>NC_088841.1:13806457-14406457 GCF_904066995.2 Poecilia reticulata | reverse complement strand
GAACGAGTGAGGCAACTTGTTCATGACCCGCACGAGAGGGGCTGTAAATTACACATAGTTAACACCTGCAATGTTTCTTCCAAATGGACCTGTGATTGCAAGGTTGAATTGGTTCCCCATCAAACTGTTTTCCCCATCTTTCCTCTACGTGTTTTTCTGGCCCGTTTGGGACGTTTGAGATGATGCTGATGAAGAATTATGCTTTGTTTGTTTAAGTTCGAGGCGAGAACATATTTCATGGTGTTGGAGGTCATAAGGCAAGTCAAATTCTATGTGATGAGGACAGGAAATGTGAGCCTTTAAAGCTCTTTAAGCGATTCCCCCCGCCCCCTTGCTATCTTGGCCTCAGGGCGAAGCAAGACTTGTTTCAACACACCCACACTAAAGAAGACCCCGAGCCACACGGAGGTGATTTGTGAGTGGCTGCTGAGGGCAACGTGTGGTCACAAACTGAAGAACGGCATGACTTTTGTTTTGGACATCAAATAGTGCAATAGAAGGTGCAATGATTGACAAACCTATGATCACTTGCCTTATCGTCAATTTTTAGTTTGAACACCACACCCACAGTGTCTGCACTCACTACAGATGCCATGTACAAGACACTCTGCACCAATAAAATCCACTTCTGAAAGGCTCCCTTTCTTTTTCCAGCTAATACAAAGTTCGTTTCGGGGCCGCAACCTCCTGAGTGATAAACTGCCACTATCAGCCCTATTGGGAAAGTAACGGAAACATGCCTGGGAAAGCACAGTCGGGGTTTTCCTGCAGTAGGAGTCAAAGTGACATGATAAAGGGTGAATAGATGACTGGAGTGCAGCGTCTGTATGCTGTTTATGTGTACAGTATCCCTTGTGCCCGTCTTGGCTCTCGTCCAGCTCAACTCAGCTGAGTTCTCAGACGAGGAGGAAATAATTGCTCCACTGATCGCAGTATGAGAGAATTTTCTCTTTTTTTTCTATTACTAAGAGTTAATAAAGGGCAAAAAGCCCTCATCATTACAACTAGCCAGTTGTTTCTTTTATGCCTTGTGGCTGATTCATTATGGGATTTCACACATGTGATCATATTATATATGTGAGAGTGATTCAGGGGCCATGCAAGGGAATCTTTTGCTCTCTTTTCCCTCATGTCTCTGTTCTCTGTCTCCTTCACCTCATCATCTCTGGCGTCTCACCACCATGAGGAAAGGAAGCCACGAAGAGCATCAGGGTCCGATCTGCTGAATGGGTTTGTGTATGAGGTGTGGGGATGTGCGCATGAGAGGAGACCAGATACGTTTAATGGCATGGCATATTTGACACGGGCCTCCGGTGAAGAGGCGGACTAGATGAGACCCACATTGCGCAGATATGCACACTGCAACCTATGTGCACACACTCATCCCTGGAGTGTGCCCCCCTCCTCGTCAGGCCAAGTGGTGCTCTGCTTTGATCTTCACACTGTGGGTCAACACAAGCCTCCGTCTCTCTCTCTCTCTCTCTTTCTCTGCTTCTCTCTCTTCTTTCTTTTTTTTTCTTCTACACTTTCTCTGTCTCCCTCCCCGCAGCCGTCTCGATGGCTGGCCCGACAGCCTTGGGGTGTTTAGGTTCTGGAGGGATCCCAATTTCCTCTTCTAATCATGACATCATCCTGCCTGAATAAGTTAAAGATGTGGCCAGGATATTCCCCGCTTCCTTGTTCTGCAGCCTCCCATCAAATTACATACATTACAGTACAACAGACTCTATTAATTTATTGAGAAACAACAGGAGCTAAGCTAGGACAACCATGGAAAGAATGAATGCACAGATTGCTTGGGCAAATGTTCAAATCATGTCTGACTAGCTTTCCGTATGTTTAATTTATTTAGCGGTAAGTGTGTCAGCGTTGCAGTCCAGACCCAGGTCATGAGGTAATTCAATCGTCCATCCATTCCTCAGTAGTTCGGCGATCGCGTCCCAGCCTCGTGCTTGATTAAAGGCACAGGCTGATTAGAGGTGAAGAGTGGCCGAGGCCTGCCTGGCCTGTCAATAACTGTTAACCTCACCTCCGCTAGTTCGACTAATCACTCCAAGCGGGGCTCGTCTGGCAAGCTTTGTGCTGAGTTGAGGGGGTCTTCTCTTTTCTTCCTCCCTAATCAGCACAATTCAACTTTGCCATTTTACATTCCTGGAGTCCACTGCCTTTATGTCTATCCATGTTATTCATTTAAACGCCTCAGCCTTAACAGGTAGACCAAAATTGAATGCATAACTATTTATCTCCCCTGAACTTTTTCACATTTTGTCACTTCAAGCTGTTATTATTGAGATTTTTTTTCATGTTGGACCAACACAGTAGTGGATATTTGTGAAGTTGAAGGAAACATACTTGTTTTTCTGAATTATTCTTACAATTAAAAATATAAGATATGTGACTTGTGCGTTCACCTTCCTTGAGCTCTAGAACCACATTTTGCTGCAATTATTGCCACAAGTCTTTTAATGGTATGTACCAGCTGTGCACATGCAGAAACAGACATTTTTTTCCATGCATAGTCATGTTGGATGGAGTGTCTGTAAACTGCAATTTTTAGGCTTTGCCACAATTTTTAAGATTGGATCTATGTTGGGGTGGCCCATTCTTTAATCTAAAGATTTCCATCACAGGTATGGGTGTGCATTTAGACTCATTGACTGGAGGATGAAGCTTCTCACGTCTTCTGTAATGATGATGCTGCCACCATGTTACGTTGTATGTGTGGTGTGTGTAGAGATTTGTGAAATGTTAGTTCTCATTCACACATAATGTTTGAAAGTTGGCTAAAAATTTAGATTTCAGCCTCATCAGAGCAGAATACTTTCCTCGACCTTTGTTTTATCCCTTAATGGCTCGTGGTCAACTCTGAAGGAGATTTCTCAGAGCATTCTGTCTCATGTTTTTGCGTGACTAATACATGACTTGTTGACGGTATGGTGGATGGACGTGTCTTGGTAGTTCTGCAATTCTTCCTTGCCGTTTTCCTTTGAGGGATATTTAAAAAAATTGCCAGATTGTTTTATAACCTAACCCTTCTGTAATTCTGTGACCTATTCCAGCAATGGGTTATGTCGGATTTTATTTAGAGATTTAATAGAATAGAATAGAATAGAATCCCACAGCGGGGAAATTCAGGTCACTTTATCACATGTGTAACACTAATGATAAATACTATTTTTGGGCATATGTATATTTTATTTCCACTTCCCAATTATAAAATGTATTGTTCTGGTGTATTAAAAACATCCTGAATATGAAAACAATAAAGTTTAGTAATTGTAGCGTGAATGAATACTTTTGCAACAAACTGCAGAAAGGATACATAAGAACAGGGGACTTTGTTGAATAAGTTTTAAAGATATCATAAATTTACTTCTAAATCACAGTTTTAACTTCCATTGTGAGATAATGTCAACTAGTGGTTGTTGAGGCACATTTACAGAAGACACATGAAGCGGCACTAGAAATACAAACCCAGCAATGAAAAAAAACTTGACTTTGTTTGTGTAATGCTGTTCTTGGAACGGAAAAGGGTGTTACTTATCTTCTGGTTTGTTTGGCGTCTTTCCTGCAACACTTGACTAAATGCATTAAGTGAGTAACGAGAGAAGTGCAGATTACAATCAAACTCTTCTCTTTCTGCCAGGCCAACATCTGTGCTCAGTCATCATAGCAAAACAAATTTACTGGGACAGTTTGGGATGCTACTGCACACAGTGTTAATTGTAGAAAATTTTGATGACCTTTAAAACTTTGATCTTTTTCACATTTGTGAAACTATCTCAAACAAAGCTCTGAAAGTTACTTGTGTAAAATTATTCACTCAGTCACAATGTTCCACTTAAGAAACGTTCAATATAAATTCACTCGTGATTCAGCAATGAATGAGAATGCATGTGCCTGTTTGTTGTACAGAAAGTTTGCTGATCCTCACTGCTTCTGGAGTTTATGAGGAATATGTAAATTGACTTCTTTATGGTGATTAGGCAAGAATAATAAACAGACTTTTGTTCAGGCATTCAGTGGCATGAATAATTTCATTACTGTATAGGAAATGCTGTAAGGAAAGAAAAAGTACTGAATAGTGCTCCTTATCGCAAGACGCTTGTGCAGCTCCAGGGCCAGTGAACAGAAATCTGTTGCTGGAGCCTAACTCAAATTGTGTTTTTGCTTTTCTGTTTTGTTTTTATTTTAAACAGGAAAAACAAAAAACATCAATTTTCCTTTATTACTGTTTTTACTATTTCTTATGTTTATTTATTTATGATTCATGTTTTTCCTATTTTTTCCTTCTCTTTAAAAAAGTGTCTTTCTTAAATCTGTTTTTGTGTGTGTTTTTGTGTCTTTTTCATTTTGTAAAAGTTATTTGCTTGTGACCACAACATTAAGACAATATTTTCCTTTTACTGGTAGCAATATACCAGCAGAAAAATATTTTAATAACAATAACAATGGATCTCTACTATTAACGTAGTGGTCTATTGTAAAATTGTGGATTGAAACAGAGTCTTCATTTTAGTGATGTTGTACTTTATCCATACTCTACTAATAAATAATAATAAAGCATACATTTTTGAACACATGAAGCTCATAGTTACTCATTTAAAGAAAAATACTCACTTTCTCCCAAGTGACTTGTAAGAGATTAATTTTGCAGGACAGTCAATCCATGTGATATACTGAAGTGCTACTTCTGCTTGACACAGCATCGATATAAACAAAACTGTCTGTAAGATATGTATTGGACAGCATTCAAACAGGGATGATTCAAAACAGTAGTAGTTCCATAAAGCCTTGTTCGGACCGACTCTGAGCTCAAGACTCATATTTTCTGCATGTACAAATCTTATCTGTTTTATTTTTTACCATTTTCTTCATTAGATTCAACTTTAAACTGAAAAAAGATAAACATTTTTCCTGTTATATGAGAGATCAAATAAGACTCCATCAATATGTCTTCTTAAATGTTGCTGTGACACAGTCTCAGACTAAGCACTTAGTGTTGGTATAACTATGCAGAAATTGGCCGTAAGTTTTTATAAAAGCAACCAGCTAACAAAACAATCCCCTCACTTCAAGCACTGCAGCGTTCTCATTCACCTGTCTCTATATGAGCCGGTGACAGGGTCTCTTGGGCTCAGCTTTGGGAAATCTTCATTCCACACCTCTTCCTCGGAAACCTGAGCCAGGAATTTTAGGTCCTCAGAGGAAGGCTTTTAACTCCAAAATTTACTGCTCCTACGTACATTTCCAGCGCTGAGGGGGCCGCGGTACCCTCACCAACTATTTACAGCTTCATAATCTTCTTAGATCCAACAAGTCAGCTTGTTCAGGAATGACTAAAAGAAGCATTAATAAAATGCAGACCCTTTTGATCGGTAATGGGGAGAGGGACTGATTTCCACTTTAATGATGTGCTATGTATTTTAATTAGTGCTTTTAATCACATACAGTTTACCTGTAAGTCTGATCCCGGGCATATCATCTCATTATTCTTTCAGTGTCTATATTTTTATAGATGAACACTATGAAAGCACCACAGGAATATTAAGTGTTTTAGCGTTGTAGCATTTAGCACTCTGGCAGAGCATGCGGCGCGCAGAGAGTGTGTTTTACATTAGAGAATGAGTGAGTGACACTGCGCTTGAACCTGGCATGTTGTAACCTTTATGATGGTACGAGAGGTGCTCAAAGTCAAACTCACACAGCCGTTTTTCATTCTTTTAACCATTCACTTCTTAGTCATGCTTCCTCCGTGGCAAACATGCCTTTCTCACGATTGCGATTAAAAATGAAAATTGCTCCTCGATGCCCTCGGGAACACCTCTGGGGTGTGTTTGGAAAAGAAAAAAAAAAAAATCTTCCAAAGATCATACCAATTCTAAGCGAGATATCACTAACCTAGGCAAACTGCATAATTTAAGCTTAGTTATTCAATAAGTCACGCATCTGCGAACTTACAAGCATATCTTCTTTTTTTATTAGTGAAATGAGTAAGGAAGGTAGGAGTAGTGGAGAATTGGATTTCTCCGAGCCTGCTGTTCCCAGTCAGTGTGGTTGTAGACAGCTGGGCGCCCACTACAGTTAAGATCAGAGGCCTTGATAACCTGGGCCCTGATTTATGGAGAGCAAGCAGCCTCTGCAATCACCTAATGAGGGAGAGAACGCAGAGTGTTTACATGTTTATTAGATAGCCGAAACCAGCTGGGGACACTGTTTCCCACCGTCACTCTTTCACTCTTTCCTGGTCTCTGCATCAAGGAAAGTAACTTTTGAATCAAAATTAGCCCATCATCCAGTCTGGTCATTTCGGCATTGTTTTGTCTGACTGTCCTCTGTAGTCAAATAAGTACATTTTCCCTATTCCTGTTAAACAAGTGTTTTAATCTGCAATTGTATTTGCTTACACTTTTTTTCCCCCCTTTGCGCAGGTAAATTAAGGTTAACTAATGAATCATATGGTCTTAAAAGATCAATTGTCTTCTACCGCATCAGTCTGCTCCATCTTCATTCATTTGCAAGTGCAGTGTTTATACTCCTGGCACATTTTCACATTTTGTCAAGTTGAGAGCATATTTCTCTTTGCATTTTGGGGGCGTTTAAGGAATTAACTTGTGAAAGGGAGATGCTCTTATTAGACGAGACCAAAAAGTAACTTTTTGCAACAAACAAAAGAAGAGAGAAGGTTCTAGCTGTGTCCTAAACATAGTCAGAACCATAAAGGAATGGTTTAGAGACGGACCATCCTCATGTGTCTAAGCTAATATATAAATCAAATTAAAAACCTCTGACCAAACCCCAAAATTGATGTTCAGAGATCCTCTCCCTCAAATCTGACCAATCATGAGCTTTCTTGGTTAATCTTAAATCAATCATAAACAGGGTTTTTTTAGAATATTGCTTATATCGTTTGAGTTTGATTTTTCATTTACTTTCATACCTTTATTATTAGCTTTTTATTTGTAAGATATCTTAAAAACTGGCTTCCCTTTCTCTCCTCTGCTCAATTACAAACAACTATGAGAACATGTACGAAACATTATAAGAACATGTACCAATTCAGTCTATCTGCAAGAAAATTCCAGGTTTATAAACCTCCGGTCAGTTTTGCTGGGAACATTTTAAATCACAATCACAATGTGTTTTTTTTTTTGTTTTGTTTTTTTCAAATTGGACATTTTGCTCTTTCATTGACCACTTTTTAATTCAGCTGTTTCATATAAAATCAAAAACAAAATGCATTGAGGTTTGAGGATGCGAAAAAAACCAGTATGAATACTTTTAGAAGGTCCAGTATATTTTGATAATATTTCATGCTTTCGATAGCAGACGTTCCTGCTATGGAAATGAACCGTTTTCTGCTTAGCAATTCCTTTACTGCCAGCATGCATGACTGCTCACCTCCAAATAAAGACATTTTTAGCAGCTGATGCTCGCCATACACACTGCCGGCTAGACTCTAAAACAAAGACACAGCTACAGTAAAGAGACGAGTGGGTGTTTTACTCAAACTCATGCATATGTATTGTACGTGTGTGTGCACACACAGTTGATCTCTCCGCCAAGAAAATCCTCCAGGTTATGGCAGTAAATGATAAAAACAACATGCATGTGTACACACAAGGGCAAATAAACACACTCTCCTGTCAGCCTCTCAGGAATCCTTCAGCACCTGGAAAAAGTTTGCTGCTGTCCAAAAACGTTAATGCACAACAGATCTCTCTGTCTCTCCCTATGTCTCTGTTTTTCACTCTGCTTTTCTTTGTTTGGTCGAGTAATACTCCTGCGATTCAAATTCCTCTGCTAGAACACTGTTCTGCGAGCATTTGTGGCTTTTGATGAAGCTTGATTATGTGTTTTTTAAGAAGCTCAACACCAACGTAGAGCATATTCTGTTAGGTGAGAACCTTATTTTCATAAATTCCAAAGTTTTGTAAGTCATAACATAGCAAAAGAAAAAGAGAAAAAAAGAGAAAAATGGCATTTTTCTGTTCTTGGAGTGCAAGATAAATTTCCCATTAAATGGGCAACAAAACAGGACGTATTACATTGTCAGAAGCAGTGCACAAATAACTAAGTGCATATCCCCACTCCCAAGAGAGGAAACGGCAGCATTTGGTTACCTAACCATCAACGAGTGTAACCCTTTCTCTGTGAGCAGACCTTTTAGCAGTTTATAAGTCTGGAGCATTTAGATTCCTGAATTTTGACAAGATTGATCATTTAAGATAAGCAACTGTTGCTGCCCATCAACTCTGGAAACAATAATCATCCATTTTCATTGAACGTAGATTTCCTCTTCCTTCCCTGAGAAAGATGATGCATAAGAAGAACACCTGGAGAAAGCCGCCAACCTTTCAAGGAAGTGGTTGTCCCAGCAAGTTCAGTCCGAGGTCGGCTCGTGCAACGATCAGGAAAATTTTCAAAAAAATCCCCGATGGGCACATCTTAGACCTCACAGGCCTTACTTAGCATGTTGCAGGTTAAAATTTATGAGGGTTCAATTAGAAACAGACTGAACAAGTTTTGCTTGTTTCGAAGGGTTACAAGGAAAAAGCATCTTCTCTCTGCATAAAGAGTATGACAGCTCAGGTTGCGAAACATGTTTTTCCATGAAGCAAAGCATGTTAATAAGACAAAAACATATTCTGAAAGCATTAACACCAACTTTCATGGTAGAAGGCAATTTGTTTTAGAATTATTTCACAGATTCAAGACGTAGTGACTTTTTTGTCTTTGCACTGAGCACCTATTCCTCTCTACAACAAAAGCTTCTGGGGTCCAGTTTGAGGCCATCTGGTTGACAGCTGAAGCTTGAGTGAAAACTGGTCATCTGCAGGACAATGATCCCAAATGATTCCTTTGCGTCTACAGCAAAATGCCTCAAAAAGAGCAAGAGTTAACTCAAACTCCTAACATTGACATGCTGGAAAATAATTTAGAAAAAACTATAGAGTTGTGCATAAACGACACCTGAGAACTTCAGTAAACTACAGAAGTCTTTCAAGGATGAGTCGGTGGAAACTGTGGATTTACATAAAAAAAATTACAGAGGAATTGTTGTTTAAAGTGGCAAGTTTAAATATCTACCCACCTGTAGCACAAATGTTTAGTGCTCTGCTTTTATCTTGTCCAGGGCATCACTGTAAAAGAAATAAATAATTTCAATAGATTCATTTCATGGAAGAATAAAGGTAAAATTTAAAAAATATCACATAGCAGTGTGATATTTGTGTGAATATTCAATATTCACACAAAGTTCTTGTGGGAAAACATGAAGCGTTTGGTTACAGGTCAAGCATGTTGTTCTTGTTTCCCCACTTGAACAGACATAAATTAAATAAGTAGGTCATCATCAGGTTCCCGTATGACACGCAACATTGATAAATTTACAGTTTGATTAAGGTAGGGAGGCTCAGAGATACCGGCTCTTCAGAACCAGAATTTTCCGATGCTTTTCTATGCTGCACGAGTAAAATATCTCACAAATAAATTGCTATATTAAAAGAATTACTGTATATGCCTTCTGTTTGTACAATACATGATGAACATGAACAACATGTCACATTTTTGTTTTTAATTCACACTATGCAAATATTATCTGCAGAGAAGCTGTAGCAAAAAAAAGTGTTGATAGAAAAAATAAGTTATACTCCACACAACAAATAAAATCCTCACCTAGAAAATTATCCATTAAACACGCAGCATCATCAACATTAAGCAGGTCACACTTCTACCACCAAGACAGAGAAAAATCCGCCCATGCATCCATTGTCCATTATGCACAAATACACCTATACCTAAGAGAAATTTAGAGAACAAACCTCACATATTTGGACTTTGCGAAGAAGCCAGCGTATCCGAAGAACCAACCAGAGCACGCAAAATCCATGCAGAAATATTTGAAACTGGGATTCGAACTCAGGCTCTTCTTGCTGCTAGACAACAGTGTTTACAGTCTCACCATCATCCAGCCCAAAGACAAAATTGGTATTAAACCTATAGGGATGCTGCAAAAAAAAAGATTTTCAGCATCAATTTAGAATTAACTATGAAAACCTAACAATGCATTTTTCAACCGTTTAGAGGAAAATTGCTGGTTTTCATCAAAAGGTTTTATATAGAGGTTTAATGGTCTTAATAGTTTTCATATTCCTCTGTCTTTTCTGAAAAATATTGATCGACTTGAGAATTTCTGAGGGGTGCATTTATCTGCCAGCATGTTTCTTCCCCTAAGATGAGCAAAATGGCTTTTGGATGCTTTGTGGTGAGTTATTTCAAAATAATTGGTGCCTATACAACACAGCAGTGTGTTTAAAAGGAAAAAGTAAAGCTCAAAACTCTCAAAATAGTTTTAATTTCCACATGTACAATAGTTTAAAAACATGAAAAAAGGATCAAATTATTATTAAATCTAAAAGGACCAATAATGAATATTGGGCTGTTTGGAAAATATAGCAGTGTTTACATTTTTTCTTCTTAAACTCAAACATGTACCCTAAAAGTACTAAACAAACCATAGATGTGTGGTCACATGCACAAAGGAGACCGATCAGACTTTCTCGTCTCACCTTCTGTCTCCCTCTCTTCTCTTCTGTCCTCACACGCCGACCGTCCGGCGCTCCAAACCAGCCCCAACCTCAACAAATCACTCACTTTTATACAATTCCCTCCCGCTCCCTTCCTGAGCATGGCCGGGTGCAAGTGTCGCCCGTCTGCCTGCCATTGTGTGCTAATTTTAGGCCCATTATTTGCTGTAACAAATGTGTATTGGGCAGAGTCACTTTCACATTAATAGTTTGCACCCAGAGGGGAAGTCTTCCTCCTCATCATGGATCAAAGGTCTTCTCTATTGTGTCGAACTTCCTGTTTCCCATTTTAACCACTGTGTGTTATATTTTTCTCTCAATTTAGAGCAAAAAAAAGAAAATCAGGGGATCCGGGACTTAATTTTTGTGAAGAAAGGAGGTTCTCTGGTGGTCGCTGTGAGATAGTTGGCAGAAGATTTATGAAAGGAGATGAGGGGAGGTCGTAAATGGAAGGATTCCTGTACAGAAATGTCAGCAGGTAAAAGTCTCAGTAAAAATTATGTGAAATTACAAGTGTTTTTTCTTTAGATTTGATTTTATACATATCTCCATCTTGATGAGTTAGGGTAATATATTCATAGTTAAAAATGAAAACAAAAACACAATCCTTCCAAAGATTGTAAGTCCTAATCTTTTTTTTTTTTAGCTGTTAATAATTGTGTTATCAATAATATCAGGACGGTGCATGATGGAGCTCAGTCAGATGATACTGCAATCTTAAGAGGTAGCCAAACATTTACTGATACAGTCATGAGTCCTTTGCTCCAGCATTGCTCCCATCCATCTGCACAAAACAAGGCACAGAGTGTATGCTGTCTCAAATCTGAACCCTCACGGCAGAGATGAATTAATTTGTTATAATGAACAAATATTTCTCGTGATCTGCTGACAGTACAGTTTGCCTTTCCCCCTCACCCCCACCTCCTGTTTTATCTAATCAGTGAACAAAATCAGACACTGTAAGCAGTGCTACTACATGATAGTACTACCTGGGCTTTCCCTAAAGCAACAGTAAATGTGAAACATGGATCTCCCACTCAAGGGGGAAATAACATATAACCGTCCTCAATCAAGTTTCACTCTCACAGTTTTATGGAGGAGCTACAGAAAACTAATTCAATTCTGTATGTAACAGATATCGCAATGTATTTTTCCCAGCTGAGCTGTTCTCAAATTAATAAAAGGTTTTTAGGAAGAAAACACCCAATTGGCTCAGTCTGAAATCCTGCAGTCAAAGTTACTGCTGACTGTAAAAGTGAAGGGTGGGGAAATGAAAAGGTTTCAGCCAGCATAGCTGCATGTTACACAAATCTATCATCCACTGCCATGCAACATTAAGTGTGAATCCAACAGGGACTGGATGAGTAGAGACTGAGCCTGATCATGTGCAGCTTGCTCATATTGCTTATGGTCTTGCAGATTTTGGTGCTGATGATTTCATCTGTTCATCTTCAAGTTGCTCCTAACTAGAACTATATCTTTATTTTCTTGTTTTACAGATTGTTCAGTGATTTTTCAGGACATAAAAAGACTGATTGCATCATGACTCACTGCATGGTGAGACTGATGTTTTCCTATACGGCACTGATGGGAGTCAGCGACGGCTTTTGATACGGCCTACGTGGGCTGTTGTCCAGAGTGGTGTTAGAAAAGGATATGCACAAGCACCATTTTGTATAAACATAGTGCTGGTGCAAAACTGTCATTATGCCCTTAACGTGCTTCATGTTACTTTCTGCAGCCTTGCTTCTAAGAAGGGACAGATCAAGCTCAGCTTACTGTCTGCCACACTGAGCTAACATTGAGAGGAGCTGCAAATTATCCTGTGTTTAGGAGGTACTTTTATCTGCGCTTAACCAAAAAAAATGATGTTTTTGCAAACATTGTTGTAGTACGGGTTGGGGAAGGAAAAGTTTGTCGATTCATTCAAGAACTCCCACTGGGTCCCCCTGTTTACACAAACTCTCTGGTAATTTCCCAATACTAAATTCAGATTTATCTCCTCATGTTCCAAACATAGCAGCTTCTTGAGAATGTGATTGTTTACATGCCCACTGCTGGTTTGCAAGTGCAAAACTATGTCCCACCATGCCTCTTTGACATCTACTGATAAACTGACTCATTGCATGATTCGGTTCATTTGGAGATTTTGAGGAAAAGTGAATCCACAGTAAACAAACTCTTGACACTAGAATATCCATTCATTCTTCTTATCCAAAGTTGGGCTGCAGAAGTTACAGATCCAGGAGAAAATCACAGACTTTTCTCTGTCCAGCTCAATGTGGCACAATCCAATGAGTTAATGGGCCAGAAGTTATCCAGTCGTATTCAATATGTTAGAATATCATTAAAAAGTTTTTTTTTTCATTTGTTTAGTTAACTAATTGAAACAGATAATATATTTATTACACAGACATACTGTATTTTCTACAACTAAAGAAAATGCTCATTTAAGATGACATTATTACATCAAATCAGTAAGGAAAACATTTTCATACATACATTTCATACAGCCTTCACCTGTTGCTTTAGCAGAAGTTGTGATGGAAAAAAGCAAACATATCAGTAAGTTTGGCATATTTTTTCTGCATTCACTTGTTGACGTTTTAGCCTTTTTCCTCCCAGCTTTTCTGCGATCAATGGTGTAGTTAAAACATATTTATAATATGCTTCTTTTGGTTAAATTACATCAATCCTTGGCTGGCCTATGCATGGCGGGCATTGCACTGTCTGATGCTTACTCATAGCCAAAATCTTGTTCTTTGAATCAGGGGTTAATGCGCTATTAAACACAATTTCAATATACAATATCAAGACAGAATACAGAACTACACTTCACTTGGCTCCATTGGCATTTTCTGAGCATTTTAGATTTTATAATAAAGGAGTCTAAAACTTTTGGGCTGTCTTTCTTTTGTAATTCTGTGTGTTTCTTGCACTTTTACACAAGTTCCTGTGTCAGGGCATTTACAGTGAACAAGTTTCTTTGATTTTAAGCCAAATCGATTTTATAGCATAACTTTCAGCACTTTGTTGATAGCTTCCTGATACACAAATGTATAATTTGTTCCAGCTTCTTGTGTTGCATCACTAAAAAATACTGAAGATAATACAGCTTGAGAAGCATAAAAAGTTGAAAGTTATATCCTTAACAAATAGGATAAAAATGCACTTGTCAAAGAAAGACAGAGATTTTTCTAAAGTTTCATTGGAAATGGCCTTTACACACAGATATCTCACAGAAAAAACTGCACAAGTTCAAGAACTTTGTTGATCTTATCAGCAAGTTTCATGCCATAATCAATCTAAATTTTAGGTTTAGGAAAAACATGCGCCAGAAAGTGTCAAAAACTATTTAAAAACACAGTGCAGCCTGTTTCATACGCAATCAGCTTTAGGTGTTACTGTTAGATGTTCTTTCAAAACGAGTGAACGTGAATATATAAAGGCTCAATAACAAATACCGGCAGAGATATAGATCAAGCTTCTTATTGTCATTTCCTGCATCACTATGGATAGAAATAAATAAACTCAAATACATTACGATTAGCCTCTCCTTGGGCTGCCACCTTATCGTGGTGGAGGGGTTTGAGTGTCCCAATGATCCTAGGAGTTATGCTGTCTGGGGCTTTATGCCCCTGGTAGGGTTACCCAAGGCAGACAGGTCCTAGGTGAGGAACCAGACAAAGCGCAGTCCGACGATGAACACAAACTTTGGACTTCGTTTTCCCTCGCCCGGACGCGGGTCACCGGGGCCCCACTCTGGAGCCAGGCTTGGAGGTGGGGCACGATGGCGAGCACCTGGTGGCCGGGCTTTTACCCATGGAGCCCGGCCGGGCTCAGCCCGAAGAGGAGACGTGGTTCCCACTTCCGATGGGCTCACCACCTGTCCAAGGGGCCAAAGGGGTCGGGTGCATTGTGCTATGGGCAGCAGCCGAGGGAGGGGACCCTGGCGGTCTGATCCTCGGCTGCAGAAGCTGGCTCTTGGGACGTGGAACGTCACCTCTCTGGTGGGGAAGGAACCGGAGCTAGTGTGCGAGGTTGAGAGGTTCCGGCTAGAAATAGTCGGCCTCACCTCGACACAGTCTCAAGGAGACTGGTTCTGGAACCAGTCTCCTTGAGAGGGGCTCGACGTACTTCCACTCGGGAGTTGCCAACGGTGAGAGGCGCCGGGCTGGAGTGGGCATACTTGTTGCCCCCCATTTGGGCGCCTGTACGTTGGGGTTCACCCCGGGGAACGAGAGGGTAGCCTTCCTCCGCCTACGGGTGGGGGGACGGGTTCTGACTGTTGTTTGTGCTTACGGGCCAAACGGCAGTTCAGATTACCCACCCTTCTTGGAGTCCTTAGAGGGGGTACTGGAGAGTGCCCCTCCTGGGGACTCCCTTGTTCTACTGGGGGACTTCAACGCTCACGTGGGCAATGACGGTGAGATCTGGAGAAGAGTGGTTGGGAGGAACGGCCCCCCGATCTGAACCCAAGTGGTGTTCTGTTGTTGGACTTCTGTGCTCGTCATGGATTGTCCATCACAAACACCATGTTCAGACATAAGGGCGTCCATATGTGCACTTGGCACCAGGACGCCCTAGGCCGCAGTTCGATGATTTACTTTGTCATCGTCTCATCGGATTTGTGGCCGTATGTCTTGGACACTCGGGGGAAGAGAGATGCGGAGCTGTCCACTGACCACTACCTGGTGACGAGTTGGCTCCGGTGGTGGGGGAGGAAGCCGGTCAGACCTGGCAGACCCAAACGTGTAGTGAGGGTCTGCTGGGACAGTCTGGCGGAGTCCCCTGTGAGACGGAGCTTCAACTCTCCGGCAGAACTTCGAACACGTTCCGGGGGAGGTGGGGGACATTGAGTCTGAGTGGACCATGTTCCATACCTCCATTGCCGAGGCGGCCTATCGGAGCTGCGGCCGCAAGGTTGTTGGTGCCTGTCGTGGCGGCAACCCTCGAACCCGTTGGTGAGGGATGCTGTCAAGCTGAAGAAGGAGTCCTACCGGGCCTTTTTGGCCTGTGGGACTCCAGAAGCAGCTGATGGGTACTGGCGGGCAAAACGGCATGCGGCTCGGGTTGTCGCTGAGGCAAAAACTCGGGCGTGGGAGGAGTTTGGAGGGGCCATGGAGACAGATTTCCGTATGGCTTCGAGGCGATTCTGGTCCACCATCCGGCGTCTCAGGAGGGGGAAGCAGTGCAGCACCAACACTGTTTATAGTGGGGATGGTGCGCTGCTGACCTCAACTCGGGACGTTGTGGGCCGGTGGGCGGAATACTTCGAAGACCTCCTCAATCCCACAAACATGCCTTCTGTTGAGGAAGCTGAGCATGGGGACTCTGGGTTGGGCTCTCCAATCTCTGGGGACGAGGTCGCCGAGGTGGTCAAAAAGCTCCTCGGTGGCAGGGCCCCGGGGGTGGATGAGATCCACCCGGAGTTCCTTAATGCTCTGGATGTTGCAGGGTTGTGTTGGCTTACGCGACTCTGCAATAGCGCATGGACATCGGGGGCAGTTCCCCTGGATTGGCAGACTGGGGTGGTGGTCCCCCTGTTAAAAAAGGGGGACCGGAGGGTGTGCTCCAATTACAGAGGGGTCACACTCTTAAGCCTTCCTGGTAAGGTCTATTCAGGGGTCCTGGAGAGGAGGGTCCATCGGATAGTCGAACCTCAGATTCGGGAAGAGCAGTGTGGTTTTCGTCCTGGTCGTGGAACACTGGACCAGCTCTACACCCTCAGCAGGATCCTGGAGGGTGCATGGGAGTTCGCCCAACCAGTCTACATGTGTTTTGTGGACTTGGAGAAGGCGTTCGACCGTGTCCCTCGGGAGGCCCTGTGGGGGGTACTCCGGGAGTATGGAGTACCAGGCCCTTTGATACGGGCTGTCAGATCCCTGTATGACCGGTGTCAGAGTCTGGTCCGCATTGCCGGCAGTAAGTCGGGCTCGTTTCCGGTGAGAGTGGGACTCCGCCAAGGCTGCCCTTTGTCACCGATTCTGTTCATTACTTTTATGGACAGAATTTCTAGGCGCAGGCGAGGTGTGGAGGGGATCCGTTTTGGTGGCATTAGGATCGCATCTCTGCTTTTTGCGGATGATGTGGTCCGGTTGGCTTCATCGGAACGTAATCTGCAGCTCTCACTGGAGCGGTTCGCAGCCAAGAGCGAAGCGGCCGGGATGAGGCTCAGTGCCTCCAAATCCGAGGCCATGGTCTTGAGCCGGAAAAGGGTAGAGGCAGGACGACCCCGACTCCTCAAGTGGAGGAGTTTAAGTATCTGGGAATCTTGTTCACGAACGAGGGAAGAAGGGAGCGGGAGGTCGACAGGCTGATTGGGGCAGCGTCTACTGTGAAGCGGGCGCTGTACCGGTCCATCATGGTGAAGAGAGAGCTGAGCCAAAAAGCGAAGCTCTCGATTTACCGGTCGATCTACGTTCCCACCCTCATCTATGGTCATGAGCTTTGGGTCATGACCAAAAGAACGAGATCACGGGTACAAGCGGCCTAAATGGGCTTCCTCCGCAGGGTGGCTGGGCTCTCCCTTAGAGATAGGGTGAGAAGCTCGGTCATCCGGGAGGGACTCAGAGTAGAGCCGCTGCTCCTCCACGTCGAGAGGAGCCAGTTGAGGTGGCTCGGGCATCTGATAAGGATACCTCCCGGACGCCTCCCGGGTGAGGTGTTCCGGGCACGTCCCACCCGGAAGAGGCCTCGGGGAAGACCCAGGACACGCTAGAGGGACTATGTCTCTCGGCTGGCCTGGGAACGCCTTGGGATTCCCCCGGAGGAGCTGGAAGAAGTGGCTGGGGAGAGGGAAGTCTGGGCCTCCCTTCTGAAGCTGCTGCCCCGGTGACCCGACCCCAGATAAGCGGAAGAAAATGGACGGACGGACGGACGGACATTACGATTAGAGTAAAATGAGGTAAGGTCAGACTTAAACTGATTGTAGAAATGTTCACAGAGTTGCAACACTGACACTGGAATTGTAAAAAAATAAATAAACAAATAAAATCAAGAGTATTTGTAGTTTTTAACACGTGTTTCTATATTAATGGGAAGGTTTGGAGGCAACAAAGAGGAATGAAGTCTAAGTGAGCCACCTTTGTCCAATTGTTTTGCCAGCCGCCACACTGACACTAATACTAGAAAGATAACTACTTTCAGAAATCAGCATTTGCTGTAACCTCTCTCTGGATTAAGGTTAAGTTCGGACCACAGTAGATGCAATTCCTGCCCCCATCTTGGACGCTTTCATCGGCAAATACCTTGACACACAGCTGTCATACAGCAGGGAATGTTTGCCTTTGACTGGAGTTTTTTTTTTTTGTTGCAATTGTATTTTTCTTAATAGGTTCCTTCAAACCAATTTGTAAACAGTACAAGAGGTAGTCTTTCTAGATAAATTAGTTTTCAGTTCGACTGCAGATGCACGAAGGCAACAAATAATCAATGAATGATGCTCACTGAAACTGTAAAGAAGATTAGCTGGAAAAACAAAAGAAAATCATATATCTAAAAAAAGAAAGCTATTGAATCTTTAAATGTTGGTCAGGCTGGATGAATTTGTCTCTGAGTTGGCATTTAACAACTTAAAGGAATCATCCACAGGATAAAGGATTAGTTCAACTCAGTTCAACATCATGATGAAGGTCTTCTGCCAAAGATTCCCGAGTTGTTTATGTTGCTAAGATATTACGTCATTTTGTAACAGATCAGTGTGACCTGTCAGGTATAATTCGAGTGCAGTCACAGCCTGTCGTTCGCAGCAGTTCAAGAAACGTTTCCTGCAGTCACTCCAGTCAATCATGCATTAATTCTGTTCAGCTGCCACTTACTGTGCAGGAAAGGCCTGCATCTTGAGCCTCTGCTTTGAAGCCAGCATGTCCCACCTTGTTACCCCTCAGATGAGAAGCTGTTGATTTAGCTGCACTGGGCTCTGCCTGGAACAGGCGCGGACAAATTGACTTTATCCTTTTCGTAAAGTTCAGGGTTCTGACAAACGGAGGGACACACGCAGATGGGGGGGAAATGTTTCTCTGAGCATCTGTATGTCATGGAGTCATGGGGCATCTTTGGAGAAAACGGGAGGCAGTGGGGGGCTAGTGCTGCGGGGAGTAGCGCATACTGAAGGGGGGGCAGGTCATTGTGCCTTGGGGGAGGTAGGGGTGGGTTTAGAAGGTAATTGGTAGTTTGGGGGTTGATGGTGAATGGTGGTGACAAGTCTGCGTGGCCAGACCCAGTGAGCTCCTGCTGTATACTCACTTTGTCGCTGAACATCGTGACAACTGTTACAGCTCACTGTGCCGCAGAGATAGAAAGGGGAAGGGAGGGAACACTAAAATGTAACCCTCCTTTACTTTTTGTCTTGCTTTTTTTCTTTAAAGCTACTTGCTGCCATCTATATTCTGAGAATGAAGTGTCCCCAGAGGGGGGGAAAAAAAGGGCCATCTGACAGTTTCAAGTCAGCTAGCAAATGCGGGGAGTAGGATTTCAGGCTAAACCGACCCTGCATGGAGTATGACGCTGGGGTGACTCAGTCAAGCCCTCGTCCTAATTGTGGCCCAGGGAGTCTATCGTAACTGGGGTGCAGGTCACCCCAAGCCCCAGGAAGGTTACGTTGGCCCTTTTAAACCTGTTGTTGCCTGGCGCTCACATAAAAATTACACCTCGTAAATATGGACAGCTAGGGAGTGCGTGAAGCAGTACAGGGTCCTTTACTTTCCTGAACCCTGCCCTTTTAACTCACAGTCACCTTGGCGCTGACTGCCAGGTATCTTGTTCACATGCAGCCTGCATAGCACAAAAGACAGTAAAATCCAACAAATTTAGGATGTTTTTGCTGCAGTAATCTTAATTTCTCTTTTGAAAACCAAACGTGCATTCCTTTAGGTACTTTTAACATTGTTACTGTCTAGTTTAAAATGTATTTCTGGTGATTTACTCATTATTTTTGTAGACTGCAAGATAGACTCCAGATTTATAATGCTGTATAAAGCCTTAATGTAATTTTCTGATATGAATACTGAACATTAATATGTTAAGACATGTTTTCAAAACCATATCAAGAATCTTTGAACAATGAAAGGCCAAACTTATGTAAACCAAAAGTAGTGAAGCAGATGCATTAAAACTTCTGATTCTGAAGAGAATAATTATTTAGGCAAAAAGCAAATATAAATACATTAATGTTGGTAATGATTGTCAGTGAGAAAAAAGATCACATCTTTTCACATATCTGTTTTCAACTATGTACATAGTTGCACAGAACAAAAGACTCATATTTTTTATTTATTTATTTATTTCTTAGTGTGAAACAAGCGTTCCTCATCTTCTAAACACTAAATCCCTTTTTCCATGTGGGTTGTGGGTTAAAACTATACATTCTGTGTGTGTGTGTGTCTTAATTGTTAAGTGATGGGCTTATAAGCTTTAGTTATGTCAGTGACATGCTTCTTAGTGTGATATTGTTTTACTGCATAGTCATTCGGTTGCAGTCTAATCAGCCCCTTCTCTCTATAGTCAGCTTCCTTTTCTTTGGTTTCCCAGGAACCTATGGAGGAACAATAGATGTACAATTAACGTCAGCCAGGCACTGAAGAGCAAACGTTTGATGTTGCTGTTGAGTGGCCAGTCTCTTTAGTGTGTGTAGGAAAGCTTCACTTGGCTGTTGTGCTCCAGGTTTTCTGTGTTTTTCCATCTTTCTGAGGCTTATTAGCTTTCACATTATTAAAATTCAAGTCATAAATAATAGCTGATTGCAGCTGCAATATACCAGAAATAATGTTTACAAAGCCAAGGCCCTCATTATCTCCCCAAGGCCTGAAGTAGGAAGACAAGGAGTTGGAGGAAAAAAGAAACATGCTTTTAGCCTACTGGATACCTACTTTTACTCCACTCTTCCTCACTCTTGTTTCCTCATGTTGCCACCCCCACTTCAACTAAGAGGGAGATAAGACGTACCACTGGATTGAATCATGCTAAAAACCTGACTGATGGCAGCAGTAGTAATGGAGATTCACTTCACTTGCTGCCTTCAAAGTGCCGGACATAGGATGCATGTGTATGAATAAAAGTAGGGAGGAATTTAGACAGTACTTTAATCTTCACAGGACCATTTTTATAGTGCAGTGCTTCTGTTGCTTTATATGAAACATCACTCAGAAGCCACAGATGATCTCCTACATTGGTTGTGCCAACACTAAAGTTACATTTTCCCTCTCTGGGGTGACAGAATATATTAATCAGAATGACAGGTTTAGTGATTCCATTGATGAAAACTAAACTGGTACATTGCTTGTACTTGTTTCTCTGTAGACTCACCACAGGGCCATTGCCCATCTCCAGCCTGGGTTGGGGTACACCTTGGACAATTCACCAATCCAGCAGGGTAACACAGGGAAAAATAAACTTTACACACATAAACTCGCAATTTAGGGCAATTTGGAGTAACCAGCTAGCCTAGCAGTCATGTTTTCAGACTGTGGGAGGAAGCGGAAGTACCCAGAAGGAACCCACTGATGAACAGGAAGAACATGCAAACTACATGTAGAAAGACCCCAGGCCAAGTGTCAAACCCAGGGCCTTCTTAATGCAATGCAACAGTGCAATTAACTGCACCACTGTGCAGCACTATTATTATTACTTAAAAATTTAGGGGGAAAAAACTATTTTTATAGAGCAAATTAACTTTCATTAATTACTTTTCAATAAATGTAAACAAGAGGAGAAGAGGCATTTTGTTGCTTTACACAGACATTGTTCTAGCTATGATTGATTGCTCTAGATTTGATTTAAGCGTAATGCTATGTGTTTACCTAGAGGGAACAGGATCACATCGAGGTAGATTTAAATAGCACCTGTTCAAGAATTTTGCATGAGGTCTTGTAGCTCATGCTACATAAAAAAGCATTACATACAGAAAGTTTTAGTAAAATAACTCACTCCAATCTCACCTGAACCTTATAGACAGTATTCTCATCTCGATTTAGGCATGTCTGGGAAAAAATGTTATTAAAAATTAAAAGTGACCAAAGTCTGAAAGGCTGATGGAAAGCATTTATGTAACCTCTCATCTCTGATAAAAACCTAATAAGTGTATTCAAGCACAAAATTATAAAATGTACACATGCTTAAAAATGTACTCCCCTTTTATTTGAAACAACAAAATAGCCTACCTGACTATTATTTGTCTTCATCAGGTCTTTTTGTCAGACCTGCTTTTTGTGGCCTCAGATCTCTCCACTAAAGATCAGTTGGAGTGGGTCAACCAAATGAGCCCATGGACATAAGGACTACAAGCAATTCATCCTAAAATGTGGACGTGATGAGAAAGAACATTCAGGTCCATGCATGCTTTGTTACTGCACAATAGCCATTCAAGGGAGAGAAATAGCCATGAACTGGAATCATTTGGCTGCCCTGGCAACCTTAAAAAATTAGCAGTGGAACAGCAATGAAAGGTTGAGTTCAGAACCAAAAATAATAATAATAACAATAATTACCAAAACTTGTATGTAACCGGTTTTCATATCCTTTAACTTCTAAAACTGCACATGTTAATAAATGGATGGATGTGTCCCTAGTGTGTGTTCATGAGTGAAAACAAGAAGTAATAGTAATAAAAAAAAAAGAGAGAAAGACTTGACCGCTAACAAACCAGCGGCTAACACACCCACATGCACAAGCTGAAACACAAACAGACAAACAAACCTAATCCATGCTCTTTCAGCCCGGTGGTGGTAGCTGCTTGCTCCAAATTTAGTTGTTGTGTCAGAGTCTTTGATCAGCAGGGCTGCTGATGGAGAATGGTGAGGGTCAGAGTGTGTTTTCACGAGAGATGAGTAGAGGAAGGACCACAGCATAACACACACACACAAAAAAAACCCTGTTGCTTTGTTTGAAACGAAGGTCGGAGTGAGTGTATGGTAAAGCGTAAAGTAATTAGAAAGGTGCTGAGGTCTCAGGAATATGATCAGATTCACAATAAGGCATATTCCATGAAGGAGAATAAATAAAGAACAAAGACCGTCTCAAGGAAATGCAATATGTGTTCAATGAGTTTCCCTTTATTATGATGTGGATGTCATTGTTAGACAGGCTTGGGTTTAAAGTATTATTAAAATTTTACCAATGATTAACCTGTCAGTGAGAACCATTCAGAAACTTAAACGTAATAGGAGTCTCTTGGTGCAGCTTTTAAAGATTAGAGTGATGGCAAGGATGCCAGTCCAAAACATGCAAAAAAGCTGGTTGATGTTATAAGTCTTTGATCGAAATAATTTCATTAAAGATTTTCCTTTGAGCATTAAGAATGGCATAGATAACTGTTGACATGTCATTATTTTTTAAATGAAAACAAGTCAAGTGCTTTCTTCAAAACTATCACTCTGTTCACTTGTTCTGAGAGGCTCATTTCTTGTAAGAAACAATCTTTGTGTTTGAATACAAATAATTTTAATTGCAAATAGGCAGGGGTGTGAATGAGTTTGGGCTTAATTGTATAAACAAGTGCATGGAAAAGAGTTGTGTTTTTTTATTCACTTGGTGACCTAGAAGATTAAGCAGATTACCTGATTCAGAGAAACGTACAATAATTTAGAGAAAGCTTCTTACAGTCCAGTGATTATCTGAAATATTTAGTAGATGGGGAAACTTCACTTATTTCTTTCTTTAGTGAGAAATATTATTTATTTTCTGATAGTCTGAGTCAGAAAGTGATGTTCAAGAAGGTAGATTTCGTTAAAAAAAAGAAGAAGTTATACCTTCAAATCTGTGCTGCAGTTTGCAGACGTTTTAACCGAGAACAATGAAGTTTTTGTCACATGTGCAACGTCTGACACTTGTGTCTTGAAGTGTAAGGAACAGGTTGCGTAGTTTTCAAAGAAATCTCAAGGAAAAAAAAGCATGGCGTGCATTTACATTTAACCCTTTTAATCAGTACTTTGTCAAATCTGCTGTCACTGCAATTATAGCTCATCTCACTTTAGAACATGTGATAACTTAATTTTCTTTAAAAACCTCAATATTTTCATTCTGCCAGCCGGTAGAAGGAAGCATGTTTTTCTTAGTAATTTGTCATTGGAAAGAAAAAAAAATACTTTTAAACTATCTTTAAATAATGATGTTGATGTTAAGGATATGGTATTAAAATAGATTTCCTCTAAATAGAGCAGTTTAACTTATTTGGATAAGCAGAGGAAACACATGTGGTTTGTGTTGAGGTGTTAGAGTTTGTCATTGTGGTCACAGTAATGAGTACTTGGTTAGGTCAGCTGAAACTACTGTTTACAGTCTGCATGAATTTAAAAGTGAACAGAGAAGTACAGAGGCTAACTGACCTACCCAACGTTACAGAGTTTTCATCTTTGTTCTCAGTGAGAGAAATCTTAATTTGAGCTGATAAATGACTCAAACATTTGTTCTCATATCCAGTATTAAAACACACTACGCAGCTGATTATTGGGGTTATTTTGAGTGACAGTATGCTACCTCAGCAGAATTAGTATTTTCATATTTTATTAAGGAACAATCACAAATCAGGTAATGAATTGTTTCCCTATTCCAGGGAGTGATTGAGTTACTCACTTATTAACAACACTAAGGTTCATTTACAATCTCTTTAAGTAAAAAAAAAAAAAAAAAAACACAAAGCAAAGCAAAGTTTATACTGTTGCAAAAAAGAGATTAAAAACAGTTGTTCAAACTATGATCTTATCAGTGTAACGTTTTAGCTTTTCTCAAACGTGGTTGTGGTCTCTCTGGGGTTGTGTTCTGATTTTGAACTAGAAAATATTAGTTTGAGAGAAGTAAAGAAAACAAGCAAAGCTTCTAGAAAACCTGGACTCGCCAGTTTGCAGAAGAAGCTGAACGCCTTACGATGGTCTGGCTCTTGTTGCATCACCTCTTCTTGACCCGAATCTCTAACCTGCGGTCGTCACTCTGTTCTACACCCGATTCTCAGCTCTGGTTTTCTTGGCCAGGACTGTACCAGCAGACTTGTCTGGCCCAGCTCTTTGGATGTTTGGATGCTGGATCACTTCAGAACCAATGTGAACATGAAAAAACAAAAACTTTCAAAGGAAGTCAGATTAGTAGAAAACAATAAATCACCCAAAAAGTTATTTGACAGAATTTCAGACTAGACTTCATTTCAGCATAACACTTTAGTATCCTCCTTATTGAGACTCATGCTGAAGATTCAAAGTGTGTATAAGAAAAGAAAAGTCCTTCAAATATGTTTTCAAGATCATGCACAGGTGGTTGAATGTTTAGTCATTCAACAGGAGGGCTGGTGGGGTCACATCCCAAGAGGAAATTATGGTAATAAAGACTCATAAGATCTAAGATCTGACTAAAATCTTTGTCTTCTTTTCTTGCTTTTGCTCTGGTTCATGGTTCTTCTCTTGGTCATCAGATTAAAGCCGTTGAAAACTGATTTGAACAGGGTTTGGACAATTTTAAATAAAGAGACGGTTGTTGAGTTTCAAAAGTTTTTTAATCATGGCAGGGTTGTGTGAAGTAAAAAAAAAAAATGTTAAAAAATGCAGAAGTTTGAGAATTAGTTGGCACATTAACTCCGAAAGAAAAAGTCTTTTGAGAAAAATTTTGCTGGGTTATAAATTTGGGGCATGAAGTGGCAAAACAGAAACTCAACTGCAATATTTCATGAAACACGTCCTTTTCTTCCAGCCTGCAGCGGAGCTCCATTTTCAAGCGACGGAGAATTCAAATTCCAAGATGCCTTCAGCCAGATCTCTCAACCTGGTGAAACATTAGAGTAATCAGATTTGGAGACGGCCTTTTTTTTCTTTCTTTCTTTCTTTTTTGAGGAAAGCAGGATCCCGGAGAAAGCGGGAGCCCCTGGTGATGACATGAGCTGAGCAGATTGGACAAGGAGCACTTTTTACTGACTGACAGACAGTTTCAAACAAGGCTGCTCTCTGAGGGAACAGAAGCAGAGGGGGCGGGGGGTCGAGGGTCTCGTCCTCAGACAAGATCCCTCCAGCAGCTCAGCAGAAAAAAACTTTGAGGAGGAAAAATGGAGTTCTTTGTGTTGTGGATCCGAGGACACGTCCGCTTGATTTGTGGGTCTGATAAGGGGTCGGAGAACTGGGAGGCTGATAGATGAATAAATCTTGGCAGTTTCTGTTTAATCACATTTTAACATGCTTGTTTGTTGTCTTTAAGGTCACTTCCTCTCTCTGTAGTAAATGTATTATTACACATGTTTTTTTTTTCTGTGGCTTGTTGTTGATGTTTGCATTTCTTTTATTGTCTGAATTTTTTGTAGACATCAGGAGTACAAATAGCAGATTTTTTCTTTCTTTCTTTTTTTTCCCTCTAAAACACGTTAGAAAACGGAAACATATCTGCTGCCCTCTCTGGCAAAACGTCGGGACATTTGGACTGTGGTTACGTTTTCGCAAAGATCAAGCTGCTGTCACTTAGGTTGGCCACTGACTGCTCTCATGCTGTTTTGCAGTGACGTACATTTATCTGTGGAGGCTTAATGAAACGTGAGCTCTGTCGTGAATGGGCAATGAAGCAATCAAAGAAGTGACTCATCCATCCCAAACGGAGCGTGTTTGGACAGGAGAGTTTGAAACACCAATTATGTTGCTCTATTCAAAACACAAAAGTTAAGAGGCAAGTTTGCACCAAACCCCTTTTGATGCAAACATCAGGAGTTATATTGCTTACACCTTATTAGATCTGTATTAGCCATTTCTTAATTAAATTGATTATTAGAGGGTTGTTGTTTATTTTATTTAATATTTTATTTTTGGGGATATTTTTGCACCCCCTTTGTTTGGTATTTACAAGGGAATTTCGGTTTTATTTATTTTTAAACATTAAGTTAGACTAAGCAGCAATAAAACTGGCTAAGAAAGCAACTTAACTATTTTTTTATTCTTTTGTTGAGATGTTGAGGCACAACAATTCTTTGTGTGTGTGTGTGTATGTGTGCGTGCGTGTGTGTGTATGTGTGTGTGGATGCGTGCGTGTGTGTGTGTGTGTGTGTGTGTGTGTGTGTGCGTGCGTATGCGTGTGTGTGTGTGTGCGTGTGTGTGTGTGTGTGTGTGTGTGTGTGTGTGGGTGTGTGTGTGTGTGTGTGCGTGAGTGTGTGTGTGCGTGAGGGTGTGTGTGTGTGTGTGTGTGTGTGTGTGTGTGTGTGTGTGTGTGTGTGTGTGTGTGTGTGTGTGTGTGTGTGTGTGTGTGTGTGTAAATTACTTCCAGTAAAATAAATTGCATTGCTTCTTCGGGACATCGTGTAAGCACTGTGTTTGCTTATTAAAAAATATGTTGTTTCAATATATTTTGGCTCTTACCGACCAGTTACGATGATATGAGCCAGTGTTCTTCTGTGGTTCTTTTTTTCCTCCCTCCTCTCCTGAAAACAAACAAACGCTGCTGTTTTCGTTTCTAAGACGGTGATCATGCAAACACATGGTCAGCAGAGTGACAGTGTCAAACAAACCGCAGGAAGCCTTTCAGGTGATGTCAACGGCCCAGCTGTTTGTGTTTGGCTCTTGCTGATCCATACTGTGCAGCGAACAGAGCCGGGGAGCAGCAGCAGTATGCAGCCGGGCAGGTAGGCAGGCAGGCAGGCCGGGTTACTGTAATGTGGAAAGCAGCGGCGCTTTGACCGCAACAGACCTCACTTTGCTGTGGTCACTATCCTGCAGCTCACAGAAGCACTTTGATGTCCTTTTTTTTTCTTTTTTTTTTTCTGCTGACTGGAGTAAAGCATGCACTGGTCTGTGCGTGCGTGCGTGCGTCCGCGTGTGTGTGTGTGAGTATTCAGAACCGTGCTGCGTTCTTGCTGCTGCAGAGGCAGGTACAGGTTCCGAGCACACAGAATCAGCCGTGTGTTTCTGCGGAACAGAGACGGACAGACAGCAGTCAGGCGAGATAAGGTGATTGGAGACGCAGGCATGTATTTATTTGATCTTATTTATTTCATTTTTACACCTTGAGAAAAAAGACCCAAAAGGTTCATCTGCTGAACGCCGTGATGGGACAGATTCCAGTAGTGATTTGCTGCTGTATGTGACCCCGCTAGATCAGGCCCCGTTAGGATTTGTCGATTTTTGATTTAAAATCTGCAATTGAGTGGCTTTATGACTTAATTTAGCAACAGGTGATAAATTCATATTTAAAAGAAATATATATATATATATATATATATATATATATATATATATATATATATATATATATATATATATATATATATATATATATATATATATATATATATATATATATATATATGTAAGCAAAATTTGAAAGTATTAATAAAAAAATACAGAAATTATTTAAGAAATATTTTTTGTATCTTTTCTGTTTATAATCAATATAAAAAAGCCAAAATATGTAGCTGTAAGTATAACTTCATTCATGGTATAATATGACAATGGATAATAAATCCATTTTAAGGAGGTGCAATTCTAACACATATAATGTTTGTTTTATGTCGATACAAAAAAAATTAAAACGGCAAAAAGTAAAATCCTAAATGTAAGTATATTCAAGCCACTGCAACAATGTGTGTGTATCTAATACCTAAAGCGTAAATTTGTTCCTTTTTCACCGTGTTATGTATACAGGTTAATCTCATTTGAAGTATTTCCAGAAGCGACCCAAACTGTTATAAGGCTTTCAAATTCTAGTAGCTCTAATTCTACGTGTACCTAAAACATAATAATACAATGGCAAAGCAAATAGTAAAATACGTTTCTAAAAACAGTTAATTTGAGGTTTTGTTTTTGTTTTGTCAGCAATTAATCCAAAAACAAAAAATAGGTGTAACGACGTCCCTTATTGTAAACCATGGCACAATTTTATTCCAGATCTTCTTCACATAATAATCGCAAAACGTTATTATTATTATTATTATTATTATTATTATTATTATTATTATTATTATTATTATTATTATTATTATTATTATTATTTATTGATGGATTTAAAAGGAGATTCTAACCTGTATAATGTTAGTGAAAGCGCGCTGTCTGCGGTTCCTTAGCGCCATGCAGTGGCAGCTGAATATTTTCAATGCAGTCTAATCCTCCAAATATACTAACAGTCCTGTATTTATTTTTTAATCAATAGTAATGCTGTATACAACTAATTAAATTAATATAATAATACTCACTAATCCTTGTAGTTTATTAGAATGTTTTCACCCCCCCTCCCCCAACTCTCACTCCTTCCCCTTTATATATATATATATATATCTCTTTTCCCATAAGCTGTGAAATGTTTATTCTGAATAAGCAATTTGTTTCCGCCCTTGAAAGTGTCTAACAATTTTTGTCGACACCAAAATCAACTTTTGTTTAACTTAACTTTGATGTCAGCAATCAAACACGTCTCAGCAGCAAGATCCGCTTGAGGACGAAGCGCCCCAACAGCCTAATTGGCTCTATCATGTAAAATTGATACAATAACATCCCCTCGGTTCGCTTCAAAGACAGCCCAAAGAAAACTGACACTTTTTTCTCCCTCACTATTCTTTCTTTCTTTGCTCTTCTTATTTTTGCGGTGTAATGACCCATGCAATTTTCTTCCACCCCAGAGTCATTTGCGGCGCAAGAGGAGGAAATATTACGCGGGTCCATTTGAAGAGATTTTTTTTTTCCTCTTCCTTCTTTGAAACATTTTCTTCAGGTCGTTCCTGAAGGAAGTTTGAAAACATGTCGCCTCCAATTAGCGCTTCAGACATCACAAACGAATCCGAGAGTTACTCGTTTGGACTTTGACATCAATCTTGTGGAAAAAATAAATAAATAAAAAGGATCCCCCCCACCCCCACCATCAGTTTAAAACCTTTATTTGCTTGTATTTTTAATGCTAACTTTAGAAGTTGAAATTAGAGTATCTGTTTCAGTAAAAGTGAATTTATTTATCTATTAATTTAGGAATGAGCAACCGTGCTTTGATTTATGTTCATTTCAAGAATCTGCATATGTCCTTTAAAAGATATATATATATATATATATATATATATATATATATATATATATATATATATATATATATATATATATGGAACTTGTAATTTCCTTCTTAATTGATTTTGCTTTTGTTTGTGTGAATCACATTTAATAAGTCAATATGATTACCATTTTTAATTCAGCTTACTTACCTTGTTACTGCTGAATTGTTTTGACATCCACAAGTCCGGCCACCCCGGTGTGCTGGTGTATTAATACTTATTTAGCATTACTGAAAAGATAGAATTGCCATTTTGCAAATTGATCTGAAAACAGAGAGTGTGCCGCCATGCAGCATGGGCCTCCTCAGTCACTCTGCATCAGTGATGATACCAGTATCACAGCAGTCATTTAGCCCATTGCCTATTAATCACCTTCCATTAGTGTCTTTTATCAGCTTTCAGATGGCTTCCATGATCCCTGTCTGTGTTTCAGGGTAAATTAGTCATCAAGCCATGCTTCAAAAATACAATAACAGACTGCACATAGTTCCTGCACGTCACTCCAGCAGATTTTTTCATTATAGGGTGCAGAGTGTAAACAATAGAATCTATTCCCCCTCCGCCCCCCCTCCATCAGGGTCTGACGTGTGACAGTATCTGTAGGGATCAGGAAGGTTGGTGTGGTGTGGGCACACTGGGAAAGGGAAGCAGAAACACTTTAAAGAAGGAGGGTTCTTCGTCTTGCTTTGTCTGGGTGGTTGGGGGGGGCGGTGGGGGGGCTGCTGACATGGGGAAACATCTGCTGTGTAGAAATAGAGACTGATGACTCAAATTATCTGCCATCAGGAGGACTGCCAGCTTACAGTATGGAGAGTGAAACGGCACAGACCATGGATAGACAGCATCCGTTCAGTTAAACCGGTGACCCCTAAGGGGGTTAGAGCTCAGGGCCTGCAGAGATGCGACCCCTCCACTATCGCATAGAGACTGTAAAATGGATATAACACATCTATGGAGGTGTGTGTGTGTGTGTGTGAGGAGTGAAACTTCAAAGGACAGACTGGTATGCGCTCGGCCCAAAGTGGATCCACATTATGTCAAAAGTGTAGCTCACCTTTGCGTGCTCACAAGAACAACCACAACAAAACGCGCTCTTGCACACACGTTTCAGCAGAGCTGTTTGCTGTCTGTCTCTAATAATGAACCTCTGCCATTTGATCTGTGCGGCTGAGAAAGTCTGCCTGCGTCCGCAGCGCCGTCCCTTGTTGTGCTCGTCCACTTGAGCGAAAATGGAATTTTTTTAGGGGGCACGTTTCACCTCTCGGTTTGCTCCGCAACAGCAGCTCGCCGATGCTTTTATGATTAGGGACGACTAAATTAGAACCAGAGGAAGGGCAAAAAAAAAAAAAAGCAGGAGAGAGAACGCTGGAAGGACCAAAGAGAGAGGATCACCTCAGAGCCAGCAAAGCCTTTTGTTTCAAACAACAAAAAAAAAAATAGCTGCATGTTGTCATTGTTGCAATGATAATGGCTGCATTCAGAGCTCACGGAGAAAGCCCTCCGCTCCTTGATAGCACGTCAGTTGTTATGATCGTAAAGACAAACAGGCGCAACACAGGATCCAGCATTGTTTCATAACATTTCTCCACCATAATAGCCTTAATTTACATTCAATTGTGAGTGCTCCACGTGAACAACAACAGTAGAGGGGTGGGGGCGGGGGAAGCTTATGTTTTAGTCATAGTAAGCCTATTCTTCCAAAAGAGGCAGATCATGTCTATATGCAATGAGAGAAAAGCTGATGGATCATTATTATACGTCCCTCATGCTCTATCTTTTTGACTGCGGGGCTTTTGCCGCTCTGGCTTTGATTTGGAGCCATCTCTCCAATGTGACTTGAGTGGACTAGCTGAACTTAGATGCGATCTCCTCCAGAAGATTGCACAGTAAGTGCCTCTGGCAGGATCTTTTTATTTATGTAGCACTTGACTGTATTCCTCCCTCCTTTTTGGGGAAACACAGAGTGAGAGGGCTTTTTTTTTTGTTAAATTGTTTTGATTTCTTTAAAGGAGAAAAATCGTGGCTGGATTTAATGCTGCAATAAATATCAATAACCGAGTGGATTAGAGTGATCCCAATAAATATCAGGGGTTAAGTCGGGTTCAGACCTCTTAATTCTATGAATTGTGTTTAAAACTTCTTGAGATGAAGTGACAGGTTTTTTTACGGAGGATATTAGTTAGCAAAGCAGCCAAGGCACTCATGGTAACTCTGGAGGAGCTGCAGAGAATCCACAGCTTCGAAGAATCTGACCGATCGGACTTTAATGTAAGAGGAAAGAAAACTACTGCTGAAGAAATCTTGTTCAGAGCACATGTAAAATGGGTGCTCTGGCCTGACGAGATAAAACCTTGTACTTTTTGGCATGTGCACAAATTCTCCTGGTGACAAATGGTGGCGGCATTATTATTCTGTGGGGAGACATTTCTTAGGAAGCTCGTTAAGAGTTGTTCGGAAAATGGATAGAGATAATGACAGGGCGATTGTGTAATAAAAAGAACATCCCGAGTTTTGAATGGAGGCTCACCTTACCTTAGGACAATGAACATAAACGTGGCTTAGTCAAAGTTCAAACTAGAATTTAGCAATTCCACGAGACGCAGGCAAAACAGAAGAGAAAAGAAAAAAGATAGATTTCAGTCTAGTCATGGTTCACAATTATGCATTACCTTTGTTAATCTGTCAGACAAAATCACAATAAAATATATCAAAGCCTATGGTTGCAAAGGAAAGAAAGAATAATTATGTTCATTTTTGCAGGTTACTCTGACCGCACATCACTTGTGTCAGCACTTTAAAGAAACATGATCAGTTCTGTACAAATTTACTTTAATTTGTACAGAACTGAGTTCAGCTTCCATGACAAATCTTTGCAGTTTTAAGAAACTGACTGAAATAGCTTTGTGTTGGAGCGTATCTGAGAGCCTTGAATTCCTCCTCATGGCATGTAAATTATTGCCTAGATCTCGGGATAGTTAAAACAGAGGAAGGATCTAAAATTATATCTTTGGCCTGCCGGATTAGTTCAAACAAGCAGTTCATACATTGACTTACAACTCTCCCTTGTGGGCACGAAGGACACTACACTGGGACTGAACAGTCTTTGAAAATGTTTTCATTGCCTCTTTATTCAAGTCAAGTTGCAACGCTCGCTTGATTTTCTCCCATGAAATGATGCACACAATGTAAACGTATCGCGAAGAAAAATAACCATTTCTGACTTTTGCGAATCAGAAGACACGACGCGTTTGTTTGTTATTGTGCCACGAACGTGTATTAAATCCGATAAACGCGGTTGCCAGCCAGTACAGTTACAATTAGGCTGTTGGTAAGAAAACACTGCAGTTTCCAGGCAACATCAGCAGGAGTGTATAATTACCAGTGTTTAGTGGCAGTTTTCTATCAGCGCAGGAAACATTGAAATTCATAGCACAGGTGTGCTGTTGTTGCTTGCCTTCTTTTTCAGCAGCAGCAGCTTCAAACATGCCTCAGACAATCATGGCTGCCGAGTGGGACCTCCTCTTGATAATTAGGTCAAATAATTAATGAAATAATGAAACAATGAGCCTGGAGAGGCCGTGTTTTACATCTCAGAGGCGTTGATAGGCCTCATCGCCATTCCAAGTGGCGGGCTGAAGTGTTGGATGGCTTATTGGTTTTGGGAATCAGCAAAACACTTTCATGTGCGTTTGTGTTGGAAAAGGCAGTAAAGGAAGAGTTTGGTAAATGTTTGTTCTTTGTTTTGAAGAATAAAGAAACATTCATAATAAGTAACAGGAGGGATATTTGATATGTTTGTGATGTGATGCAAACATCTGTTACAATCTTACAGATTTTATCATGGCTGTCAGCTCTTTAACAGAAGACGTGACAAAGCGAAAGAGTTGGGCCCAAATATGCTAAAGCTGTTCAGGCACATAAAAGGCCTTGGCGTTTGCGTCGTAGATGTCTGTTAGTCAAATGTGGTGTTATTTGTAGTTACAAATATATAACTGGGTATTAACAAGTTGACTCTTTCAAGATTTAATAAAATCCTAAATAGTTACTGCTTCAAAACAACTAAAATATTCCATCTTACCAATATGGTTTAAAACCGTTTTAAGAGAAGCGAGCAGTCGTTATAGCAGAAGCAACACAAAGCAAAGAGTTGCACATTTACCCCGTTTTTATTACCGTTTGCTTTTAATTCTGATCGGTGTGCTAAAAATGCCTTCTAAACTTTTCTTTTGGTTGCAAAGCAGGCAAATTTAGCCATTTGAAAACATTTCAAATCAGGAAAAAGACTCTTACTCCATGTAACAAACAAATATGTAATGATAAAAAATAACATAATAATGTCTGGCATTTAAAATGTAATAAAGTCAAAAATGTGCAAATAATGAAATAATGTTTTTGAGCCAATAAAATACTACAAAATATGCATTTATAAAATGAAATGTTTTTGAGCCACTGTTTATTGGATTATTGGATGTAATAATTTCATGAACGGATAAATGTGCCGAGAAATTTTCATTTAATTACCCTAAAATGGATTCAGTAGCTATCGTACAGGAAGAGAGCAGAGGGCATGTGACCTACGTGTGTTACAGAGCTACTGGCAAAACATTATATTATTGCCTTATTGTGATGTAATTTTACAACATTTTTTAATGTCCCCATATTGACTTATTGTTATATTACCGGTTGCTACATTATTGTTTAAAAAATTACCAAGAAACTCACTGCAGGTGGTCTGCTTGTGAAGGCAGTCAGAAATCATTAACCACCTAATAATAATTTTTTGTAGTTGTGTTACTCCATAAAGAGCAGAAATGTAAGAAACAGTTTAACATCGTTAGTTGTGAGCAGGTAAAATCCACTTGGCTACAAAATTCAGTGGATGTTTCGTTCTATAAAACTGTCTGTAGAACCAAATAAAAGTAACAACATGGTAATTTTGGGGGGAAATTGCAATGTAGTTGTAATGTTGAATATATGCGTTCATATTTTAGCAGCAGTGGGACAAATTAGAGCTTTCTTATGTTAAAGAGAAGCGTGTAAGGTCAAGTTTGGAGGCTGTTCTCCTGAGCAGGACAAATGCAGCGTAGTCCACCGTAAAAGCACATGCACTAGTTTCCCTTTTCTCCGTATTCTCAGCAGAAAACAGGGGACACTCACTCAGCACGCAGCTCCCAGCTCCCGACAGACTGCACATTCATAAAACCAACAGAAAGGACACAAGTTTTATCACAACACATCGTTTCCAGTGCAGCTGTAAACAACTAAATCAACAACCGCCACTAGTCCGTTCATGTATTTTTATTTGAAAAGTAAGTCTGTTATAGCGTGAAAGTGTCATGTCTTAATTAAAGGTTATCAAATTGGGAGAAGCTCCAGCTGGTCCAAACTTCGTCTTAGACTGTTTAAATTTCCACTATGAGCAAAACAATAAGATAATCCCACAAACGTTTTATTGATTCAAATATATGTTACCCCAAAATCGGGTGATATTTGAGAGTTATTTAGAGGCAAGTTCTGATTGAAAATCATTGTTTAATTTTTTTTTTTTTTAAATGCTCTTTATAGAAAGTAATATTAAATGCTGAAGTCTTTTTACTACAGCTTGCTAATGCTTGATCACCTCATTGAAAAAGGATCAAGCTTTGTTCAGGACGATAAGTAAAAATTAAGAATTGAGCTCAGGGATGTCTTTTTTGTGTTGTTTTTATGAAGCACCTAGTGTTTATTTTGTTGTTTTTTTTAAGTGCTAGATGCATTTAATCTACAGTATTTGATTAGGATTTGGTGTAATTTAGTCTTATATTTTCTGTTTTAGCCATCAGTTAAGTTTATTTCGTAACTAAGCTATGCATAAGCATTTTTTACATTGATTTGAAAACTGCAAAGTGATTAACAGGAAATAAACAAAATGGTCTACTGCTGAAAATATGAGACAAAAGATAATTAAAACATATTTAAACATAAGGTTATGAACACTCTGTCTAATAGCTTTTATGAGAAATGTAATCAGTTTCGTTGCTGTTTTTATTGTTGTAAAGTTTTTTAGAGATTCATCAATAAAATTTCCAAAGGTACACATTTTCACAGTTGAATCTTTTTAAACTCTATTTGCTGTTCTCCTGAGCAGGACAAATGCAGCGTAGTCCACCGTAAAAGCACATGCACTAGTTTCCCTTTTCTCCGTATTCTCAGCAGAAATACGGAACCTGACTATTCTTCTTCTACTGCATCATCTGGAATGTTTTTTCCTGTCAAGCTGGTTCACATCAGCGTTTTTGAGCAACCCCACAAGCCAATCTTCCCTATTTTTTTCATAATTTGTTTCTTTCTTTTCTTTTCTTTTAACAGAACTCATTGTGCTGCTATTTTTATTAAAGTCTAAAAAAACAAACATTGTATTATTGCATCCCGTTTTCTTGCTTAATCAGCATTATTATTATTATTATTTGGAACAACTTGCAGCATTTATGGTTCAAAACAATGAAATGGTTCTATTTTTTTCATATTCCTGCCTTTAATAGGCCTGGTCCATGAAACTGTGATTCTACTTCTTCAGTAAAACATTCAAGAAGTTAATGTTTATATTAAAATGTTGAGACTGAGAAATTACTATATCAATACAGTCTGTTTGTGGCTATTAATAACAATAATCTAGTTATTTATAATAAAAAAAAATATCTACATTATTTTATTTTTGGTTTTCTTAAAATGTTAGAGTTCCACCTACGCTTTGTGAACTGCTTGTGGCACGCAGTCATCAAGTGGATTAATGCTCCTCATAGTTTAATATCCGACGTAAGTGACAGATTGTTTTTTTTTTTTCCCCCAGTGTTTTGATGGTTTGAAAAAGAGGAACCCCTTTGAAGTCTGCAGAGCTTTTATCTTCCTCTATTTACATTGGCTAAAGTGTTAAGTGGAGTTCTCGTTTGGCCTGAAGGATGTAATACTCTGCAACAAGAGATTTACAGGAAGCGGAATTGTAATTTCTAGCGTGTTCCTCTCAGGCCCTCCTAACGAAAACTATTTATGCAAATGGAAAAAGGCTAGAGATGGAAAGCACTCCCAGACAAAATCAGATGTTTTCTAAAGAGTGGCCGTGCTGAGCTGGCAGATGTTCTGTCACTTCAATGGGAGCTCCTTCAAACAAAAGCCGTCGATGGCTCTCTGGCTGGAGTGCGAGCCGCTCTGAGAGGCACATTTTTCTTGGAGCCATCTGGGAGATGGCTGAGGATTTACTTGGATGGAGTCGTTCTACCGCAGAAGCACGGGAGAGTGAGCGGCACTAATTAAAATCAACATTGATGCCTAAGAGCAGCCAGCGAGCTAACGTCAGGGGAAGATATATTAACTCCTTTAATTAAAGTAAGAAAAGAATATCAGCACTATTTGACCAAATTTAAGATGGAGTGCTTAACATAATTAAGGTGTATCTCATTGATTTGTGAAAAAAATACCACGTATCAATAGAGTAAAGTAGATCCAAAAAGTCTACTTTTCAGATAAAAAAAAAGACAAAAGTAAAGCCCCAACCTGAAACATACACCCAGACATAAAATCTTAAAAAACCTGGTTAATCAAACAAGTCTGTTTATTTTTTGTCATTGTTTGCTGCATCCTGTCTGGCAGCGTGACATTCAAAATTGTTGTCTGAATTATGTCAAAAGAAAGAAGAATAAAGAATTGGCAAGAAACAACAACACGTGCATAAATAACAACAATAACATCAATAACAACAATAACAAGATGTATTTAGTGGTAACTGCAGCACAATATGAAGTATACCTGTAAACACCTGAATCCAAATGCCTTCGCGTGTGTGCGTGTGTGTGTGTGTGTGCGTGTGTGTGTGTGTGGGTGCGTGTGCTTGCGTATGTGTGTGTGTACCTGAGTGCGCTCCATAAGAATAATTAACAGCAGGTCTGAGAGGCCACAGATCTGTTCCTCAGGAGCCGAGGCAGATACGCGATAGATCGGAGCAAAAGATTCTATGAGTTTTATATATAGACATTAAGTAGCACAACAGGAACCTCATAAGTTAAAAGGAATTATGAGCAACTATAAATCCTTGTCAGTTTCGGAACAAAATATTCAGGTGTCGACTAGAAAGCTACAGAAAATGAGTCATTTCTGCTCTTAGGACTGCAGTGAGTTTCCAAAATTAACAGGATGGTTTCATCAGACTTCAAATTTCATAAATTTAGACAACTTCCATTGCCATTGGAAAATGACAGATTCCAACAAAACAAGACTAAATGTTTAGTTGTGACTTCATTCAGTCAGAAAGGATAAAGCGCTTTTGGAGTTAAGCTGAGTACATCATGGACGCTTTGAGGTTTGGACAGCGTCTTTATTTCAAAATTTCTCATTACTTTATGAGCTGAAACTATAGTTAGCCTTCACAATGCCTAATTGCACAAATGAAAGACCTGCAGCATAAAAATAAAATATATGAAGTCTTTGTTGTGACACTTATGAAAAGAAAAAGTACAAATAAAAACAGCGATGAAAACACTAAAGTAAAATTTAATTATCTCTGAGGACATATTTTTTTGTTTTGTTTTGTTATTCTGCTATTTGTCTTTAGCTCTGTTTTCCACATGAAAAAGTCAAGCAACTTTTTTTCCACAGTGAGACAAAGGGGAAGGTTTCATTTTGAGTGTTACAGAACAGGACTAATGATGTAATAAATCTTGTAGGGCTTCTTTCAAATTTGTTTTATTGGACTCAAAAATACTCATAAGTTAGAGTTGTGAAATCTAAAGAAAAAGTATCATTAGGTCTATGCAATCTTGCAAAAGTATATTCATCCACATTTAGACTTTAGACATTTTGTCACATAGAAACCACAAACTTCAATGCTTTCCATTAAGTTTTTACGCAGTAGAGCAAAGTAGCACATTGTGAAATGGTAGGAACACAATGCATGTTTTTTTTTTTTTTTTATTAATCCAGACTTGGGATTGTATATGTACTCATGCGCCTCTCCTCTCAAACCCCAAAATACAATCCTAAACGTCCAAAAACATGACTGTCTGGTTAATTGGCCTCTCCAAATTGTCCCTAGGTGTGAATGTGTGTGTGCATGGTTGTGTGTCCTGTCTGTCTCTGTGTTGCCCTGCGACAGACGACCTGTCCAGGGTGACCCCGCCTCTTGCCCGGAACGTTAGATGGAGATGGACACCAGCAACCCTCCCGACCCCACAAGGGACAAGGGTGTAAAGAAAATGGACGGATGGATAAAACAGATATTGGATTTGTTTAAGAAATATGAAAACATGCTAACATGTTTTCATATTACCCCGTAGGACTTTAGTTAAACGTAATTTAACTGGGACATTTTCTGGGGGGCTTTACATCATTAAGTCGTATAAAAAGTAAAGATAAAAACATTAATAAACATTTTTAAAAAAGATTTAAAAAAAAGATAAAAACATTAAAACCTGCACACCTTTTAGGACTTAAGTTAAACGTTGTTTAACTGGGACTGTAAACCTCAGAATTTTAGCCAAAAAGCCATTTGACAAGGGTACTCACACCTCAGAGTTTTAGTTAGAACGCCATCTAACAAGGGTACTCACACCTCAGAGTTTTAGTTAAGATGTCATTTAACAAGGGTACTCACACCTAGGTTTTTAGTTGAAATGCCGTCCACTGGGACTCTAAACCCCGTAGGACTTTAGTTAAACGTCGTTTAACTGGGATATTTTCTGGGGGGCTTTACATCATTAAAATGTAAACAGTGGGAATAAATAGATAAAAAGTAAAGATAAAAACATTAAAAACATCGAAGACATCAAAACGCACTCTAATCCTAATTTAGCCATAAGCAATTCTAAACAGGTGGGCTTTAAGTTGATTTTTAAAGGCACCCAGTGTTTCAGCTGTTTTACAGTTTTCTGGAAGTTTGTTCCAAATCTGTGGTGCATAGAAACTGAATGCAGTTTCTCCTCGTTTGGTTCTGGTTCTGGGGATGCAGAGCAGACCAGAACCAGAAGATCTGAGGGGTCTAGATGGTTGGTACAGCAATAACAGATCTTTAAGGTATTGTGGTGCCAAACCGTTCAGTGATTTATAAACTAACAACAGTATTTTAAAGTCTATTCTCTGAGCTACAGGGAGCCAGTGTAGGGACTTTAAAACTGGTGTTATGTGCTCTATCTTCCTGGTTTTAGTGAGAACACGAGCAGCAGCATCTGGATCAGCTGCAGCGTTTTGATTGATTTGTTAGTCAGACCTGTGAAGACGCTGTTGCAGTAATCAATGCGGCTAAAAATAAACGCATGGATGAGTTTCTCTAGATTGTGCTGAGACATCAGTCCTCCAATCCTGGAAATGTTCTTCAGGTGATAGAAGGCCAACTTTGTGACTGTCTTAATGTGGCTCTGAAGGTTCAGGTCAGAGTAAATCACTACTCCCAGGTTTCGGGCTGATCTCTGGTTTTCAGTTATAATAACTGAAGCTGTGATTTGATTCTAGTTCGCTCCTCTTTAGGTCCAAAGATAATAACTACAGTTTTGTTTCTGTTCAGCTGGAGAAAGTTTTGGCACATCCACACATTGATCTGTTCGAAGCATCTAGTCAGTGATTGGATGGGTTCAGAGTCACCTGGTGACATTGTGATGTAGAGCTGTGTATCATCCGCATAGTTATGGTAGCTGATCTTATTTCCTGTTATAACCTGAGCCAGTGGGAGCATTGAAAAGAAGGGGTCCTAGGATTGAACCTTGGGGTACCCCACATGTGACCTTTGACCTCTCTGATGAGAAGTTTCCGATTGAAACAAAGAAATCCCTGTTCTTTATGTAAGATTCAAACCAGTTGAGCACTGGACCGGAGAGTCCGACCCAACTCTTCAGTCGATTCAGTAAAATGTCATGGTCAACAGTGTCTATGGCTGCACTGAGGTCCAACAGAATGAAAGTAACATGACAGTGAACACATTCCCCACTGCAGAGTGACATTTCAAAAACAAACGTGCTTACGTGTTTGAGCATTTAGAAATAAATCAGATAAAATTTTGAATTAAAATACAGATAAGGATCGTAACCTCTACCACCCGCCTTTCTCTAAGACCACTGAACCTTTCCTGGCACACAGGGGGTCACCGATACAGGATCCACCACGACATCCACCCCCCCTGCATGACTGCTGACTCCAGGCTTCAATGACAAACACCAGACAGAAAGCAACAGTTATAGTGCGTGTGTTATCCCTTTGCCTCTAACTTTAAAAGGATTAGAAGGCTTGATATGCGTCAAGCTACAGCTTTCAGCTGCTTATGCTTTCATAGGAGAGGAAATAGCAGAGTGCATCGTGAGGCCCTGCAGAATTCATGTACACAAAAGATGGATCAACAGAGTGACGTTAATTCTGTCCCTTCACCAACCTTTGCGCTGTTTATGCTGTTTCCTCAATCTCAAATCTGTTAACACGTGCATTTACATTACCACGATAATTACAAGAAGCATCACAACAAAGCTTTTTGAAACAGACATATTCTAAGCTATTTCAGTAAACTCTAAAACGCGACCATTTTGCTCTACGCTATTTTTCAGGTATTCTTTTCAATTGTGAATCAGACGACATGGAATGTTTGTGCTCGTCCATTAAAATCTGCTATTATGCTGGTCAGTAATGAGGTCAGCTGTTTTTGTCTCTTAAAAAACTAAATTGATCAAGTTATTTTAGGAATGCAATACTTAAATCACACAATGTACCTTCACTTGTCATTTATATGTTGCACTAATTAATCTTTTGAGAAAATTGGTTTGCATAAATTTAAGTAAATACAACCTATTTTTCTGCTTACCTAGCCAGTTTGCCAGTTAGTTCCCCAGTCTGAACTTGCGGACATCTTGATTCAGTCAAACCTCCTATCCTGTGTCTCTTGAACTCCAATAATCTACTACATTTACTCTGTGAATGTTTTGCTTGCTGGTCTTCATCATGCTTTGAATTCAGTATCTAGTTTCTCTAACTTTAACCCGCCCAACTTGCATCTGATTGATATGTTAGTCTTTTGACGCCCACCCAGTGAGCCGGCGCTTCACGATCTCCCTCATGGTTGTTTCACAGGAAGACATGGTGACTGAGTTTTAGACATCAGTAACCAGCTCATGCAGCTTTTACTAGATGGTAGTCCTAAAAGTCCATACCTTTAAAATATGAATAAATACATACAATTCCATAATTCTTTGATCCAACAGAGGTAGAAGTTTGGCAATAATGCAAATCTTTCATCACATTTGCCACATATTTCCTCCTAATTCAGGGATTGTGGTTTCTTAATTTCACTCTTTATGTTACTGGGAAAGAAATACGGATAAAAGAGGATTTAAAAGGAAAATAGTTGATAGTTGTATTTACAGGGAGAAAGGCTATGACTAGTTATCACGACAGAATGAGACCTGTAAAACTGTTGGGTCCATACGACCCAAGGAGAGAACCGGTCATCTGCTCCAACAATTTCTTACTCTGTAGGAAATATTTTTGGTCACAAGGAGCAGGACCATCACAACGTCAGATGTATTTTTCATCGTTATGTCAGTGATGTAAAACTATTTTAAATGTTTGATGTCATGCAGTAGACCCCAAAGTTGTGCTTGAATGTAAAAGTCAATTATTGTTTTCACCGATAGTCACCGTTGGTCACTCCACTGACCATTCGTTCAGTGGGCAGCTCTGCCCCTGTCTTCACCTAACAGTCCAAGACACGCAGCCACAGATTAGATGGGAAAACAGCAACGTCTACCACAGAAATTGTGTCCTGGTGCTACAAGCACATATGGACACCCTTATGCTTGAACAAGGTGTACATTATGGACAATCCATGATGAGCACAGAAGTCCAATAACAGTACACTACTCAGGTTTAGATCAGGGTGGCCGGTCCTCTCAACCACAAGCCTCCAGGACTCACTGTAATAGCCCATGTGAGCATTGAAATCCCCCAGCAGAACAAAGAAGTCTCTAGGAGGGACGTTCTCCAGCACCCCTCCAACAACTCCAAAAAGGTGGCCAATCTGAACTGCTGCCTTTCACATAAATACAGACAACAGTCAGAACACTGGAGTGAATCCCAACACATAGGCACCAAGATGGGAGGCAAAAAGTATGCTTACTCCTTCTCTGCGCCTCTCACCATGGTCAACTCAGTAGAGCTTGATCCAAAGTCCCCAGGTTTCGTTTCCTCAGTGGAAGATGTGATGGTGGGATTGAGGAGGTCTTCGAACTACTCTGCCCAATCCAAGGTTCTCGATGGCTTCTATGTACTTCTCCCACACCCAAGATTTTGCCTTAGCGATCACCCGAGCTGCATGCCACTTGGCCTGCCAGTATCCACAAGATGCTTCCAGGGTGTCCCAGGCCAAAAAGTCCTGCTAGGTCTCCATCTTTGGGTTGACAGCATCTGTCCCTTCTGGTGCCCACGAGCTGATTCTATGGTTGGTTCCAAAACAGGCACTGGAAACCTTGTGGCCACAACACCGATAAGCCGCATTGACAATGGAGTTGGGGAACGACTCTGTGCAGGCCATGTTCCATCCACTTTCTCCGAAATGTGTTCGAACTTCTTCCAGAGGTGAAATTTGAAGCTCTGTTTCACAGGTGACTCTGCCAGGATCCTCACAACACTTTTGGGCCTTTCTGGTCGGACTGGTATCCTTCCCCATCATCAAAGTCAACGTATCACCAGGGAGTGGTCAATGGACAGCTCTGCCCCTGTCTTCACCCAAGAGTCCAAGACATGCAGCCACAGATTAGATGGGAAAACAACAAAGTCTACCATAGAAATGTGGCCAGGGTGTCCGGGTGCTACAAGCACATAAGGACACCCTTATGCTTGAACAAGGTGTACATTATGGACAGTCCATGATGAGCACAGAAGTCCAATAACAGTACACTACTCAGGTTTAGAACAGGGTGGCCGATCCTCTCAACCACAAGCTTCCAGGTCTCACTGTAATTGCCCATGTGAGCATTGAAATCCCCCAGCAGAACAAAGAAGTCTCTAGGAGGGACATTCTCCAGCACCCCTCCAACAACTTCAAAAAAGGTGGCCAATCTGAACTGCTGCCTGTCACATAAGTACAGACAACAGTCAGAACCCGTCCCCCTACAAGTAGGTGGAAGGAAGCTACCCTCTTCACTGGAGTGAATCCCAATATACAGGCACCAAGATGGGAGGCAAAAAGGATGCCCACTCCTTCTCTGCACCTCTCACCATGGTCAACTCAGCAGAGCCTGATCCAAAGTCCCCAGGTTTCGTTTCCTCAGTGGAAGATGTGATGGTGGGATTGAAGAGGTCTTCAAACTACTCTGCCTGATCCAAGGTTCTCCATGGCCTCTGTGAACTTCTCTCACACTCAAGATTTTGCCTTAGCGACCACCCGAGCTGCATGACACTTTGACTGCCAGTACCCATAAACTGCTTCCAGGGTGTCATAGTCCACCCTTGAAGCACACCAAAACAGGCACTGGAAACCTTGTGGCCACAACTCCAATAAGCCACATTGACAATGGAGTTGGGGAACGACTCTGTGCGGGTCATGTTCCATCCACCTCCTCTAAAATGTGTTTGATGTTCTTCCAGAGGTGAAATTAGGTCATTAATGAACTCCTCAAAGTTTTCTTCGCCACGAAAGAGAATAGTTAGCTCTTTCTCCTTGGTCGGAGTTTAGCCAACCTAGTCCCTATCTGGCGAAACCACTTGGAAACTTGCGACCTCCCTTTTCTGGCATTTCCGCTGTCAGAATGACCTTCCATAAAAGAAATATCCGTTTCTTTCACATCAATGCCGTCAAAATGGTGTAGCACAGTTTGAACGTCAAGTTTTGAACTTTTTTCCAAAAGAGTTTCTACTGAAGTAGAACACACAGAAACTTTATCAAAATGTGACAAATTTGTCGGAGGAGTTATACTCAGAGACTGACTGGAAAAATCCCTCCTGTCAAAATTCTCTGAGAACTCAATGTCGTCTTCTGCGTATTCTTCTTCAGAAGACCATATTTTTGGAAGAAAACTCTCAGGAAAGACTTCCAAATGTTCCACAACATTCTCAGCATGTGAGTTTTCAAAATGGACTTTCTTCTTGGAAACATCCATTTCTTCAGCTTCCATGCCAGAAAAATGATCTGCATAATTTTCTTTGCTGTCACAGCTCGCATCAATAGCCTGGTCCAGGTCCATTTGTTTCAGGGAAACATTGACACTTCCACTATCATCTGTGTCTGTGTCCCCAGAGTCAGTTTCCCAGAGGAGCTCCAAAACATGATCAAAAAAACTGTCGCTATTCAAAGAAACAGTATCTTCAGGAGTCTTTACTGTCAAATCAGTCAAGACCCTTGAAGTGGTCCTGGCAACTTCTGAGGTAGCGTTCATGCTGCTTTCCTCTTCAGAAACAGGCTCTTCCTCAGGTTCTTGAGGAATAAGTTCCTCAAAACCAAAGTATTTCCACCTCTTGTACTCTTTGGATTTTTTGTCAATGCCATTCTCAAAACTCTCATCAGATGTGTTGGTGTCATCATCTTCTTCTTCTTGTCCAATATTCTCTCCAAGCAATTTTTCAAGACCCTTGGTGGCCAGATAACCAAGGCCCCAACCAATAGTCAGAAACATTTTTTCTGAAATTGAAATCCTTTCTAAAATCGCCGTTCGTGATGTAAAAGTGTTGTACCTCCAACGAAGTTGAAAAGCAAACTGAGAATTCTTGTATTCCAAATGATAATAATAATCTTTTGAAGCTTTATGACATCATTGATGAGAACATGGATAACATGATGATGTCAAACAACCTGTGACAGGTTCTTGTTTGCTTTAGTTGCTATGGAAACACAAGGCTTTATGTATAAGGTAAGACTACTGTCAATTAAAAATGCATGCGTAGACATCTAAATTCATGAATGCAAGTCAATAAATGTGCATAAATTTAAGTTTTGTATTTGTCCTGTTTTTCAACTCATACATATGTGCAAAAATCAAAGATTTTACCTCTGAAAATACCCATAAACAAACAAATTAATACAAGTGTTTTATAGAGTAAGTATTTTTTCCAGAAGTTAGACACACATCAGTCACATTTAGAAACTGGCTCTAAGTCATCTGCTCGATTCATTTTGAACTGTGAGTGAGGAGGATCCCCTTAAACATGTCATGTCTTGCTTTAATTGCTTGCTCTGGTCATAAGGAAAACATTTAACATCTAATAATTACATTACCATTATTATTTGTTTTTTTACATTTGAATTCAGGATGATACACCAAGCAGATCATGAGCCAAAGAATTTTATGTTTAATAGAACTACCATTAGAATAATTGTCAAGTTTCGGGAAATGAAGCTTTTCAAGCTAAATGGGAATAATTTGATAATAAAACTGAATCTAGTTTGCTCGTCACAGAAACACACTCCATTTATAGTGACCTTTTAATTGCTGGTTACTCATTTGGCCATTATTATTTTTATTTTTTTTACCAGTTGTTTCTTTTGTGCAAATACTTAAGTTTATTTTGAGAGACAAACTCTTCCAGCGGTTACAGATGTAGAATAGCTTTCAGTGACATTAACCATTACTACAAATGGCAATATTTTAAAATATTATCTAAACTCCCAACTCAGCATCAAAAATCCAGATGACAGCAGGGACACATCAACTAATCAGCTGTTTTCAGTGTATCTAATGGAGACAGAGGGAATAAATTGGATATTTTTGTCACTGAAGATTTTTTCTTATGGATTTCATTTTACAAAGTGTCAGGAAGACATTAATGGCTGAAATCCCAAATCAGCAAAAATCAGGTTTAAACACAGATTCTAAATGCTATGTGGTGATAAAAAAATAAAAATAAAAATAAAAATAAAAACGGCGACTTCCTTTTGAACATGAATTTAAACACCCAACTTCCTACAAAAAAAGTTTCCTCAACGTTCAGATCATTTTTATCCCCCTATTTTAGGTGGACAGAGCCATAAAAAAAAAGATAAAATAAGTTATAATCAGTCTTTTGCCCTTTGTATCAGATAATGCAAAATTTTTAGAGGAACCCATGTTGTGTCACATATCCTATGCCAGACCTTTAGGCAGTATCCTGAATCTAACTGTCCATACACAGGAAGTGTTTCATGCTTTTACCATAAAAGCATGAAAGCTGCTGTCCTTCGAGGCAGTATTACACAGACCAGTTCTTGTATCTTTCAGGGTTCCTCATTTCATTTCATGCATTTTCTTTAATATTGAACAATATCTGTCAGCTTAGGGAGGTGCACCTTGTTGAGACTTGTCAAGTATTATTTTAGGCACTCATTAAAATGTATTGCCCGTAACACTAAAGCTTCTATTCAAGTCTCAAATGTCTTCAAGGAGAAATTAATTCTGCTTTCCCTCTTTGCTGAGCCACATCGTGGACACCAAGTTGAATCTATTGATCCAAGATTTATTTATTTTTTTTTTTTTTCTGAAGAACCTTGACGTCTAAGGTAGTGCACTGTTGGCAGGAGAGACGCACTTGTAAAATGTAATTGACTTCTAATTGTGTTTCCAATGCTATGTCAAGGCGGCCCTTGGCCTAAATTGTCCAGTCTGTAGGCCATTTGGCAGCAAAACAGCACTTGGCAACCCACATTACAGGTGAATGGCCATGGTCTAATAGGTTATCTGTGGAAAACACATTGCAGTCAATTAAAGAGTCCACTTCCTTCAGTTGTGATGGCCATTAGACAGGCCCACCACAACAAGTGACTCTTCAGTGGCTTTTACTCCACAGCTAGCCAATCCCTTTCAGTCACAGTGTCCTCGAGCTGCCCAGTCCCTGAAAGACATAGTTTTTTGTCTGGTTTTGTTGTCCGCTAAGCTTTTTTTAGGTAGCTTAGAGACACAGTGTTCACTCAGTGATTCTGCGTGACTCTGATGGACAAATAAAACCATTTTAACAAGTGATTTTTTTTTTTTTTTGCTCCCACTCATCCTTAAATATTCTTCCCTACTGCATCACACAAAGGGAACACAGCTCTTACCTTCTTTTAGGAGGACATAATTTAGAAAAATTACATTTGCACAATAAACCAGTTCATAACACAGACCAACATGTATATGCGTGCCGTGCTCACATTCATGCACACACAAAATTATTCTTACACATAACAGGCAACTTACTTTTATCTCATTTCCTATTTTGTACCTATTCCGATTTTATCCACAGAGGACATTTTGGCTGTCAGTATTTTAATTTTACTGCAACGTGCAGCTTCCTGCAAGTTTGCTTTTATGATGCACATTTCCCCTTATTTTTAAGCAGCTTGCACACTGATCTGTGGGAGCTGAATCAGAAGGCATTTCATCAGCTCCTGAGGTGAGCCAGCTGCGTGGGAATATTCTGCTGAACAAGAAAGACCGACAGTTGGAAGAGTTCCTCAGCAGTGGCATTCACACATTTCTTTTGCTCTAACAAACTTTTGCAAAGGTTGTTTCCGCATCCCATCGTTTTACACAAACAAGAAAAAACAAACAAAAAAAAGAGGCAAATTGATAACAGGCCCTAATCATATAAGGTTTAAACCAGAAGTCTACACACACTGAATAAAAAGACACATGCAGCTTTTTAAAATTTTTATTTATTTTTTTCTGTCTGACGTTAGGTCAGGTAAAAAGTTTTTTTGTTTTATGTCGGTTATAATTACAGCGACAATTTCTGTTTGCTAAATGCCACAAATTTGAGAGATGGAATGTGTTAGATTTATTTATTAATTTCTTTAAAAAATCTAAAGTTTACATACGTTTCCTCAGAGTTTGGTAGAATTGCCTGCTGCCTGTATGAAAAATGTTTTATGCCCATGAAGTCCTGGCCTGTTCTTGTCACATACTGGTGTAGCTGAGCCAGGTTTGTAAGTCGTCTTGCTCACACACAGCTTTCCAAATCTACCCACAAATTTTCCACAGGACTGAGACCAGGGCTTTTTGATGACCATTCCAAAATATTGATGTTTTATTCTCAAGCTACTTTTAACCACTTTGGCTGTATTCTTAGGGGCACTGTTAACTTGGAAGACCAATCTGAAGCCCAAGCTTTAACTGGCTGGCTAATATCTTTAGATGTTGCTTCAATATTTCCACATTGAAATGTGGTCTTCTTTATGAAGTGATCCAGTTCTTCCTGCAGTAAACTGGTCCCACAACAAGATGCTGTCACCCCCGTCCTTCATTCCTTCACAGTTGGGATGGTGTTCACAATGTTCCCTACAAATGCAGCGAAGCTCGTCATGGCCAAACAGTTCCACATCAGACCACAGGCTATTTCTCCCAAAAAGGAGAAGGTTTTTGTCCCTGCACGCTTTGGCAAACTGCAATCTGCCATCTTAATTTTCTTTCAGAGTAATAACACCGTCTCACCAGCGTCAGCCAGCATCCTCACAAGATCTTTGGCTTTTGTTCGGAGTTAGATTAGCACATTTCGGACAAAATAAGTCTAGCGCCTTCCTGAGCAGCACGATGATCGGATGTTCCCATCATGTCTAGACATATAATTGCTTGAACAAATGAATGTGTCACCTTCAAACATCCGAAAATTCTTCCCCATGATGAGCTAGTCCACCACAAATACCTCTTCCTCATATTGATGATTTGTTTTCAAATTCCCATCATATCAAACTGGAAGGAAGTGCGTTTAAGGTGGGCACCATAAAATAAACTCTGAGGTGTGTCGTCAATTAACTCAAATGTGTTAGTTGGCCTATCAGGAGTTTCCAAAGCCGTGACTTCATCACTTAAACTTTTCATTATTGTTTGAAAAGAGGAGAGTAATGAGAACTTTATGTACCAGATAATTACGTAGCAATCATCTGGTACATAAAGTTCCGATGAAAAATTAAAGTTGATCATCAAGGTACTAAAATTAAGATAAAGAACTTTTTGTGCAGGACTGTTACTAAGTAATTATCCAGTACACAAAGCTCTAATTAATGAGACATTAAAAAATACTTTCTTTATTATGGCATGACAAATAGAAATAAATTTTTTAATTCTAACTGACCAAATACAAGAGATGTGTGGTCTGACGTAACTCCAGGCACTGAGAAAGAAAGGTGTACACGTCTTTTTATTTGGTGTGTGGAAATTTCTGGTATCAAGAACTTTTGTCGTTATATCAAGCTTCCAGACCACTTGGGTGTTCTGGTTCGAAACTCCTCTGGTTCCCAGAACCAAACACGGAGAAGCTTTCAGTTTTTATGCCCCTCTAATCTGGAATAAACTTCCAGAAAACTGAGAAAATGCTGAAACGCTGAGTTCTTATAAATCAAGGCTAAGAACCCTCTTCTAAAGGGTTACTTACAATAATAATAATTACTGGGTGTTCTGTGGTGGTGCAGGGGTTAAGCACAACCCATGTATGGAGGCCTTAGTCCTCGACGCAGCTGTCACAGGTTCAATTCCCGGCCTGGTGACCTTTACCGCATGTCTTTCCCCATCTCTCATTACCAACTTTCCTGTCAATTAACTATCAAATAAAGGCCACTAGAGCCCATACAACCTTAAAAAAAATTGAATAAATTCCCTTTTTTTCTGCAATAATATTTGATCGTATCTGATCCAACACCTGAACATCTGGATTTCAAAATGAAAAACAATAAAAAAAATGTCGTGTTAAAAAGAAGCACTGAACGCAGCATCATTCTCAAGAGTTTTAATAATTTACTAAAAAAAGAGTGTAAAAGTAACAGATCACTTCCACTAAAAGTAATCTGTTTAATATTCAAAGTGATGACAGATGTAACAAATTTTTGCACTTGTCTGTACATGTGTGTACACTTACTTGGCAACTGGCTGGAATTCAATGACTTTTTGCACATAATGCATCTCAAAAAACTCACGGCAAGAAAAAAAAATAATCATAAAAAAATGATATGAATTACTTTAAAATAAACCAACCGTCATGAAATGTACAGCTCTGACAAAAATAGCAAAAATAACCCCCCCAAAAATCTGAAATGTGTATATACAAACATGCTTAGACTCTAACAAATAGCAGACTGAGGGAGGCGGAAGAAGCTGAGCCTTTTTGATGGTTTGCTTGACATCATCTAGGAAAGCCAATGAAATAAATGGGTCTCTCTTAAAATATCCGATCAATTTGAACTATCAGCAAATTTTACTTCCTATTTCAAGTTTTGTCATTTATTTTTTTGGCTGAATATGAATACCTTATAAATATACAGCATACTGTATTTTCTGCATCAATTTAAGTTAAACTCATTAAATAAAAAAAATGTCCGTAAGTTAAGAAAATAAAAAGAAAAAGGACAAAAATGCATCATAAGTGTGCGCACTTCCAAAGGGTCGGCTTTGCCCACCCTCGTCCCCATCGTTAAGTGCCTGTTTGCGAGAGGTAATATATATTTTTGTATTTACATTTATATATATTTATTTAGATTCATATATATCAAATTCTAAGACATGATATAATCTGTATAAATATGGCATTTTTACAATTGCATTGAATTGACATTTCATTTCGCATCCCATGACAATTAACAGTCACTTGGGGGAAAAAAAGGCTTTGTTTCTTTCTCTCATTGTTTTTAAATATTAAAAAATAAGTCTCAATTCTTTGTAAATGTATGCCTTACAATATAAATAACACATCTTGTCAAATAGTTTCCATTGCGTGTGTATCTGCAACACTTTAGAAAGTGAGGAAAAAAGTGGGGTGAAAATGCTCCCCCACCCCCAGGCAAAAGTAAAGTTTCCGCGACCAGCTGCAAGTCCAGTGCAGAACCGTAGAACTTTGGAAGCGCCGCTGACGAGACAAATCCATGTGTTTGTGTTATCATGCAATCTGCTGGTTGCGCAGCGTGGAGTTATGTTGTCCTGCTCTGACGACCGAATTTGCAGCCAGAACTCCATTCCTCGGATGCTTATGTGCTGCCCATGATGCTTTTTTTTTTTTTTGGGTGAGCCATCCGTTTTGCTCTTTGCACGCCACCATCACGGAGTCACTACTGACCTCACTTCTCCACGTTTCAGCCCTGCCCATGAAATCCACGTCTACTTCAAAGCAACAGAGGAGCACTGGCGCTCTCTGGTGGTCTTAAAGAGGCACAAAAAAAAACTGTAGACTCCCATCAGTCCACAAAGCTACAGTATGTTCAGAATGGCGTTGTACATCTGGACCAGGACGGCAAGATGGACAGGCAGACAGGACTGACGGTCTTGTGTGGCAGGTGTGCATGTCAGCCAGGAGAGGGCGTTGTACTGTTCCAACACAAACCTGCAAGAGAAATATTCAGTTTTTTATCATTAGAAGTATATAAAATTCTGACAATATTAAGGTTTATTTCATAGTTTAAAATCTAGACAGTGCTGGTTGGTGATATGTATTCACCTTAAGACGTCAGAGGTGGTCTTTGAGTCTAAGGGGTGTGGGGTCCGCTTGGTCTTATCAGACGGGATCTCATCTGACTGCGCTATGGAGATATGGTGGTGGAGAGACGCCTAGAGGGAAGAAACAAACTGCAGCGTCAAATGCTGATTCAAATGTTTTCAAACATTTAAAATTGTTTTAATTTCCTGCATATAGAGAAATAAAGCCAGAGTAACCGGGGAGAACCGGCGCACTCACAGGGAGACCATGTAAAAGCTCACACGTTACGATTTCAGTACCTTAAGGAAGAGCGGACACTGGCTCTCAGCTTGTGGGCAGGACGCCCAGAACCAGTGAGGAAGTCCGTTTGCCTGAGCGGTGGAGACGTAGTAGCCCAGAGCCAGCGGCTGCTGCTTCAGCTCCTCTGGAGGGTTGTCCCTGGACAGCAGGCGCTCTCCCTGGCTCTACAGACACAAAGCAGAACCAGAAAAATCAGGACCTTCATTCGGCTCTTCCATTACTTATCCATTGATGATGGCATGGCCTGTTTTGTAAGCTTTTGGTATTAAACTGAGGGATTATGTTTCTAACAAAACTACCACAAATTTTAATCTTTACAGTACAGAGGCTTTAAAATACACTCGCTTGAATTTACGCAGTTTGTGTTTACAAATGTACCAGGTGTGTATAAATAAAATAAGGAAAATCCCCAAAACCTCCAGAGTAATTTTAATTGTGGCTTCCGCTGTGTGCATATAATTGAACTATTGCTACACAAAATAAACAAGTCGACTTTGAAGATTTAAACTAATTCCAAATGACATTTTTAATCAATATATGCTCTAAGACAATATAATACAGCCCATTAAAGAGTTAAAGAAAGCACATGAAAATTCTTCTAACTTATTTATTTTTAGTTGGCAATAATTAATGTTTTTTTTTTTTCTCTAGGGATCATGTACAATTTCTATTCGCTTAAATGTTATTTGCATAACTGATCCCTGACTCACTCTGGTATGGTGAAAATGTGATCCCATTCCAATCCCTGATGGTGACCCAGGCGAGGGCACAGGAGAGGTGTTGGGCGGCGAGTGAAGAGATGTGATTAGCATCATGTCATGGCCGATATCGTTTTCCAGTTCATCAGGGAAGGGAAGATCAGGGAACATGTCATCTGAAGAAAGAAACAAACAGTATTAAAGATTTCGAGTATCAGAATGTAAATCTCTGTCCGTAGGAGCTTAGATTAATCCCCGTTTCAGTCACATTTTACACGATTAACATCATTATATTTCATTACCATTATTGTCTTCAGTGGGGTAGGAGCTGGGAGCCAGCTGGGTGGTGGCAGAAGTTGGGAAGACTAAGATATGTGTGCAGGAAGCATCCTGAGGTGTGTTCAGCTGTGATGTCTGTAGGTTTAAAGCATTGCTGCGTCCAAACACAGAACCCATGGTCACCGCATCTAGATGCAGAAAAAAAAGGAAATATGATAGTGATTTTTTTGTGCATATTTGCACAGTTAATAATTACACAACAGCAATGCTACAAATGAAATGATCCCTATATAGAGGGACTTCACCCTCACAAAATTCAGCATTAAAATGCAACATAAAAACAAAGATTCTGTGCTACAATTAAGAAAAATAAACTTGGAACTGAATAGAATACTTATACTTTACGTTCACTACTAAAGCTTACTGGATTTCTTAGTTACAATGAAAAAAAGGAGCATTTATTGTGCAGTTCCTACATACCTGGCATGATCACAAATGAGCCCTGGGGCTCCATGGCAACCAAGCAGGCACTGAGGATGGAGGGAGAATCAGCAGCTGAGATGCCACACACACGACAAGCCTCCCTCAGCTGCCGTCCTATTGATTGGAGGGAATGCTCCCCGAGGAGTGAACTCCAGTCTAGTTGGGAGATAAACTGAGTGAGAAGTCTTTTTCTCCCCTTATATTCTATATCATCTTACATCGAGAAAGCCAAATGGCCTCTTGTATCAAAGATGCACTTAGAGACTGAGCAGGTTTCCTATAGTTTTTTATGTAACATTGAAATTTTCTTATAAGTATTTTTTTTTATTCTCTGTTCATTACTGAAAGTTTGAAATAATTCACTATGACTTTATTGAAGATATTTTCCCACAAATATGTCTATTAATGCTAAATTTAAAAATGGTAAAAAGAGAAACAGAAAGAAGAAAAAAGAAATATATAAACAAGTAAGGAAGGAAAGAAAGAAATCTCTATTCTATAATAGAAAACCAAATGGGGTGTAAATGTCCCATTATTGCATTTTTCAATTGTTTAAATGCTAATAATGTAAAATGTTATATTCAAAAGGCAGAACTTATATATATATATATATATATATATATATATATATATATATATATATATATCTTTTGGTATTAAAACTAAGTAATCCAGATGGGTATAAAGTCATTTTTCACTAGCCAAAACTTATCAGAAAAAAACATTTAGTTCTGAGCACTTATTCACCTTTAAGCTCCCCATGACCCAATCTGCCTAACCGTCCTATAACAATCCTCCAAGGCAGGGAGGTCATCTGAATGATGCCAATGCACCACTCCCACACTTTCTGCAGTCCCATCTTCCTTGCTGATACTTTAGGACGCCTCGTTCTGTAGTGAAGAAAATGTAGATATAGAGAATTACTCACATTAGTTTGACATGTCATCAAGAGCAGCATAAACATTAACAATAACTCCAATTGATTTCTCTGCATTTGATATGAAGTCATAATATCTAGACTCATCAAAGCTAGACAGGACTATTCTATGATGTACAGAGATTATGTAAAACACAGTTTTGGATTTGTAAAATCCCTATTCTGAAACTTAGAAAAAGTTTCTCAATTTTAAAGTGTTGAAAAGAGTGGTGCAGTTTGTAAAAGCAAAGAGAGTTTTGCAAAAACATCAACAATGCTGCAAAAACATAACTACTGGCAATGATTATAGCTATATTTATGAACTGGAATGTTTCAGTGCGTTCTGTTTAAGCCACAATCTGGAAGTAGAAACAACATAATTTCACCATAAACTAGGAATAGCCTGTTGGGACTCATATGATTTCTGACAGAGGAGTCCAAGAATAATTAAAAATAGTTATGGATGTAATAGTTATGTTGCAGAGAGGTTCTGAAAACCTGGAAATAACAGAAACAGTCTTTCCATAAAAACGGTAAGTAATGCACTAAACCACAATGTCCTCTATGCACAAACACTGCAACAACACTCCAGTGCATAAAAAAAAAACAGATGCTGCAGCCTGTTTAAGGTTTGCTCCAAAACATTTGGTCAAGTGAATGAAATACTTGAAGAATATGATCTGGTCAGATGAGAGCAAAGCTGCCCGGGTTGGATGAGTGATTCTGTACATCACCCCCAGAAAAACAGGCAGAACAGTTAAAAATTAGCAAGGAAATATGCAGGAGGAAACGACTGGTACTGTCAGACTTCATATAACTGAAGAAAGAATGAATGGATAAATGTACTTGTAGATTCTTGAAGATGAAAAAAGTGAGGATTTCTAAGCAGGATAATAGTCCCAAAATCATAAGTAACTCTTAATTGATATAATGTAAGTAAAAGTCTAACAATGGCCCAGTCAATTAACTAACTTGTATCCAATTGAAAGTCTATGGAAAGAAAATAATTATATGGAGTGCATTGAATCGGCACCCAGAATCTTAAAAGATGTGAAAAGATTTGATCAAAGTCACACCAGGACAACTGTGACTAGTTTCCTCATTCAAGGTCGGCCTGTAAGTCGTTTCACAAAAACCCCAAAACTTTTGTACAGTGTGTTCAACACATATTCAAACATTGTACCTATAATTCATCTTGTGGATTCATTTGCTTTAATTTCCTGTAAATGTGTTTTACTTTGGTTATTACTGGCATGTGGTGTGAGAGGTCAAAGGAAAAAGGTTAAAATACATTTATTGAGAAAAACTTTGTAATCAATTCTTATTTTGCCCACCGAATACATAAATATATAAGATTGGGTGCAGATAGAGGGGGGTTGCCAGGGGCAACAGGCAAACAAGGACCGCCACTGCAGACAACCACAGCTTACCTATTGGGAACGTCAACGTTAATAACGCCGGTCTCCAGGAGCTCCCCCTGCTGGTCCGTGCAGGACACCAGGATCCAGCGTTGGTCATGAGACAGGCAGTATCCTACAAAGAGCACGTTGAATTTGGGTGGGACCTCGGCCCATATCTCTCCTGGTTCTGGATGCTTTGGACGGCTCGGTCCGAGTATGAAGGGTGGCGAGTAAAGCTGGAGTGGTCTAGGATACTAAAAGAAAAAATGTGAAAACAGAAATAATATGAAAAATTATTAAAACGTTGGTACAAAAATAAGAGAAAAGTTAGCTTAAATCAAGTTAAATTCTCATGCAGACCTCGGGGCTCTTCAGAACCGAACTGACAGTGGACACTGGGCCGAAACCAGTAAGCGACTTGATATACGTTTGCTGGGGCAGCAGCCGTCTGCACTGTGAATAGCAAGAGAAGGCCATGGAGCGCAGGTGCTGCAGGTACAAGCGGCTTTCTCCACTCGCTGGCTGGAGGAGATACTGGCACGGCACCACCTGAAACACAGGCACAGGACGAAAACAAACCATCACAACACGTGCTTCTAATTCAGAGCCTCCGTACTGCAAATCAAAATATGCTCCTACCTGTAGTACCAGTGCCGGTCTCATAGTCTCAGGCAAGTTTTGCAGCATTTCTGTGTAGCAGCGAAGGAGCCCGAGAAGCCAAATGCTTCCTGACTCCACTTCTTCACCCTCCTCTTCATCCTCCTCTCCCCCTTCATGTCTCATTCCACTTGAACTGAGAAAAGCGTCGACGACATAAATAACGACTGCTGGTGGGTTTGCAATGCTGTCTGCTGAGTCAGCCTCAGTGGGGATGCCGATTCGCGTCTGCTCCGAGGAGCTGCAGAGAGGGAACAAAAGAGGCATGAAGCTGAAGAACACTTGCTCTTGTTCAAACATAATTTAAATCGCAGCAACTGCTCTGACACTCTGTCTCCTTACAGTTCAGGAGCATCCGCTGGTGTGTTCGTTGCTGGCGTGGAACTAGGCTGGCCCTTTGAATCGCTGGATCCCCCTTGGGTTATCTCTCCAGGCTGACTTGAGAGAGCTCCACCCGGGGTTGATGCATTTGATGCACTGACAGCACCCGAAGCTTGCTCTCCGTCAGCACTCCAAGTCTGAGGCTGTCCAGAGGAAGACGTGTTGTTTACAGGAGGCTGCGGCTTGGGAGGCAACAGAAGACTGCTGTCTAAAGTCAGGGCTGCAAGCTGAGGGCCTTAAAGAGGAGAAAAAAATTTATTATATATGGTTTATTTATTGATAGAAACAAAATGTAAGAGACGAGAAAATAATCAGCTTGTTAATTCTCACCTAGTTGCTGCTTCAAGGCATAAGCATATAGTTTTAGTTTGCTTATGTTGTCGCTGTGCTGCTGGCCAGCCCACTGTCCACTCAGCCACTGATCGACATTCAGCTCCTCCAGCTTTTCTGGCTCCACTTCCTGCCCAACCTGGACAAGGCCATCCTTGGATACCTTGGACAAAGGGCGGTGCTTTCCGAGACGGCACGTCTGCAGAACGATTCATTTTCACATTAGATAAATACATAGTTGATACAGTGCAATGAAAAGCATTTAAACTCCTCGAACATTTTTGTTTGTACTATGAAGTGCTTAATATAACATTAGTGGTGAACTGGCACTACAAACAGAATTTTTATATTTTCTGAAGAGTTTTGCCAGTCTTTGCAAAATGGTTGCAAATGTGCAGACAGATTAGATAGGCAGCATTTTTTAAGTTTTGCTACAAATTTTCACTGAATTTGAGTATAAACTTGACTGGGTTGTTATACTACACTGATGTGATCATCACTCTTAGGGTTGCTGATGCTTCTAATTGTTACCTCGTAAACAGCACTGAGCTCCTGGAAGAACGCCTGTGATGCCGCGAGCAGCGAGGTGCTATTAGGACACACCACCACGTACGCGACGTCCCTCTGTCCTCCGTATGGTTCCAGCAGCAACTTTTCCCAGAAAGGCAAAGCCAGGGGCGACAATGCCAAGAAGTCTCGTTCTCGGTCATAGCCCAATAGCACTGTCGGGATTGGCAGGGGCTCTGGTGACTCCTCCGAACCTGAGACGGATACAGATTATTATATCAATTTCAAGGTCACTTTTACAAGAGTGGTCTCCAACTGTCCTTCAATTGTAGGGTTGGGTGTTCCAGCACATCTGATCTAAGCTGGTTGAATTACCTTCTCAACATGTTATCAAATTCTGCAGAGAGCTGGGTAATGTGTTGGAACACGTCTGAGTGTAAAGCTTCAAGAGAGTGGTTCTCAAGGACTGACGTTTGAGAACCCTGGCAGTAAAAAGGTGTAGAAAAGAGGTGTGAATTCACCGTAGGAGCCTCTTCCAGCCATCTTGTGGAACTGCTGCCAGGTGAGCGGACCCTGAACATGCTGGATGTTTTCCCAGGTCCGTCCTGTCCTCTTCTTTTGGATGGCATCCTGCAGGAAGGGCTGCATGGACAGCAGCATTCGAACCATATCCTGTGACGACAACCTGCTCATGTCCACCACTTTGGAAAGTGCAAACACACACAGACACAAGAAGGTTCATGAAAAGATGCAAAAACATATCGACATTGATTTTATTGATTCATTCCAGACAAACACTATGACGAGCAAACACACATTAACCCTAGGATGAATCTACGCATTTACACATGCACACTCACACAATTGATCATATATGACAAGAAACTCTTGTAAATAAATTTATACCAATCATTACATCTACTTTAGCGGAATGCACTAAATTATTCCATTACTAATATTAACACTAATTTAATCACTCTCCTTACCATTTGTGTGAGGCCAGGAATGAATAGCACTGCTTCTCACGACAGTGAGGTCGACTTTCCCTCCTGTAGGGTTGTCCACATACTGCAGCCCCTGCTCAAAAGCATTGAAACAGTCCACACAAGCGTCACTCGCATCTGCCCACTGCTTTTCAGACATCCAGCTCTGGAGGAGCGCTCCCTTGCGGCCATGGCAAGACGAATTAATTGGAAGGTGCAACGAAGTCAGACAGGAAATTGGCTGGGAGCACTGCTCCTGAATGACAACCATGACCGACGGAGAGCCAGGACCAGCGTCCTGGGACTGCTTAGCTCTGGAGTCTCCCATCGTCGGGTCCCGGCGACAAAGAGCGAGCCTCCGCTCGGCAGCTCTGCCTCCTTCAGAAGTCCGACCAAATATGTCGAGTTCGTCCTCCAGGAAGAGACCGGTGCCGTGAGCCAGCCGCCGGTTCACGATGGCACTGAAGCCACACATGCAGCGGTACTGATCTTCGCAAGTGGAGTCTGGGATGTACACCCCGACGTCTGCGCCTTTGACGTTCATGTTGCACGCGCAGATGCAGCAGCTGTCAAAGTTACGATCCTTAAAGATGCTGAGGACGGAGTCTGAGAGCAAGAGGACTACATAGAGGCTGTGGGCCTCAGGGACGGGGGGCCCCGGTCTAGCTAAATGCTCCACAGAGCTAAGCGGCAGGCTGGTAGAGGGGGTGGAGGCTGGCGAGCTGAGCTCAGTACCATCCTGCTTCACTGAGCCCTGCCCTGAGCTGGCAGTGTTAATTCCCCTTGGTGTACGTGGAGTCCGTGGGGTTGGCACGGAGAAGCGTGGCGTTGCCGGTGAGGGAAGGATGCCGGTAGTGGTGCTAACAGAGGCAGTGTTGACACTCATCTGGACATAGTCTTGGTCTGTGAGGGTGTTAACACTGGGAGTGTTCCTGGAAAACACACATCAGAGGAAGCAAATAGTCAACCATCTGCATGATAGCTCCGAAAAGTCACACGGGTTTATATACAGTATGCTTGTGCAACTGCAGCTGCAGCCACATATTTAAATGCTTTGCACAAAAAGACAAATTATCTTTATTCTTCTTAATTCTGTATCAAATCTGGTAAATCTTCTGCAATTTAGGATTACCAAAACTATTTATTGCTGCTAAATGCCAGAAAGCTGAGAGAGAATGCTTTAGAATTCTCCCCAGATTGAAATTTACATAAACTTTCTTTATATTTGGTGGAATTGTATTTAAAATATAACCTGGGAATAAGACCTTTTGGGTATTATTTCACAAATTCTGGCCCATTTGTTCAGACAGAATTGGTGTAATTAAATGAGTGTGTGTATGTTGACTTTTCATCTCTGGAAAATGATTCTCAGTAGGGAGATCAGGACTTTAAGATGGTCACTTCAAAACGTTGACCCACTTTGACTTGGTGATTTGTTTAAGGTCATTATTCTTTTGGCAGATCTCACTTATGTCCAAGATTTTCTGGTTTCCTGGTCTTGGGATGTTGCTACAATCTTTCCACATTATTTTTTTCCGCATAACATCTATTTTGTAAAGTGAACCAGACACCCACTCAGATGAGTGCTGTGCCTTCAGGCAGCTGAACGTTGCACCTGAAGACGAGTAAATATATGATTTTGGTAATCCTAACAGACCTAAAACCTGAATTATTTTGTCTGATTTAACATCAGACACTGAGCAAAAAAAGAAGGGTTTCTTTCTTTTTTTATAAATTTTATGCAAATGGTTTCAATTGTTTTCAAAAATTGGTTCTCAAAATCTTTAGGGGTCTTACGTGTATCCATCCTTGGTGAACGCAGCATTCTGTGGATGCATGATGGGTGTAAAGTGCTCCATTTTGGGCAAAAGCGCCCAGGATGGACGGTAGTAACATTGTTCAGGGATCTTGAGTGGTGGTAAAGTTTGGCTGGGAAAGCAGGAGAGCGGTGCAAACATGGAGGATCCTATCTGTGGCTGGAGAGAAAGTTAGATGTATGTTAGTTAAGGTTTTTAGGACACGTCTCTCGCAACTGCTGCTCAGGTCAGTGGTACCAGCAACAACGCATCGCTGCAAACCCATAGAACCACTTGAAGGCTTAACATCCAACAGCCTGAAACCCTTAATTCAGCTATAATACCTTATACAACAACACATGAACTTCCCCAAGAGTACAATAATTATTAATAAGACTCCCAGGGTAAGAGGTAAGGTTAAATGTCAAAGTAACTGACAGGTTTGTAGCTTAAAGCATAATCACAAAGAATTTCTGAATGGGAAAAGGACTAGATCTGTCTACTGCAGTGAAAGAAGCGTCTACCTTAATGTCATCCAGCCTGGGACTAGTCGCACCGTCCTCCATCTCCATCATGTACTCAGTGAGCTGGGTGGGGGCCAAAGACGGAAGGTAGTCCGTCACTCCGATGGGCGCGGGGGGCTCTTGACTCGGTGTGTCTCGATACGGCGTGATGGGGGAAAATGCTGGGTGTTGCTCCAACGAAGGAGGAGTGGGGAACATTCGCTGGAGATCTGCAACTGCTAAAAGGAGAGAGACATGAGGAATGAGATGAAACGGAAGGAGGAGAATGATTTAAAGATATTTAATCCACAAATTGGAAGTTCATTGAGACATCTATAGAAAAATAAAGTAGGAACAACACATTGTTTATTTATTTGCTGCTCTGGGGAATTTGATAAGGATGTTTATTTCCTACTATGGGTTTATTTCTCCAAATAAATAAATACAAAAAAGGGTTTGATAGCATCTAAAGTGCGTTAGATCACACATAATTGTTTTACACAGACAGGTATTTTGATGTAAACATTTTCCTCTATTTTTAAAAAAGATTTGCATGTCATTAGTGATTGCTGTACAACAGAATAGTTGTGAATAGTATGTTTCACTTACTTGGTGGATAAGATACATTAACTCTTCCTTCTTTGCCACTGAGACGATCTTCTGTTGACACCAGCAACTTTGTTGAGTGTTGGTTTGGATAAACAGGCTGTAAGATATAAATCAATGATCAGTTTTATTATTTCGAGCATTTTCTACAGCAAAACTAAAACAAATTATATATGTTATATTTCCGACACCGATGCATAAAAGGAGATGTCTTACCCCTCCATCTTCTTCATCAAGTATGTTTTCCAGATCTGAGATGTTGACTGCCAGATCTTTCTCTTCGGTCAGAGAAGGATTAGTTTTAGTGGGAGCATCGTCTTGACCCAAATCATCTAAAACACAAATAAACACACAGTTAAAATATATCCACGAGTGAGTGATCTCTAAACATGGGACATAAAACACTAAAACATGGCAACGTTTGTGGTCCATTTCCTCACCGGACTTTGGAGCAGAGTTAAAAATAGACATTGCATCTTTTCCATCAGGCAGTGAACCGTTGCTGGTGATTTCCTCTCCCTAGAGTATGAGTTAGATAAGACTTTAGATTAGATTGTTGGCCACAAAATAATAATAAAAAAAAGAGTGGAAAGCCACAGTTTGTGGATATTATGAGTCACGGGGTGCAGCATCACAGTTCATGTTACTGCCATACAAAATAGAAATATTAATTTCAATTTTCCTTATTTTTTGCAGGAGTCTGTGGATTTTTTTTATTGTATACACTCATATCATACATGTAATTATTCTCATCTCCCTCCACCCTCAAAAAAAAATTTTTTTCCCCCTCTGCAAGGACAGTAAGCAACAACATGCTCTAAAGAAATAAGTACTGAAGATGTATATCTAGTTTGGATTTGAAGATCTGCACCTCTATAGTTTGGCCACTTGAGGGAGACAATTTTTGAATGTTATTTGAGTGCTCTTTTTTGCACTCAGGATTAAAGTATTAATTTGTAAACCAATCTTACACATAGCCTCATTAGCATTCAAATGGAGTGTTGCAGCACCTGGTGAATTTAAGTCTGGTATTTACTCTCCGTTTAGCTGCTTTTGATTTCACACAACCTCCTGGGGGAAATGTCTCAACCTTGTGCTGCTAAATGTTTATCAGCACTTTCAGTAGCCAGTTGCTTTAGCTTATTTCTTTGCTGTCGCAGCATGCAAAATTTCTACCGTCAGAAAACAAAACGAAAAAAAAAACAAAAAAAACATAGGTTTTCACTTTAGTTTTCACCATATTCAAACTGGTGAATATATGACGCTGCTTTCTGTGGCTTCACATAACGGCAGCTTTGAATTGTTGTATTTAGCTTTTAAAATGTTTCTTCTGTTACCTTTGCTTTCTGCTTGGTTTCTCGCCCAGAGCCCTTCAACCTCTTGGAAGAGGGGAACGGATACTCAATATCTCCTTCCTTGAAGTCGTAAGGATCGTCCCCAGTTCCAGTTTCTCGCAGAGCCTCTACGCCCGGCTGCACAAACAGGCCCAGAGCGTGGATGTGCTCCGCCACCTTCTCTTCTGAGATTTTAAATCTCTTGTGGCTCCGACTGTACAGTCTGGAAAAGACAGAAAGGAACAGAATGAAACAGGAGATTATTCTTTTTTTTTTTTTTTACATTATCTTCAACCTCATGTTTGCAAAATAAGTTTGCGTCAAACCAGTAGCTGTATCTCCGCCACAACTAGCCTTGTAATAAGATGCTGTTTGCTCTCTTAACATCTTTGTAGGATCTACCGCAGTGTGACTCAATCCAGCAGGCTGAATTGCTTATTGACCTGCATAGTATGAAATCATGCCAAATAGAATGCAATAGCATTCAAATATACAATTCTAAACTATTCATACTGTGCAAAAGATTGCAAATATTACATACAGTTGAAAACAAATATTTATGTACACCAAATAAAAATACACACACATTTTTTCCTCACTGTCTGAAGTGAAATCAGACCAAACTTGTCTTGCTTTACGTTTTTCAAAATTATTGAAATTACTTATAAAAAATTGCGAGATTTTTTTTTTTTACTTTTTTCAAATTTAGAAGTTTATATAGAGCTCAAAGACAGTTAAAAAACAAAATTTCTTGTTAAGTTTTTTGGCATTTAGAAAATCTAAAAATATGTTTTTATAATTTTAACTAACCTAAAAAAGGAGAGGTTTGGTCTGATTTAACTTCAGACAGTGAGGAAAAAATGTGCACGTCTTCTAATTTATCTGGTCTCAACTGTATTTTTTCCCTCCATCATCTGGCACACTTCCTACCTTTTAAATGCATTGTTTACAGTGGATGTTTCTGTCTCCACTTGCTCTAATTTCTCAGTGGGGAGTTCAGGGGGCCTGAATTCACTTTTATCAGTCCTGGGAGTCCTGAAGCCTCTCCACCAGCCAGACCCGCTCTCCCTCTGCCTCAGCTGAGCAGTATAGACCGCTGTCTCGCTGGTAATCACCCCCAGACCTGAGGCCCCATCCGAACACACAAGCATGTCTACGGAGGCGTCTAGAACCTCCGGGTCCTGCATCCGGGGGTGCGGGCTGAGAGTGGGCGGGAGTGGAGACATGGATGAATGAAGAAGGGACTCTGGGGCTTTTCTTTCATTAGCGAGGGACTTGGAACACTTGCAACTTTGCAGAGAGCTTAGGGGCTCCAGCGGTGATTCAAGCGCAACGAGGGCACCAAGCTGGGGTCCTCCAGGTGAGTCCTGTTCCAGCGGGGACTCCTCCGTCACAGAAAGACGGTGGTGAAAGGGAATCACAGCCGGCCTTTTTGACTGTTTGTCAGGCTTTTCCGGCCTCTCGCTCGTCTTGTGTTTTGGCACGGAGGTGGTGTACAATGACGGGCCTGAAGACAGCGAAGAGCTGGAACAAGGCTGAATGTTAGCAGCGGGTGTCGTGGACGTGTTGAGCTTCTGCTGCTTTAACCTACAAAACAAAAACATAAAATTAAACAACCCTCAACAGTAGCATAAAATATGTTTTGCTGAATATATTGATAAGAAACGATAATGGAGTAAAATTAAAGAATTGTAAAAGTATTTATAAACTTCGGCATTCTTCAAATTTTATCACATATTTTGTTGGTTTTCTATTTGACCGAGTGAATCATTAGTGTGGAGTGGGAACCAGGACATAAACATCTGGGAACCAGGACATAAACATCCACTTCAACCAAGAGATTAGGGGCTACTGGAGGATCTGCAGATATCTACATCTCTGTTCATAGTATTACTCAAAGATATTAGAAGTTATATTTAAAATTTACTAAAAACATTTGGGTATGTTGTGGAAGAAATGATCCTGATCAGATGACACTAAACTTCAACTTCTGGGCCTACTTATAGAGCATAATTTGTGGTAGAAAATGAAAATCTTGTTTCCCCTGAGCGATAAGGGTTGTTGTGGTTTGGTAGGTTATTTTGTCTGTTCCCAAGAAAGCAAAGCTGGTGGAAGAAACTCTCTCCTGAATACACCCGACTATAAAATCGTAAACTGAACTGCAACAATCCCTGCTGTATAGCTCAATGGTAACGAAGAATCACACTACTTATCACCCTGAACAAACCAACCTATAGCGTAATACTGTGGTGTTAGAATAATGCTGCAGAGATGCTCATTTTCATTGGGAAAGGAGTAACTGGTCAGGGCTAATGGGTAGAAGGATTGAACCAAATACAGAGCAAATACAGGAATATTAAAGTGCGAGAAGCTACAAAAAGCTTGAGACTGGGGATGAGGTTCACCTTTCACCAGGACAGTGGCCTGAAACATGCAACCAGAGCTACAATGGATTTTCCTTAGAACAAAACATTGTTAGAATAGCCCTGTCAAAATCCAGACCGAGTCCAAGTAGGAATCTGTTGCAGCGGAGAACATTGTTGTTCACTGAAGCTCTTCAATACCATATTTAAGTTATTTTGCCAGAAAAGACAAACATTGAGTCCCTTGAGGTGACAAACTAGAAGGGACAGACCCCAAAGACTTGCTGTAATTGCAGCAAAAGGCGGGTCTACAAAAGTATGAACAAATTCATGCTGCACTTCCAGATTCCTGTGAAAACCATACATTTTTACTTTGTGTTGTCTTTCACATGCAATCCTTTTTTCATATGGCAGATCAACAGAATTGCATATTTAGTGTACACTGTTTCAAAAAACTTTTTTTTGAAAACTTCAGTGTTACCTGGAGCAGCTGCAGGGTGTTCGTGCTCCAAGATCGTTAAAGTTCCACGTAGCAACTGCGTTTGGCACTTCCTTTCTCTGCGACGCATCAGTGAGCTGATTTGGTCTGTAGGGAAGAATCACTGGTTAGTATAACCTATCATTGAACATTAGAATAATAAGCAAAAAAGGAAGAAAGTAATTTAGAGGTAACTTACACGTACTGAGACTGCTTGAGATAGCATTCCCTCCAGGCCTGGTGGACCACCTGGCAGGTCAGCTTCTTCCCAGAATGCTTTGGGCTGAAAGTGGTGATCCCCATGCCGCTGTCCGGTGTAGGGACGTTAGAGGCTGAGGTCACAAAGCCACTGTCCGCTGGCAAAAAAAAAGAACAGATACCATCCTCTCAGCGACAGAGTTTTAATCTTAGTCAGCAGTGAAAAATGTCTTTTTTTTTAATCATGCTCTCCTTTTCATTAATCTGTTAGCAGCTGAAAAAGTCAGGATCATGTGTGAAAATATCCAACTGGTGCCTTTTCACAACAATTTGAAGCAGAAATGTGAGAAGGTCAGAGTTTATACTATGAGCTCTTGTTACACATTGACAGTTACTTCTGTCTGTTAAAGGTGGGTAGCATCATTGGGTCGTTTACACATTAGTCACTTCCTCATGCTTCACACAGACAGGCCTGGAAAAAAGTGCTAAAGAGGGCTACACACTATTTATTACACGGTTACAGAAGAAAGGAGATGAAAAGCACTGATTTTTCTCATGTTTAGCTTAATTCAACAGTCGGTGCCACAGCTATTTGGCTTTAAATGCTCAGATGTTCCCAGCAGTCCAGGAGCCCAACGCACTCCACAGCAGAAATCCGAGTCATCAAATGTTACTACGTTTGAGACAAAGTGCTAAGTTTATGAACCGGAAGAGCAGGTTTTGTCCTCACGTGCTTAAGGGGAACCAAATGTTACGAGCCAAATTATCACCGAGCCACGTTACAAGTAAGTGTGAACAGTTTAGCAAACTGCTCCCCATAAAAAAGATAGGAGCTGGAGGTTTTAATAAAGACTGTAGTGATATGGGTCAAGTCAGAAAACCTTAGGAAAAAAATAGAGTCATAGGTGATTCTATGTCACTTGATTGTTTTATCAAACAATCAACACCATAATAGCTTCTTAATGTATTTAGTATGTTGAGGCTGACCAGGAGAAACTCCTGTTGGGAAAAAAGTAGCTTGCTGTATGGAAAAATGTGTAGGAAAGTAATTAGGAAAGACTCATGTAATAGTGATGAAAAGAAGTATTACTTTTGCTGCATGTATACAGCACTTATTTGAGAGAAGAATTGCACAGATTGCTGGTGTTTGCAAATTCATATTCTTAAAGAACTCGGGACAAAAGCAAAATAATAATAATAATAATAATCAGAACAAATAAAGAATAAAGTTAAAAATACAATGAGACTCATTTTAAGTGGATTTAACAAATCTGAATTAAACTAGAATTACCTGAATATGGAACAAGATACATTTAAAATACTTTTCAATCCTGGATCTAGAAGCGTTTACTTCAGGCTGTTAATGACTTAAATTTTTACCGTGCAAACAAAACCCTGCACCATGCATGAATGTACGTGTGTGTGTGTGTTACCGGAGCAGGGCTGCTCTGGTGATGTCGGCGGAGTCAGCGGCACGCTGCAGTTGTTCAGCTCCTTGTTGAGGCCCAGGGCTGCAGGAACAGGTGGAGACTGTTCCACCGGTAGGTCCCCCTGGGCAATCAGCACAAAAGCAGCTGGGTAGGTCATCCTCACGCCGCCTAGGAAGGTAAGAAAAAGAGGATTTGCGGCACTCGTTTGACAACAAATTTGTGAAAATCCTTAACAAATCCTTGCAAAGATGAACTGTGCGAGCAAAACATGCCGTTTCTGTTAGAGATTTGCAGCATGTTCCCAGATTTCAGCATGAACGGCCGCAAATGCACTCGCGCCAAGCAGCAGCTTTGTATTTCATTAATGCAAGCACACGCTTTCTCACTCACTGCACTGATATAACATAATCAAATAAAAATCCTTCTATTTTCAGGCTTCTTCTGGCTTTCCTCTTTAGCTGTAAAAGCTGCTGGTATCCAAAAGAGTTTTAATTGTAATCAGGTCAAGTCAACGCTGTGGGATCAGACTGATTAGGCTGTAAGAGAACCTCCCTGGAGTTTATGGCTCAGCTTCCAGACTCTTCCTCTCTGCCTGTCTCACTGTATGCTCATAGCTTTCAGTCATCCCCCTTCCAGGCATGTTGGAAGACTGAGAGGCTCATTGCAGTTAAAGAAGCACTTTTACTAGTTCCTCTGCTCAAACAAAAGACAGAGAGCAATCAATGAGATGTTATTGTGTCACCATTTACTTTGGGAAAGCAACATCACTGAAGCCTAATGTAATCCTTCATTGCTATTTGCATGCTGAAAGGCCGGCAGTGTTCTTTTGTATTTGCTGAAATAAGATGGATTGTGCAGGAAACCGTTTTATTTTATTTGGTGAAGTAACTCCCTTTCCATGCTGCATGTTCTTCAAATCTAGTAAATATATTTTTTTATAACTTTGTGTGATGTTTTTTTGTTTTGCCATACCTACGATGACATCCACTGCCACGTGAGAGCTGCGGTCGTAGGCTTGCCCTCCCTCCTTTTGTTCCTTCTCTCCGCTCCCCTCTTTCTGTGGAAGCACCATGGGATAGAAGTAGCTCCACTCCTCTATCAGCTTCCGAGCGGCGGGGTCGCTCATTTTGAAGGCCTGCCCCGTTAGGGTCCCGCTCAGGCCATACGGACTCAAAATCACTGCACAGACAAGAGCAGAGCGATCAGAGACTGCAAGGAAAGGAACTATTTAAAACTAATGGCGATATATAAATAAAATGGTTAAACACGATCCAATATGTTTCTTAATATGTTTGAGTTTAGATCTGTTTTAGTAACAGTCTAAACAAATTTTAATGAACTTAAATTTTACTTTAATAAGTTAATTTGCTTCTGTTTATGAAAATAATTACAGAAAAAATAAAACTGTACTTTCTAAACTAAGACACTTGTACATCTGCCCATGATATAAATTTAAATCCAGTAATGTCATCTCTGCACTATATATGTGGTATAGAAAATATGCAATATAATAAAGCAACTTTCACATTTGGTAATGTGGAAGAATGCACAATATTTTCACCAACGGCAGTTTTTTTTTTATCTCCTTGTAATTGTTCAGCATTTTGTTGGAAAGTGCTCTAAGAAGCACTTTATAAATTATATTAAGAATATTTTTTTAATTATTATTATTATTATTAGTATAATTTCATTGGAGTGACAATCTCATAATAGAGACTTTTGAAAAATCATGACTTTAAAATATATGCTTCTGCTCAAGATGATTACATGAGAGCAAAAGGCTAATGTATTAATTCTGATATAAATATATATGCGTGTCTGTGCGTGCGTGTGTTACCTTGCACCGGAGTGGAGGAGGTCTGTGCGAGTCGGATGTGGCGCTCCGTGATGTGGTACGCAGGCTGGTGCTGGACGATCTCCACGCTTGTGCACACGTTACTTTCGCCGTGCAGGAAGAAGGAGAAGGAGCAGGACAGGTGTTCGCTGCAGAAAGAAGATTGAAAAACAACGAAGTTAAAGGCAAAACACATTAAAACAGCCGAAGCACGTAACACAACTCGGAAATCGAGCCCGTCTTTGAAAACGACTGGCAACATGGATTTGCGCTCCTGTCTTTGTCCGGTGTAATTACGAGTAAAATCACCTACACAATTTAATTAAGCTCAAATTAAAATGGAACATAATTACTTTTTAATCATGTCCAATTGAGATGAAGCAGACTGACGATGTTAAAGACGCCAGCTTTTTCAGGCAGACGAGGGGAGCTTATCTACAGATCAGGACGTCGTCCGACAGCATTTTCACAAAACTCTGCCACCACTCATCTCACACACGACTCTCATTACAGGTATAAATCCTCATTTGTGTACGACTGACTGCGATGGCTGCATGTTTACATGTCGCGACTCTCTCTTTATTACACCAGCCAGCGCACAGTTCATCATGCATTGCTGTGTTGTTTTTTTTTTTAATCAAGGAGGAGTAATTGTTGGAGCTTTATTGCAATCTATACAGCAGTGGGCGGGCTGGACGTCATTAACCGCCTGGACAGCTCCACTGATGTATATTTTTAATCTATAAACCACCTCACTACCTGGGTTTATATATATCAGAATTACAATAAAGTCAGCAGGTACTCTAATCGCTTTGTGATTACCCTGCTGCCTATGCAATATCCCCTTTGCCCTGAGGGAGTTGGACCTCCATTTGAGCTGTAATGGATCATCAAATTCAATAAAATGGCCAGTTCCACATGCGCAGCCAGAACTAAATACGGCCTATCTGAGCCGGATGTCTCGGCTCTGACTGCGAAAGCCTCCAGATGGCGCTGGATTCACCCAAGAGGTTGAGAAGGCAAGGTTTTCTGCTTCATAAACACTCTTCGAGCTCCCTGAGAAAAAAAAAAGAAAAAGAAAAATCCCTAATGACAGCAGGTGGTTCGAACATAAGCCTGCACAATCACAGGGAGAAGAGCACAGCTAAAGTGCATACATATGCATGCCTGTGATAAACTGGCACTCGGGCACACAATGCTTTCTCACCCCACAGATAATATCCCGAGCGAAACGCACGGAACTCGGTGGCAGTTTATCATCTCTGCAGTTCACATTTCCACAACACATGAGTCAAAAATGCTTTCAATGTCACTGCCCTCCAACCTCGTCCTCGGCGCATCGTTCCAGTCACACGAAGAGCTAAATATAGGTGCACAGGGAAGCTCGGGGAAAACAGCTGCAAGTCAAGGGTACCAATCTGCTCGGCACAAATACACACATAAGCAAAATTAACAGGGAGGGACATTCATCTCTGTCGCTTAATGTTTAATTTACAAGGAAAGTGAGATTTCTGCGGACTCGTAGAGCTTCAAGACATTCAGGGGGTCCAGCAAATATTGCATAAATTTTTCTTTTTTAAAGTCCAGACATAAAATAAGATAATTTCTTGTCCTGTTTTAAATATTTTGTGTGTATATATGTATTATTGTTATTTGGGAATATTTCAGGCTTACAGTATGAAATCTGTACATACTGTTAGATTAATGGATGGATGTGCCTGTTGTCTGTCCTGAGTGACCTGGTCGGAGTGTGTCCCACCTCTTGCCTAATTACCTCCAGTCTCGCCGCAACCTTGGCCTGACAAGCAGGTGTACAAATTGATTGGAAATTTTTTCCAAATCTTAATTTTTTTCTGAACTTATCGAGCCCTGAAAAATACTTGAAGCAGTTTTTAGACTTTTTTTTTTTTTTTTTTTTAGATCTGAGCCACTGATGGGTTGAATTTTTTTTTCTGAAAGATAAACAGTTTTGCATAAATGTAACAATAATGCAGTGAAAATTAAGAATTGATGAAAAATACATCTCTTTCCCATGTTGATACTTGCTTATGTAAGAGTAAACAAAGACTTTAGGGTTTGATTCAGATTGTTCCACTAATGCAACTGTTTGCAAAAAAAAAAAAAAAAAAATCAATGTAACGAGTCTCCCTGACAATGTTTACACAAAGTTTATGTAAGCAATTACAGCCAATAAATTCATAAAGTCAACACTAAAGCACGACATGTGTAACACCAACTCGTTTTTTTTTCTTTTTTTTAACTGCAATAAAGTGTGACAACTTGCAAGTCAGTGAAACAGCAGAGCTACAAAAAGCATCAAACTGCAAGATGACCCAGCTGGGAGATTGATGCTCCCTGTCCTTTTACAAAGGGCATTTTCCTGCACAGTAAGCGGGTGTGAGTGTGTGGACACACCGGGCTCCACACGTCCTCTGGGGGGTTTTGTTCAGTCGGCAGGCATAAGTATGTGTTTGAGAACGGCAGAGCAGGGATGTGTGTCTGTATGAGTACAGGCATTAATAAATGAAGAGGAGAGACGGCTGAGACATAACTAAGGGTTGACAGTACAGGAGAAGAGGAGAGTGGGAGGGAGGAAGAACTGATCGTGAAGAAAGAGAAGGAAAATAAAGCAGGAGAAGAAGATGGAGACACGGGGAATTAAGTCAGGTGGGGGTATGCATGAGCAGGACGGGCACAAAATGGGAAAGTAGGGAGGAGTAAGAGGAAATTAAAGAGATAAGGAAAGGGAAGACCGGAGGAGCCAGACCAAAAGCAGTGTGAGAGACAGAGGAGGAAGTGAATAATTCAGTGCCACACACTGCAAATGCTGCACACATATCGATGAGATCAGAGTTTTAATAGGAGGCTACTGAGCATGATTTTATGGTGAAATCAATCAGCTAATGTAGAGGTATAGGGGAACACGCAGACATTTTACAGTCTGTGTGAATGTGTCACTTGCTCTGGCTTCATGATATCTGCAGGCTCCGTCTTGAATTTTGCATACTGAACATTGTGTGCAACAAATCTGCCAACAATGCCATGCTCCTGAAAGTAGACGGGTAAAAAGCAAGCACATACCCAGCGGTCAGAGCAGCATGTGGACAAGAAGAGTGGCTCGCATGCAGTGCCTTACAAAATGGTATTTTGAAACATTTGACATGTCAAAAACCTCAATAAATTTACTGAGGATATTATGTGACAGACAGAACAAGACAACATTGTGCCTCATTTTTAAGTAGAAGGAAATAGATAGTTTTTTTTAAATATATGCTAATTTTATGACATTTCAAACTGTATCCAGACGCTCAATGCTGCAAATGTACTTTCAATGTAATTTGTTTAAGGTCAACTTAGATATGGATGAAATGTATAACTTCATCATGCATAATCTCCAAAAACTGACCAAGAATCGGTTCTGATGGGTATATTTTTTGCATATCTGGTGAAACAATTTTTTAAAAAAAGTAATGAAGAGATTTTGTATATTTCTAAAATGAAATTAAATTGATAAAATTAAGTGTCATGTTTATAAATAACTACACTAAGTCTTTGTTTCTAATAATTTACATAAATACGATTTTAACACTAATTCAACTTACTACTGTAATGAGAGTACTTTTAGGAATGCACAATAAGATATTCGGAGTTAACAAAGGCTCACAGCCTAACTTGGATGCTTGCACAAAAAATAACAACTGTTAAAATAGCAAGAAAGATTACTAAAACATCAATCCACACACTAACCGTTAGGATTACACACCAGGCTTATATCTCCTCCAACAGACCCGTCTTAATCTGATGGCGCGATAACGATGCTCAGCTAGCAACCACAGACACGTGAACTAATCAGGTATGATAGTATTTTATCTGGATTCTCTTAAATCTGAGAGGTTAATCTGCTTAAACTGAACCTCGAGTGTTCTCCCCGCTACCAGAGGAGCAGCTCCGTGAGTTATCCTCTTTCCTCCAGCTAACCCTTTTCCACACACACGTGTTAGGATGCTCCACTGATGCTTGTGGACCATTGTGGAGGATGTTTACACTCTTGTAAGCTCTCGTGAGCAGCATGTGTACACATCCTATTGAAACTGCTTCCAGAGTGCCCCCACGATTGTTTAATTTATTCCAACACAAACAGAGCACCAACATGTAGACTCATTCTCGGGCTTTAGCGCAGGTGAATCTAAACGCTACTGCATGTGCACGTTCTCTGCAGTGTGCCGCCACATATTAGAAGCAACATAAAGGCAAACGCATTAAGTTTGATGTATTATTCAAGGGCTCTCGGTGGCTTTGAGAAGGACTGTTACCACAATGTTTATGCTACAACAAAATTTAGATGGTTTCACATTAATAGGGAGCCGAGCTACAGGATAAAATTACAGAAGTACAGAATTCATAAAATTGCGCTTCCATAAGTTTTTATTTTATATACGGGTGCCTTCCTGTCCCTGCCAAAGAAAAACAACTCCACAGCATGATGCTGACACCACCGTGTTTCCCTGTCTGGCCATGTGTAAAGACGCTCCATGTTTTTGGTTGGTTTTTAGCCACACATAGCGTTACACATACTGCCCAGTGAGAGACCAACTGGTGGTGGAAAGGCCAGTAAAATGGTATGCTCAGCTGCCATTGTGAATGATGGACTGAACAGTATTTTGTCAAATGTTGAAAACTTAGGATAAGACATTTAAAAAACTCCTAATTTAAATTTATCCACAATTTTCTCCCTGACCTTCATGGTGTGTTCCTCTGTCTTCATGATGCGGTTTGCTCACTTTTGTTCTCCGACAAACTGCTGTGGCTCCCACAGAACATTTGTGTTAATACAAGGACAGTTTTGCACTCCATTGACCTACTAGTGGACTTGTCAAGGTGATCTTATTAACGTATCAGCATAAAGGTGGACAAGAGCAAATGCATGTGGCACTTATCTGATTTTTATTTCTTTTTAAAGATACACCTTTTCCAATACTTTAAAAGACACAACTTCAACTTAGTCTATCACAATGTTTTTATTTGTATAAAATAAAATAAATTCTATCATAATTAATTGCTGGTATAGTTAGTCACATAGGATCCTAATCAAAAACAATGTCAAGCAGTTTAACAGCATTTGCAAGGTACTGTATTGTTGTAATTTAAAAGAAATTAAATGAAAAGATCTGGTCATGTCTTTGTGACTCATTATCATTCTCCTTTCTGCTCTGACATTTTTTTTCTATTTCTTTCTTATCTTTAACACGTCTTTCTCAGCTACCTGTGCAAAAATGCAAGTGGCAGCACCTTACGTGTCCACTCCTCAGACACACACAACCTATGACAAAGTAAATGTAAAGGAACCACATTTAAGAAAATCATGCACTCATGAAAGAGTTGTGTCGGATTAATACAGACAATGACTAAACGACACAAACTAATACCTATGCAGGAAAGAGTGTACTATGTCCAGTCAATCACTGAGCAGCTGTACAAACCTTTTGCACAATGAAAGCAATTGTCAAATTCCCTGGGGATTGTTAAAAGTGGTGTAACTTTTCATCTCTATTCTTACATTCAGTCACACATTATATCCAGTCAGTCACCACCTTCCAGTTCATTCACTCAGCAGCTACTTATTCATCCAGTCGGGCTGTCAGTGCATCTAGCAATCTGTGACTTGAAGGAGCATTTTTCTTGTCTGTCACTGTTCTAATTTAATCTGTCTACAACTGTTCTAACCCTTAATTACACTGTAACTTAAAGCTTACATGCTTTTACCAAATGGCAAATTGTCCTCACTTTCTCCTGAGCACATCTGTCAGATTGGTATTTATTTAATACTTAAAAGTGTGTATGATCACTGAATTTCTTGTTTTAGATAACATATTAGAGTAATGTAACACACACACAAAGAGATGCATAAAATTTGATAAAAAAAAAAAGCTTTATCTCTTTTTCTTTTGCATGGGGAGATGTTTTCTCTACATTTCTGAATACACCAGAGAGCGCGGAGCAAAAAAAAAAATACCAAGATGAGCAAAATTAGGTCAGATAGATTTTTTTTTTTCTTTTTTGCTGGCATGAGTACTTTTCAAGTGAGTTCTTACAAGCTCTGTCTAGCTTCCTTTCCCTCCCGCCGATCTAAATTTATCATGGCATTTGATTTGTGCAAACACATAAGAGCAAACAAACAGCACCGACATCAATGAAGTTATTCCACAAGTCTAAATGAAGACGCTGTCTCCGTACCTGCGGTGTTGGTAGCACTACAAAAATAAAGAAATGCTGTCGTGACAGGAAAGCACACTAGATTTTTAAAATAAATATAACAATCTTGGTGTCTGTTTTACATCTTTTAGTTAATTTTCATCATTTTATGATTGGAGAAAATTGTAAAAACCCAGTTCTGTCAGGTCAGCAAAGAATTTCCAAGATTAATAAAGCAAAAACAAAAGGCAGCTGCCATGTTTTTTTATAGCAGAGAACAGGTCTGCTACTCTGAACTACAAATATTATTTATGCATGAGTTTATGGCCATTAGTGAAATGAAAGCTGCAATATAAAAAACACTGAGCATTACACTTGGCATGCAAAGAATTGACTGAACTAATGAGGGAGACAGACTCTAATACATCCATTCAGCCGTCTATGGCGATGATTAATTTACGACCCCCCACCTTCTCTGATCCCCACCGCACCACCACCCGCGCCTCTCCGCTCCCCCCGCTCCTCCCCTCTCTGATGCCTCGTCTCCCCGTCCTCACTCTGCATCCCTGTAACGCTCTCCCCCTACTCGTACGTTCTCCCCTCGGCGTCTGATGCAATGTGTTACCAACCCAGAGAGCTTTCCTCCCATTCAGACACAAAGAAAGAATGAGAGTTGGGTTGAGAGGAAGGAGTAAAAAGGGGGGAGCGGGGAAGGGAGGGTGGGGGTTGTGGTTGGGGAAATCATCTCCTGGATCTAACGCAACCCGCTGTGCCCAATGGACACAAACAAGATAAACACCTGATAAGCCCTGACAAAGACAGCTATGCCAAGGCACTGAAACTGGAACGGGTGTGGAAGCATGGCATGAATGCTTCGCATCAATACGCCCCCTAATGGGGAGAAAAGGCACAGTGTGGAAGTAGACAAAAAGAGACAAAAGAGGTAATGAGATAAGAAGTCATTGTTAGTGAGAAATGTTCCCTCGTGGGCTGAAAATATTGTTGGTTGGGGATCTGAAGGTGTTCTCACACTCTCAACTTTGGGGCAACTTTATAACAATAGGAGCAAGAGGCGGTGTGGGAATATGAGTGGAGATAACAGGTGGATATCAGCACTTCTTTTGTGCCACTGTGTGGTACAAAAAAGGTGTTGTAATAAAAATTCATACTCCTCACCTATACAGCGCACACGTATGATTCGGGTTTGTTTTGGTGGGAGCTCTCAGGAACATTTCTGTCTCTCTCTCTCCGTCTCCCTTCCCATCTTTGCCTTCAGGATGTTCAATAATTCACACCAAAAAAAAAAAAGCAAGTCTGAATCGTCTCAGCAGGAGGCATGCGGCACATTCCGGCGGAGCTTTCGAAACGAAGAGGAATTAACATGATATACAGAAGTCTCACTGCCACACACACACACACACATACATACACACACACACACCCGCGCGCACACATACACAAAGGCCTGTGAAACTTCCAGAAGAGTCTCGGCACTCGTGTTTATATATGCGCATACTCATGGAGATGTCTTCTACCTTAATACTTTCCACTCCTGTTGCTCCATTTAAATTCATATTTTTCTTGACTTTATTTGATTGTATTCCCTTGTTGAGTTATTTTTGATTATCTCCGTCTCAAAATCACTTCTACAGAAAATTAGAACATTGGCTTTACTCATTATTTCTCACTGCATTTTTCTAATCTTCTCTAAAATAAATTAAAAGCTTTATAGTCACAAGATGACAAACAACAAAATAAAATCTGTACGGTTTAGCCATAAAACATCCATGATAAATGAATATTATCTTGGTTTTGTTGAGTAACAGACAAAGGACATTGTAACTTCAGGTGACAGGACACTTCATAAAAAAAAGGCTCCCAAATGTCCTTTTAAATGTGGTTAGTAATCATGGAAAAACACACTTTCACTAAGGATAGAAAAATAATATTTGTATTGAATAGCCAGTACAATAAATACACAGTGGACCATTAATATTCGCTGGGGCTAGGGAGCACAAAATTCTTAGCTGCCTATGTTAATAGTTCCAAAGTAACTCAATATGCATCAACACAAACAGCAAAAACTGACTTAGTGCTGCCGCAGATGTTAACATCTACAGTCTTCCTTATCTCCGTTCGAAACAGCAGTAAGATAAATGAATAGCATTCCTTGATTGGCTGCTTTAAAAATGGCAACCAATAGTGTCGACTACCATTATGCTCAGGTATTTCATTTTCTTTAAATTATTTTAAACATGCCCTGCAAATGTGAGTTTTCCATGGATATTTTGGAGTTACATTGAGAACACTGTGAATATGTGAATATTGAACTGCAAACTGGTTGGATTTCACTGTCCTTACATTTAACCCTCGCCACAGATTCCACACTGTCATTATTCAATTTTATTACTAAACTGAGGTTCAAATGGGTAATTTTTTTTATTACATATTACGTGAGCAAAATAAAAAATCCACGTATGGTAAATGAATATTTTGCAGACGATCTACAAGAATTGCAAATGCAATCAATTGCCCTCTTTCAATCTGAATTTTGCGCGTGCTACTCCAAGCCACGTAGTTCGGCCGACTTATATAAGTTGCAGCTAAATCATGCAGGACATAGGAACTTGAGAGGCAGGACTGGGAACCACTTCTTTAAAAGATCAGGCCCTGAGTAGCCTCCAAAAAAAACTTGGATACATACAAACTGTATGAAATCCTTTAATTAACCTCAGTTGTAGTTGATTTTACACAATCAGATAAAGGTGTTTTTTGGTCTCTGATGGTAAGTATAATCTACTTTTCCATGATAAGAGCATATAACTTAAATTGGATCCCTTCAGACTGAATTCATTTTTGAGCCCTTTTTGGGCTAAAGGCTGCACGTGATAAAAACAATGTTGAAAGCCTCAAAGATAGCAGTTAAAATTTTAATAAAGCTCCAATAAACAATTTCTGAAGTGATTATTCAGCTCAGCCTCTGTCCTTGTGTCCCTCATTTGATTCTTTGTGAATGTGATCAGACTGAGTGGTATATTACGGAAGACGAGGGCACTTTCCAACTCAATTAGTCATACCATTCAGAAAAAAATAAAAAATAAAATAAAAAAAAAATATATATATATATATAACCTTCATTGATTTTATTGTTTTGGGTTGACTACATAAAAGTCTTATGTGCTCTGTGATGAGGAGTGTTTACAACATAATTAACAGCAAAGGTTCATCCACAGCTCAGCCTATTAGAGCAGGGTGGGAGCATAGAAACCTTGTTCTGTCTGCAGTAGCTTCCTCCAGCTGCTTCTGGGGTATCCCCAACCGCTCTGAGCCAACTGGGAGATATAATCTCTCCAGCAGGAGCTGTGTCAGGACTGGGACTCCCTCTCCACCGCTAAGGTATGTAATAGCAACCGCATCACAGCAGGAGCTGAATATAAACTCCTCCATCTTCATACATCTGAGAGGCTAGAAGGGCAAATGTACCAGCCATTACAGGCCATTATAATTGCATGAAGTCGATCAATTAAAAAAAAAAGTAGATCAAGGTTTAAGTGTTGACATAAATTCTCTTAAGTGGATAAATTCATGGCTCCCGCAGCGTATTCCCTGGTTTTATGATGGACTTGAGATTCATCCCTTATACGCATTCGGCGGGTCCTTCTACCTATTGAAACTTCGGCAGTCAATACAATATCTGTTCAAGTTTCTGCCTTTCGTTGCTTCAGTCTGAAACAGATTTTACCCAGACAGTGCCTTCGTAGACAGAGATGTCACCATCACATCAGCTCTGCACACCAAATTCCCCAGATATAAACTGAACAAGTGACAAACACTCTCTCTCTCTCTCGACGTGTCAGGCAGTGTGCCTAAATCAGGGACTTCCACCTGCTCTCGGCTGCTGAACCTCACTATGCTACGGCACGTCACGGCAGAGTGCAATCGTGTCAGCAACTTTCTGCAGAGAGAGACTTCCCTGTGCATCACTTACTTTGCACCATGCACTGATAGCAAAGATAATATAAAAATACAGTAATTCTTTGAAGAACCGTGTGGCTTTGCAGCCTCTAATCTTCTTGCATGAACCACCTCTTTCTGTTATTCATGACATGGTCGAAAACAAGCCCAAACAAAATAAAAGTTTTATCTGTGTAAACATCCTACCAATAACTAAGCTATGTATTGTGATTTTTTTTACTGAAGTGTGGTTCTAATGCCGCCAGGAAAACCTTGAAAATGCTGTTTTTTTAATGCTTTTTCAAAGTTTAAAAAAACCTCAAATTGCGTTTCAGACAACATCTGTTAAATGACAAGTTATGTCTTACCAATGCAAACATGTATTAGTTAAAATGATCAAATTTAGTCAAAACTTTTTTTTTTTTAAATGACATAGCCTTTTGATTTATATGTTTTTACTAAATTCCCATTAACAGGATATGCAAATAAGGAATAAAAACGTACTTAATGTGCAATTGACAACTATGTTCTCGATCGTGGTATTTCTCTTGTGGTCTGTCGCCCTGGGCAGACGGCCATATTACACAAATAAAAAACCGCCATCGCCTCTAAGCAATAGATTAGTTTTTTTTAAATGACACCACTTTGATGGCAAAGTGGTTTCACAGCAGTTAGCAAACTCAACATGTTTCAATGCAATTGAAACAGTGCTATGTCAGAGATGTGAGGAATGTTGCATCCTCATTGCCCGGAAAAGTGGGCAGAGTGAGCTGTGAAAGGGATCTATAATGCCTGAAGCAACAAGTTGAACTGTCATCACACCCACCCCCCGTTTTACTCCGTTTCAGTCTCTCTGTCTGTCTCCCACGCTGACAACACTGTTACACAGCATGACATGTGCACGCACACACACGCACACACACCCGCACGCACACCCCTGCCCACGCACACACACACACACACACACACACACACGCGCACACACACACACGTCTCTTCACTCAGGGAAAGATAGAGAGAGAGAGTGAGAGCGCTAACCTCTGGACACCATTCACATGCTCCGTTTCTCTTTTACAGACTCACCATCGGCCTGCTGCTGGAACATCAAGGCTTAAATACTGCATCACATGAAAGTCAGTCACACCGCCTCACAGAATGACATTACCGCACTTTCTTTCTTAGAGCATCGCATGTACTAATGCCAACACATAAGCCATCTTAATAAAAAGTGTGTATGCAGTTTCTTACCTGCTGCCCAAAGACTTTTCTTCTAGTTCATGTGGCTTAAAGAACCATTTTCCAATCCTCACAAAGCCCTTATCGTTCAAACATCTGAGCAAAAGAAAGACGTCAAAATTAGAATATTTTTTTTAACGTCAATGCATGATTGAAATGAGATCTAAATGATAGCAAACAATTCAAATACAATTATTTCACAAGGTAAAAAATTTAATTCCTAATAGAAATACATTTTAGAAAATATTGGGTAACACTTTATTTGAAGGGGTGTGAATAAGACTGTCATGACACTGTCATAAACATGACATGACACCTGTCATGAACATGAATAAGCCTTCGTGAATATTTATGACTGTTGTCATAAAGCGTCATTCGGTAAATTATGACACTTTTAATACAAAGTTGACATTATTGAAAATGTTTTTGTTATGACAAATTGAAATTAACCAATAAATTATTACTGTTATAAATTTGTTATAAAAGTATTACTGGTTGCACTTTAAAAATTAGATAACTTTATGTTATTGAAGGTAAAGTTTAATCAGTAATGATTTATTGGTTAATGTCAACTTGTCATAACAAAGACATTTTCAATAATGTCAACTTTGTATTAAAAGTGTCATAATTTACCGAATGACACTTTATGACAACAGTCATAAATATTCATGAAGGCTTATTCATGTTCATGACAGGAGTTATGTCGTGTTTATGAAAGTGTCATGACAGTCTTATTCACCCCCCTTCAAATAAAGCGTTACCAAATATGGTTTAAGCACCTTATGACTGTAACTGAATAATAAAACAATGACCATATTTTTTTTCATGACACTTAAGCAATAATTGAGTATTTGAAAAGAGCACACCCATCCATACAGACATAAAGCTGTTGTAATCCAGCCATAAACTCACTATGATTGTTTGTAGGCATCACAAAACCATAGCAAATGATAACAATTTTGAAATAATGGTTTGTTCTTTTCCACCTCTAGCAAGTTTAAGTTCCTTTCAGGTGCATTTTTAACATAACCCAATGTAAAACTTTATATCTTAATGAGCACTTATGGCATTTTTCAGATGAAGTTCAGAACAGTTGCACTATGCCTGCATGGCTGACGATTTTAATCCTGAATTTTGCCACAGTCAATGGAGGCATGCACAGTAGGGGGTGGGTCTTAATTTGTAATATCATCTACTGTTCAAAGGAAGAGAGTTCATCACGTCTCTGTTCAAACTTTTTTACAAAATAATTTTTGTAAAAATAATTTCGTCACACTGGCTGATCCAATCTTTGCAAAGAGGTTTTAACATCTTTGGATTCACGTTCAAAACATCTACTGTATATGTATCCTAAAAGGACATGGAAGAGAATAAACCATTGAGACGCAGAACAATGAGAAAAATAACTACTAAATGAAGAGGCCTTTTTCTTCAGCAAGCAAATCCCAGTGTTATTTTGGGCAATTTTACTAATACAGTTTATTTGTCATTTATTATTATCATTACTGATGTATTACTTTTATTTCTATGCAATCTGAAAATCCACAGTGGAACCAGTTATCACAAGGCGCTTTCATGTGCTGATCTCTGAGCAGATTAAAGCGGTGGGGTACTTTATATCCACTAATAAATGATAATAAACTCAAAAGCCTGCTGCAGCGGCTCATAAATCTTTCCCCATAAATCTGGTGGAAGACGTTTCCCTTTATTGACTCAACAAAACGTCTGTGTCTCATTAGTTGATTTCCTTCAGACACTGAGCACCTTCTTGTTATGAAACATACCGCTGAGCGCCTGAGCCGAGCCGTCCTAAACACCACGTCTGACTCATAACGTGAAAAAAAAACATATAACATTCAGCTTCACTTCTAATTTAATTAGTTTTCTCAATTATATTAATTACAATAGCGCTGAAATCCAGCAATCTTTGTAAATCACGTATATTTATAGGACAACATGGGATACTCATTAGATGCATTTGTGTAGATTGTTGCAGCTACACAAGAGCAAAGCAAAAGTGATCCCTCTAGTGTTGAAACAGTAAGCTATAAAAGGAGTCAGCTCCAAGGTAATAGGAAGGTTAATTCTGCCTTTCCCCTGTGATGATCACTGAGGCTTAACTTAATAGAGAGCAAATATGTGCTGCTTCATTTAACAGATGGCTCCGACTCAGAAAGGAGAGCTTTGGGTGCTTGAGCAAGTGATTCAGCGCACAGATTATAATTTCATTAAGATGAAACTTATGACAGAAAAGGTTGCATGTATGTTTAACTTTCAGCTGTTGAAATATGCAGTAAATAACTAATGGCATATTAATTTAGAGCTACATAATATTATATTGTGGGTCTGATGAAAAATATTTATGTGCATTATGCTGTAAAATACTTTCTTGGTGTTATGCGTTGCAGTAGCATTCCCTCTTTTTTGCTTTTCGCTTAATTTAAAGGTGTAATCAGTGTAAATCACTTTCTAAAACACTGGATTTATCTCATTGTTTCACTCTGATCTGCAAATACCCATCAATTTATTGTTTTAAATCTGCCAAATTAAATAACTGAAAGACTATTGGAGATGTAATTCAGGGGAATTTTTATCATTTTTTTGTATTTACTCGAAAATTAACTGGTTTGAAACCAACACAGCAAATTCAGTCAACCACAGAATGGAAATGAACCAAAGGATGGAAATGATTCATGATTTACAGATCAAAATCTTAAGACCAGTTAAAAAACTGCAAGAATTTGCATTTTGCACTATTGGATCTTAAGAAGGTTCTAAGTAGAGCTTCACAATGTTAAAAGAAGAAATCAGCGCAACAGACAAAAAACTTTTGAGAGGGGAATTAATTGAAAACTGCATTTACACTCAAGCATGATTTTTTTCAGCTGATCAAAAGTTTAAGACCATAGCTCAAAAAAACCCCAAAAACCCCCCAAAACAGAAATCAAAGTGTCAAAAAAAGGACTCAGTGATGAGTAGCTCCACCATTCTTGTTGATGACTTCAAACAATCGTTTAGGCACGCTTGATGCTAGTGTTTCCAGGAGGCTAGTGGGAACGTTGCTCCAAGTGTTGAAGATGGCTTCACAAAGGGCATCCACTGTCTGGAACTGATGTCTATTTTTGTAAACTTCCAGGTTCCCCGGATCCTGCATGATCCGGGGAACATGCAGGATGGTCCAAAAGAGTGATGTTATTCTCTTGGAAGAACTTCTTTGTCAGACGGGCATTGTGAACTGCAGCATTGTCCTGTTGAAAAACCCAATCATTACCACATAGACGAGGGCCCTCAGTCATGAGGGATGCCCGCTGCAACATCTCCACATAGCCAGCTGCTGTTTGACGCCCCTGCACAATCTGAAGCTCCATTGTTCCATTGAAGGAAAACGCACCCCAAATCATGATGGCGCCCCCACCACTGTGCCGGGTAGAAAACATCTCAGGTGGGATCTCCTTGTCATGCCAGTAACGTTGGAAGCCATCAGGACCATCAAGGTTAAATTTTTTCTCATCAGAGAAGACAACTTTCTTCCACCTTTCAATGTCCCATGTTTGGTGCAAAGTTCAAACAGGCAATTTTGTGGCGTTGAAGAAGACGTGGCCTTTGAAGACGTTTTTTGTTTCTGAAGCCCTTCTCTCGCAGATGCTGTCTGATGGTTACTGGGCTGCAGTCAGCACCAGTAATGGCCTTAATTTGGGTAGAGGATCATCCCGTATCTTGATGGACAGCCAATCGGATCCTGCGGCTCAGAGCTGGTGAAATTTTTTGGGTCTACCACTTGACTTTTTTGTTCCATAACCCTCAGGATCATTTAAAAATGGAAAATGACTGTCTTGACTGCGTCCAACCTCAGCAGCGATGGCACGTTGTGAGAGGCCTTGCTTATGCAGCTCAACAATCCTACCACGTTCAAAGTCAGTGAGCTTTTTTTGCTTTTGCCATCAGGAGGTCTTGAGAGTGTAAAGACTTGACAGAAAATGAGATGGAATCCAGATTTTTGCACAGCTTTTGGCTTTTAAAGACTATGGTCTTAAACTTTTGATCAGCTGAAAAAATCATGTTTGAGTGTAAATGCAGTTTTCAGAAAATTCCCTGCTCAAAGTTTTTGTCTCTTGCACTGAGTTTTTCCTTTAACATTGTGATGCTCTACTTAGAACCTTCTTAAGATCCAATAGTGCAAAATGCAAATTCTTGCACATTTTTTGACTGGTCTTAAGATTTTGATCAGGAGCATATATATATATATATATATATATATATATAGCCTGAAAATATAGTTTGAAATCCCACCAATAACCATCTACGTGCTTGTGTGACCACGGCAACAGGTTACAGCGTCTCTCAATCTTTTTCTGTCCTGCCTTTGTCTCAAGTATGCACAGCAACATGCTGATTAGCTATTTGCCTTCCCCATTGCTCGTCTGGGGGAGCTTCTCATGACAGCTCCTCAAACATGCAGCTGTTGTCTACGTGACATTTTTCAAGTGGCTTGGTCCTCTTTTCAGTGCAAGGTGAAAAGCCAAACTAAGTAAAGGTGTAACATTTCTTTGATTTTTGCTGTTCAATCTAAAAAGTATCCCAGACTGTTCTTGTTTTACAAAGTCTTAAATAGCTCTGCATTTTCCATATCTGACCTTAGCTTTAATTTAGTTATTTTATTCAATAACTCCTTACATCAGCTTTTGGCTTTTTTTAAATATGTTAATTCTGTGTAGTTGTTTTGTCTGAGGAATTTAGATGTCATCAGTCCCAAAGCTATAATTGATCTTTGTTAAAGCAATAAAGATCAAAAGGTCCCTGTTACCTTATCCACTAGCAATTATAGAGTATGTGATGAAGTTTTCAATTCTCAGATTTCAATAGTTTCCCCAAAATTTCTTATCATTTACTGTTATGGTGGATCTTTTTTACTGCAAAAGTTTGAAGTTGGATTAAAATTAACTTTCTGTTGCAAAAACTTGGTGACCTGTGTCTCAGCATCCACTGTCCTCGTTCTTTTATGTGGCCCACAACATTTCAGACGAGATCCTGTGTTGCTTTTGCACTATGTTGTATTCCTGCCAACACTTGATAGTAGAATATTTAGTATCGAGGTAATTGCACGGCTGGACTTTTTGCACCGGTGGCGTCCTATCGTAGTGCCACGTTGGGATTTGGCAAGCTCCTGAGAGCAAACCCATTCTTTCACAAATGTTTGTAGAAGCAGTCTGCATGTCAAGGTGCTGGATTTTATCCACATGTGGTTGGAACCTCTGAATTCAATGATTTGGATCGGTGAGTGAATACTTTTGGCAAAACAGAGTAAGCTGTAAAACCAATGGACTCGCATGCCAGGGCCAAAAACCACAACTGGACTAAGTTATATTTCACTAGCCTATGTTTTTAAGTAACTTACATTTGAGTTAACTACATTATTAAGTTAAGTTACTTCAGTTAGATTTTGCTATTAATGAATGTCTTAAATTTGAATTTGAACAGTATTAAGATGTTCTAAGAAGAACATCTTAATACTGTTATTCTGTTTGTTGATCATCGGTTTTACCTTTCCAGCAGGTTGTGTATGGCTTTGAACAGGAGGGTCCTGCACTCATAGGACAGTCCACACTCCCAAAGCCCCTCATCAGTCACTGAAAAAGAAGGGGGGAAAAAAGCAACGTTATAATTTATACATCTCACACATAATATAATTTAAAGATGATGATATCAGAAATGATGATGAAGCACACATATTGCTTGCGTGCGTGTGTGTTTGTGTGAACAGGGGTTGCTTGGCTGTACAGCTGTCACACTGGCTGCTCTGACATCCCAGTCAGCCCCCCCCCCAAGTCCCCCTGCAGTTGTCAACCCTTGTTAGACAGACAGTGTGTCTGTTTTTGTATAGGTTGATACACATGCCTGCATGCTTAGGTTTCCACATTCACACGACCGTTTTAGCTGTTCTTCTTTGCAATTTTGGGAGTCTGGAGGTTTAATATCCTTAAATCAACTTTGGCAAAGCCTGCAAGACATAAGCAACGACTACACAGATCTGTCATGTGAACAATCCTGCAGCCTCTCAGACCTCTCCCTATATCCACCCCAGTACCCCCCCACTACCCCCCCCCACTCCACCCCTCCCCCCGCCCCCTTTTGCCCTCCCCCAAAAGTGGAGACACACACACACACACACCCTGACAAAAACATGCACAGCGGCCAGTTAGCAGTGTTTCTCTTTGTTCTTCGCCGTATACCTGCAGGGCTGCTGAAGAACTGGAAGATTGTGGGTGGGTGTTGTGTTTGCTGATAGGGTGGTGGCAAACAAACCAAGCATCACAGAAATACACAAGAAAAAAAAAAAAGAATGAGAGGCAGAGAGGCAGTTCGCCTGGGGGATGGGTGGCACAAACCCCACTAGATGTTTCCTTCTTTTTCCTCCTGCCTTTTTTTATCTCCTCCTTTATTTTATTTTTTTTGATTATGTATTCCTTTCTATTCTTCTGCTGCATTGTTAATACCTCCCCCCCCCCCTTTGTTTTTGTCTTCTTCTTCTCATACCAAAGTGAATGAAATTTCCTTACTCGCCAGAATTACCCTGTAACCATGGAAACGCTGGCGGTGAGAACATGGCGCCCTGGCATTCAATTTCAACACTGGATTCCCTCCCTCCTTGCCGCCCCGCGCCCTCCTCCCCTTCTCCTCCTTCCTCTGTTCTATTGCTTCCAACACCCCCTTTCCTACCCACCCCTCATTTACTCCTGCTTCAGGGCTCAGACAGGAAGCTCGCTCCAGCCAGTTCTTCCACAGCGGAGAGAGATACAGCGAGCACCATGAGCAGAATGCAAAGTCTCTGGAAAATCCAACTCATTAGTTCTCCCTGTCTCTACATCCCCCTTCTTTCTCCTTCTCTTGAAAAAAAAAAAAAAAACTTTTTTTTTTTATTACCAACTCTCCCAGCTCTCTACAAGTCATCTTCATTCCCTCTCCTTGTGGCAGCCTAGGCGGCACACTCCTGACCCCCCATTAGTCTAAATCTATGTAAGTGACTCCTCACCCCTCCATCATTTGCGCATCCTGCCAAAAAAGAAACTAAACCCATATTCTTAAAGAGACTACCATAAACAGGAAAAACTTTTCACATTTGCTCCCAGAATTCCTGCAGCATTCAGCAAGTGTCACCAATCTCAATAAAGTGACAGCACCATATTTTTAGGAGCCACATTTAATGTAGATTGCCTGTTTGTCTGCTTAAATCGCAGTTGTCAGCAAGCCAGCTCACTGCGCCATATCAATGCAAGGTGTGACAAATCGCTGTAGCAAGAAATTAAGGTCAGGCATCCACAAGAGCATCTGCACACACACACACAAATCATTACATATATAGAAAAATAGAGTGTGAAATAAAACATTTGTCTGATATTTCAAAGCAGTAATATCCCAAATGAGTGTGAAACTTTGAAACTGACACCCTGTGAAACTGACATTTTTCCCAATAGCCAGCTAGTAACTGCCACATTTTTAGATGTTGCTTCCAGTTAATCAGAAGAGCAACGCGCTTGGCCCAGGGGATGAGAAGGCTGTAAACAGTAAATGCCCCGCTAAGTACAGTGGCGGTTTTTATAGCGTTTCAATCAATCATTAATCACAGATGGAGCTACATGAAGTACAACTAAATATTCTCTCACGCCATCGCCCCTTCCAAATATGCACGTTACTTCAAGTTCAAAGTAAACTGCTCATGACTTTGGTTTCCATTTATGCTAATTAAGTGACACAAGGATTATAATAAATAGCTTATTTTCTCATGCACTCATTTTGTTTTTAAATGTGGGAACTGAAAATCAACTCTCTAAATATTCAGTTTAGTTCAGCTTAATTCATTCCAGCACATTAATTTACTTCTGTTTAAATGAGTTTAATAATCTATTATCTGTGTTTACCTGCTTGCTCCAATAACTGGACGTTGACAGGATTGATGCCTCTGTTTTAATTAAATTCAGTCTAATTCACAATTCACTCATATTTAATTAAGTTCAAATTAATTCAGCCCAACTCAACTCAACTAAATTCAGTTCAGTTCTATTGGATTTTATTCAAAATCAGCTCAGTCCAAATGAATTGAATTCATTTCAGTCTTTGTCAATTTCATTTTGCTTCTTGTTTTAGTTTATTCAACTTGATTTAATTTAATTTCATTCAGTTCAATACAACCCAGATCAGTTCTGCTCTGTTTAATCAGCGTCAGTTTAGTTCAATTGACTATAATGTTTTTGTCTTTCAGATTCAATTACACACAGCTCAGTTTATCCCAATTTCAAATCTCTGAAATAGATTTACATTTAGATACACTCTGGTTTATTCAGGGCAATTTTCCGGTTTGAATTCAGTGAAATTACGAATAAATTCAAAAATAAAACCCGTTTGAGGACATTTATAGCTAAGTTGATAGAAAAGCAGTACCTTCTTTCTAACAAAAAAGTAAATAAAAAAGGTAGTTTAAAGAACAATAGCCAACAGACTGCATTCAATCTTCATTTTGATTAAAACCCCTCTCCTGAGCATACATTGAATGGCATGTAACAATGGACAGGGGAAAATTTTCCTTTAAAAAGGAAGAGGAAGTTTCTCCTTTTGATAACATCAGGTAATGAGAAATAATCATTCTGGGAATTCCCATTAGTCGTTTTCAGGCAGAGTCAACAGTAGTGACAAACGTTAGTACCCGCCGTGTGGTCATTCAGAGGCTGGTGGATTACAGTTCTGAGACCTCAAATCTGTTGGGACTTTGTAATTTAGTGCCAGGAGTTAAAATATTTGGAAAAGAGAAAGAAAGACGAAATAGGAAGGGAAAGATCAGACTGTGGGTTACATCTGGATCACAAAAGAAGCCAAAATGCCACACACAAATTAAATGCTGCCTAAAAGGGTCAATAATTTACAAAAATAACCTCACAATATACTTATAAATAAGTGATTTAGACACTTATTAGACACTCAACCTTTTTCGGCCCCCCTAGCCTTTATCCAGGTCCCTCACCGCCCCCCACTAAGGAATTTGCAGGCTACTTTCCACTGACCATTATCTTATTATTAATATTACTATCACTATTGTAGATGTTTTGATTTTTATGCTTGTTTCTGTATTTATCATTGAAAATAATTTCCCAGAGAACAAAAAACTCATGGGAATAGAAATTATTTTCACAGGCGTCTATGAAAAATGTAATGAACATTCAAGTTAAAATCGGTAGGTCTAACAGCAGCCAATCAGAGTGGAAAAAATATTCTTATTTTGTGCCATTTTCTAGTTGTTAAATATTACACAAAATAACCAGATCAAAGATATACAGCAATGCCAGTTTAAACTTTGAACTATTTGCAAAACGACTGAGCTCTGCAACATTAAAACATGGATAGAACTGTAACTACATTAATCATAGCTCTTCTTCTCTTCAGTGTTTCTGTCGGTTTCGGTGGTGCAGCTCTGTGCTGCCTTCATGAGAATGGGACATCAGAGTATCATCCATAAAACTTAATCCACATGGCATTTATTGTGCAAACCAGAGCTTTCAGTGGAAAAACAAAAGTTTCAGGTCCTTTTAATGCCATACAAATATGAGACAGAAACATAAATTATATCTTTATATAGACCTGTCTATTGATTATAGATTAATAGTTTTACTGGACAGAAATTACAAAGAACAAATCTGGTTCTTAATCAAATCCTAATGAGTGTCATGGAATCATCAGCCTCATGACATTAACACTGGCATTAAAAACATAAATAAGTGATCAGTTCTTTACTGTTATGGTCTGTAAGATATATTTATTCTCAGTACCAGATATGGTCTTAAACCCATGACATTTCAACAATATTATTTTACCCTTTATCTGGAAATAGTGCCTGTTTATTCTTGCCATACAGTCCTATGTATTAATTATTGCTCGAAAGATCTTGCCATACCAGTTTATCCCACTGTATTTACTTTAGTTTCTTAGTTTATTCTTGCATTTTGTTCTTCATTTATTTCCAGTTAGTTTCATTTGATTAGTATTATCCTCTCTTGGTTTATTTCTATGTCCACTTTAGTTTCTTTCCTGTTGCTAGTTTTATTTTATCATTTATTGACGCTCACCATCAGTAATTTTCAATCATCACCTGCTGCGCCGCCTACTCGTTATGTGTTTCACATCATGTTGATTTTTTCACTGTTCAGCGTTGGATTCTCTGTTTTTATGCCATAATTCACATCTAGTTCGTCGCTCCGTTTCATGTCCCGCTTCTCCTGTTTCAAAGTTTTGCGCAATGTGAACGTCTTCTCTTTTTACCCTTTATGGTGCAGGGCGGTCGGGAAGAGTATCGATGGGGAGAAGGCAGACTGACATAAACTTTTTAAAACAACGGAAACAATTTCTGCATTCTGATTATTGAAATTTAAAAGTGCTGTGTTGTTCTGTCACCCCCGTTTCATACCGGACCACTTACAGCACCGGTGTTACAGCTATAAAATGAACGCCCTCTATCGGGGTATCACTCATGGAGGGATTTCTTTATTTAAATTGGTTCATTTTTCAGAGAGATACACAGTGAGGGTATTTTGATTTTAGCTACCAGTAGCAGGAGAACGCAGCTGCACCAAGAAGCTAATAGAAGCTAACAAACACTGAATAGAAGAAGAGCTGCCATCGATACAGTTGCAGTCAATCATGGTTTAATGTTACACAATAGTTTTACCAAGTTGCTCAAAGTCTAAACTGGCATTGTTGTGCATTTAAGGTGTAAAGTTTACCTTCGACCAAACGCCCCCCAAAGGCATCCCAGTGCCCCCTTTTGTAAAAATGTCCGCCAGCGCCCCCTGCCGTCCTCTGAACGTCCCCTGGGGGGCGGTACCGCCCACGTTGAGAACCGCTAATTAGACAATACATGCACTGGAAAAAGGGCTCACTGACATCTGTTATCTTATTACTGATTCAGATCAGGTTTTAAACTACCAATCAATAAATCTTTCAACCAATAAAAGACATTTAATAATCCGCAATGAAAGTCAAAGAGCAATCGAAAATAAATTGTGCCATTTACCACAACTGTTTTCTTTCAGTGTAGCACTTTATGATTTATGAAAATGAAAGCTTAACAACATTAATGTGCTTTGGTAATGATGTTTAAGGCTTTAAGTACCGCTAATTAATTGAATTGATTTCCATAAATACCACGATTGCATAATATTAACACTAATTTTTTGTTTTTTTTTGCATCCAGTTATTTGTATTCCTTTATACATGTTATTATTGTTGTGATTGCTGTTAAAAACCTCTAAAATTTGCTTTGAATTTGTGCACATTTTACTTTTCATTTTTCACAGAGGAGGAAAATAACAGTTTCCTCTGCGACTAATGTAAGATCTCTTCTGTTTCTTGTTTTTAAGAGCTGTATGAAAGAAAGTTTTATTGGTTAAATATTCTTTGCCAAATGTTTAATTTAGGCGGATAGACAGATGGATATTAACCGTTGTGTGTTTTTGATAACTCAAAAAGATCAGCGAGAAGTTGTGTGGGGTGAAAGTATAAAAGCTAACATTCTATTAATATGTGGTAGCCAGTATTGTCACCCAAGGTGAATTCTCATGCAGATATATGTGTTGGGCCGGACTTTGCAAGATATATGGGAGTGAGGTCATGCTCTCACAGATGCACGTTTCCTTCACACAACCTTCTCCCCCAGCCCCCCTCATCTTCGTGCCACAACGCTCTTTACTGCCGCACCGCTCAAAACACAAACAAGCAGTGATGGAACTGGGTCGCCACTTCCACTCTTTCATTTCTTTTCCACCTCTCTTTCTCTCCAGGTCTAGCCCCAGCTTTCCACCTCCCTCGTGTTTGTCCTTCAGCCTCTTTCTCCCCCTCTCATCTCCCAACTGTGCCCGTCTCACACCACAGGAGAGAGTGACCGCTCACTGCTTCAACTCGGTGGAAACAAATACAAAGACGGTATTGATCTGAGACGGGGAGAAGGCGAGAGTTGAGCTGTGACAACGCTCCATCTTGCACATGATAGCCCCGTGCCCCACGTTTCCTTCCTCCTCTCCCCCACCCTGTGTCTCTCATTTGTTCATTTGTCTCGGATCGATAACACCAGGCGTAGTGATGTTATGTTGTGTCTTTTGCAGGGCGTGTGCCTTCGGCTCAAACCGGGAAGTATGACGTGTGTGCAAAATTCACTCGACAAAACGCTTCTTTAGTAATTAGCTGCCCCTGTCGCACGTTGGAAACAGAGGTTGATCTCTTTTAGCTATTCACTGAGGGTTCGGTGATTGCTCATTGTAATTTTCGTCAATAAAAAGAGAGAGAAACATTCTCGAGGTCGCGCAGATGGGTGGAAAGCAAAACAGTGCAAAGATTGACACAAGGAAGCAGGGATAAAGATGGTAATCATACATTTCCTAAGTGGATGTACTCATATATTGCTCAACACGCTTTTAGATTACAGAGAACAACTGGAGGGAACTATAAATGTGTTTCTAAGTCTGAAAGTGAGGCGCATTTATATTTCAAATAAATAAATGCTAACTTTTACAATTACAAGGTAAAAGCTAAACGTAAATTTCTTTCGTAAAACCTCAGTGATTGATGTGTAAATACCGACTGGGATGAGCCCAGTCTGTTCTTTTTATTTTTGTCAGGCTTAAACGCTTTAGATCATCAAACAAATGTTAATATCTTGCAAAGAGAACCTGATTAAATACAAAATAGTTTTGAAAGGATGATATCTCTTTTATTAGGAGACAAAAGCTTGCCACTACAACATGGGCTTATTTAAAAAGTAATTACCCCCCTAAGCCCTGGTATTAACAACTCCATCTGAAGTTTGTGATGAGTGGCCAATGTTGCCAAGCAGGTGGAGTCTTTTCTCATTTGTAGAAATGTTGTAATTCAGACAGACTGGAGGATTTCTGAGCATGAAGGCCCTGTGTGAGGCCATGTCTCTGCAACTCAATCAGATTTCAGCCCATCATCTGAGCACTACATTTTGATTTTAAGTCAAATTGCTTCCCTGGTGCACAACCAAGGTGAGTCCTTTGTGATCTCCTGGATGAGACTGTAATAATCTCTTGGGGTAATTTAGGTAGATGGTGATTTTTGGAAAGGTTCACCACTTTTCCATGTTATCTCCATTTATGCATAATGTCCCTCACTGTAGTTGCTGGACTCCCACAGTAATAGATAGTTTTGTAACCCTTTTTAGTTCAATAAAGTGATAAATGTCAATAACTATTTTACATATGTTCTGAAATTTCTGTAAATCAGGACATGATGTGACGCTTTTAGAGATCTGCATCGTGTTGTCGCATGGTTATAAGTGATTTCATGATTTTGTAGCTAGTGGAACAGAACCAGCAGTCGAAATTAGAGTAATTCTCTGAATGAATGAGCCCATCATCTGAACACTACATTTTGAATTTAAGTTACTGATGTCAGAAAGTATTTGTTTGACTAAGGGAAAGCCTAAGGTGTGACCAAAAAACAAAAAAAAAGAAAAAGAAGAAAAAATATTTTTAAAAATGTGTAAGGGTGCAAATACTTTTTTAAAAGTGATGTATCCTAACCATGTAATTGAATTGGTACAATGTAATCATGTGTTAAGAATAGAAAACTCCTGATATATAAGAAGAAACTGTCCACATAAGCACACAACTGTCTGTGCTGCGTAAAGCCCAGAGTACATTTATTACAGTCAAACTGATGAGTATAGGTAGTTTGAGAACACCCTTAGGTGCTGGATAAGGTCTTAAGATGCCACACAGGAAAACTAAGAGGCCATAAAAGCTGACTGTTATATATCCAGAAACCATTTTGCAGAGTTTTTGAATCAGCACAAATAAAAGTAATTCTCTTTTCGCATCATCAATAATGCTATTAAAGCTTTCAAGTGTTGATGTATTGGCAACCTCTTTTTTGTACATTTATTGACTTAGGTAATCACCAAATCACAAAGCAGCTGTTGTGGTTATTCAGTATTAGGCAGTTTGCAAACGGGGCATCTCAGGAAAGGGCAGTTTTACGCGCAGCGCTCAGATGACAACAACAGCAGGAAGGCTGTTCAGGAGAGAATCAAGACGTACAAGAGGGTTTAACTCCTGTTATTTATAGTCTTGTGCTGATAACATGCATCAGGGTCTGGGAAATGAAAGAGCACCAGTACCTCACTACATTGGAGTATTTATGTGCAGAAAAAGAAAAAGAAATGTAGACACTCAATATTCGCAAACTGAACTGTCAATTCATTCTAAGTTGGAAGGAACTGAAAGGTAATCCACATTAGCATCCTCAGAAACAAGTACATTCCTATTGATTTCTGTGAAACAATGCACAGGCTGTGTGCCTTTTCAAACCTGTACCACTCAGAAGTGTCAACGCTGCTAAATGAAGCAAATGCAAATGCTACGACATCCATAGTTTTAATGTAAACCAGCCAATAGGACAAGAAATTACAACAAAGCAGCAAGATATTCAAAACGGCATATGCTCAATTTGACTGCAATTTTAATAAGCCATATTTAATTCAGTGAGATGATAAGGTAATTCATATGAAGAGCCTCTTTTTATTTAAATAGTATTCATACAGTGTAATGATCCTGTGAATTGATCACACTGAATCATCCCTCAACTTCTCAGTCAACAAATTCATCTCGTTTTTCAAATTATAGGATTGTCTTTAGTTTAGTTTGTTTTAATGGTGGAATTTTCCACACAATTTTTAAAAATATTGACATTTCATCATTTTCATTCATATAAAATGTGTCCAGCGGGTTATGAGGAAGATATGCCTTTCACTGGAGTGTCAGCTCACCTCTCTTGTTTTCAGGTTGATGAAATATCCTACAGTAAGGTGACAAAATAATCATGAAGTATCTGCACTTCTAAATTTAGATTCAAAGATGAACTCCAAAGTCAAAATTATCTCTATTTCTATAACTAAATGAGAATAACATTGACATTTTGACAGAATCAGAAGAAAACACAGAACCCACAAAGTCACTCCGCTGCTTTCACTCATCAGGAAAATAAAAATATTTGTTTCCTGTTCATAAAATCTCTGCTGATGTGATTTTATCCAATCCAAGTTTGAGGGTAAACAAAAAGGCACATCACGCAATGACTGCTTCAAATAAACTATGTTGTCTTATAAGTTAAATAAGAATAAACACACAACTGTCATAATTATTTAACCCTAATGCATCAATTACAGACTTAACTCACAATAAATAATTCATATGTGCTGGAAAAAGCAAGCATGTCATCTGGCATATTGTATGTTGCTTTGCACCATTAGCTTTGCTTGTGGCTTGTTAGGTTTTATTATCCCAATTATTCAAATCCAGGGTCAAATTGTCAGAAATGTTATGTACTGCAGCTGATGTGAGATTTGTGATCTGCTTTTTTTTTACCTTCTCTTGCTTACCGAACCTGATCTTTCTCTCTGAAGCTGTGGAAATCTGTGAAAGTGGAGATAAAAGTTTGAGGACGAGCTAGCCTTTAGCTGTTACTTTTTTATTTACGGTTTCCAGGTACAAGACTCATATTGTGAAAAGAAGCTCACTACACAGCTGGGTCGGTTAATTAAGCAGCATCTAACACCAGAAATGCCTTTTCTGTGCCGACTGTATTTTTTACTGAGCGCAGACCTCTGGTTTCTAACAACGCAGTCATTTCTCTGTCAAGTTTAAGCTTGACATTTTATCATGAGGTTTTCATGTATTTTCACTCTTCTAGTTCGTACCCATTAAACTTTTATTTTGCCCCATTATAACTACAAACAGCAATGTGTTTTGGGGAATTATTTTAATCTCTCTTTTTTTTGGCAAAGTAACACAACTTAGTCATTGTAAAGTGGAATAAAACAAACAAAACAAAAACAAAATTCTGAAAAGTGTGGTAATTCTGGAGGAGATTGAATATAAATACGTACCAAACTTAAGTTTTTTGTGTAAAAAATATTGAAAACCACTTATTTCTCTTCCGTTTCACAGGAATCTGCTACTTTTTTTGTAAGCTGTATTGTTTCCATATATTTTAAAGCATTTTCTTAAGTAATAAGCTTATAAATCATAAAATAAAAAACTAAATAACTAAAATAAAAAATAAAATAGAAGCAATGATACAACCACCAACCTTACATCACTTTGAAATTCAAGCACATTAATATTGCATGATTTCCTTAAATAGGGGTATATGAAATCGACAAATTTTAATATGCAAAACTATTTGACTATATTTTAATGATAGCAACAAAAAATGCATGCATGGAAGGCAGTGAGACCCAGCAGGCCTGGAGTGATGGAGAAAACCAAGAGCCGGGGTGACAGCAAGGAGGAGGAGGAGGAAAACAAGGGAGAAGAGGAGGAAGAGGAGGCCTGAAAGAGTGAAGGGATGAGGGGGAAATCTGGAATCAATTAGGTGACTGAGCTGGAGCTGCTTGCATAGTTGTGGGGGTGAGTCAAGTATAGAGCCAGTAGAACAGACTGGGTGTTGTGCCATCAGAGTGTGCGTTCACATAAACACAAGCTCACAAAAATAACTGCAGAATTTTCCAGCTTGATTTGTCAGTGTGAATCTTTTGTCCGCCTTAATCTTCTTTAGTAATTTATCCACCGGAGTCATGTTTCTGCCAGAAAAAAAAAAAAAAAGGCTCCACCTCTCCTCCACTGAGGTCAAAGCGGAGGGCAAGAGCGGATGGCTGGCACCGATCCAGGCTATGTCAACACAGCAGCTCACACACTATTCCCTTACACAACTTCTGCTCGTTCCTTCTCTGCACCAGATCTACAGCACTTTGTTTTGTATCACTGGCTCTGTCAATGGGGGAATTTGACTTGAAGGAAAAGAAAAAAAAAAAAAGAGAGCGAGAAGCACATATTGTAGAAAAATGGCTTGTGTCTTGCTGTGAGTGGAGATTTGGCATGCCGAAGCAATTTGAATTTGCAAGCAAAAGCACGGAATATATCAAGTCTCAGTTTTAGCGAAACATGTTATGGTCTTAGTGTTTTTCCTTTCCTTTAGTGAATCATGTATATATATATGCATATCTTTTATGCATAACAGAATATGCAGATTGCACATCAACTGTACTTTTTTTATCTCCCACAAGAGGACTCTAACTTTTCTTACAGGTACTACATATGTCAACATAACGTATTTACTTAATATAAACAAAGCATGCCACAAACAGAAAGACTGCTTCGTGAAACATATTATTTTCTCTCCAGAGCTTCTGGTAAAATGTCTTATTCACAAGCAAGGCATGTCAAAAGTACTGTTGTTGGCTGCAAGGGCAAACAAAGATTCTTTATTTGATCCTGACATCAGTGGAGATAAAGCGGGTGACTTATTGTTCATGGGAATTTTCCCAGGTCTTTCAGGCTAAATGGTTAGTAGCAGAGAACCACTGAGACTGATAATCAGATAACAAAAGCTGCTGCAGAAATGTACTGTAGACAAGCAATAATAGGTTTTTTGCTAACAGTAAAAAGCATGAGCAAGATACTGATATCAAAGTACCTCAAGGTTTTAAAAATATCAGAAATGCTACATTTTCTCCTCTGTGCCATTTGCACTCTTGAAAATGCTTTGGGTGACTACAGTTGTCTCTGACTCTAGGCAGATGACCGTCCCCTTCCTGGGGCCCATTCAAAAGGCTGCAATGGTTCCTCCAGAAAGCTTTCTGGGAGAAAAGCTTTCTGAAAAAGTGGGGCTGAAAAAGGAGCAATTACCGTATTTTCTGCACTATAAGGTGCACCTAAAAACCTTCAATTTCCTCAAAAGCCGACAGTGCGCCTTATAATCCAGTGCACCTTATATATAGACCAATACTGAGCCACAACAGGTCTAGCAACTACGGTAAGCAGCCGCTGACTTCATTTTGCCCGTAGAAGAAGAAGCGTGCGGTGCATGCTGGGATAGTTGTCAGAATGCTGGTTTGTTAATAAAGTTTGACTGACCCATCTACCTATGGACCGTCTATAATCAGGTCGTCTGCAGATCATTTAGCATCACGTTCTCCACGAACATGCTATGCGCGAACAGAGAAGGGTGACCATCGTCCGGCGGTGGCAGCGTGTCGGTTGGTCTGTGTTACCCAGAAAGCAGTTGGGCACAATATCTCAACACCAACACCGTGAGTGAAACAATGACTGGGGAAGACTAGTATATAAAGTACTCGGGGACCACTTCTTTATTATTACACATCCACATTTGTATGGGACGTGTGGCAACCTTAACTGTAGCATCTATGCGGTGTGCCTTATATATGAAAAAAGTTTTAAAATAGGCCATTCATTAAAGGTGCGCCTTATAATCCAGTGCACCTTATAGTGCGGAAAATACGGTAATAATCATGATCTGAGACACCAAATCAAAAAGCCTGAGCAGAAATTCAGTTTTCCTTAGGTATATTTTAGAGCCAAAGCTCAAATTTAAATAATTTGAAAATAAAAATTTTGATTCTCATGAGTTTTTGCCCTTGTCTGACTGTTACAAATCTACCTTATCGTTTAATGCTGTAGGAAAACACAATGATATAAAAAAATCAAATTCTGGCATCACTTTAAGATGTATTTTACACTGCAGCAAACACAATCTGATCACACAATAAACCAGGACAGTACACATTTTGTTGACAGAATTGGCAACGTCAACTCAAATATCACCAAGTGCTATACTTGTGCTTCTCCATGCTACCTGCACTGGTGAAAACTGACTTCCCTCAGCATGATGAAAGCTTGAAACTGAAAGTGAAGTGAGGATATGAGAACATTAAAATGCGTGTTTGACATAATTAGAAATCTTAGAGTACACACTTTCAGTATCTGTAAAAAACTCAAGATCCCCTGTGGGAGGATTTGTTCCAGGTTTTGTCATAACCAGTCACATTTTTTTTCTGAATTAGATATAAAAAATAAGAATTGATATAAAAACTTCTAAATGCAAATATTTAAGCTAAATATTTAATATTAATATTATATAATAATTAGTATGCGTTATCTTAGCAGAAAGATTTTTTGCATGCTTTTATATTTTTGAATAAAATAACTTGCTGCACATTTTTGTATTAAACATTTTGTGAACAACTTGAAACAATAAGATCAAATATGAGAATCTCTTCATGTAGATAAGGGGGTGAAAACTACATAAAAAAGCAAATTCAATTTTAACTGGGAAAAAAAAAACGTTTTGACCAGCTTTTAAAAAAAAAAAAAAAAAAAAAAAAGCCAGGCTGTTCTTCTGCCAACAATGAACGTGCGCCAATTGTAAAAATGTAAAATGTTCAGGTAAATGGTTAGGTACTTTAAGCTTTTTGCGTATTTGAGGCCTTGAAACTAACATCCCACATGGTTCTTGATGTAAAAAAAAAAAAAAAAGTACAAGGCACAGTGTCATGTCTTTACAGAGAGAAGCATGTAATGACATGCCAAAAAAGAGAAAACAAGCACGATACGCAGCATGACTTGGCATGCTATTAATGTATTTCATGAGATGCGGCTAGAAAGAAAGAGAGGTATCCGCAGACAAAAAAGGAATCAATAAGAAGTGGGAACATGTAGTACACTGTGAGCGTTACTGAATAAGTGTTTCAACAGAAACACCACAGTTAACAGAAGATTAAAGCTAATGCATACAGTGAGTCTCTAAGGATAAAAGATATTTTATCAACTCAAGAGGAAGGAAATCAGTGTAGGAAAACAGGAAATAGGGAAGAAAATTAATAATTTAAGACTACAAAGAACAATCACAAAGCGCACGACGCTGCAACATTATGCTAACAGAGAAGTACCAGCTGCTTCCAGCTCAAATTTCACATCAGATAAACAAGACAGCGCACATCACACCATGACTGTCTTCAAATTTTAACAAGTAATTGACTTCTTGTGCATGTTTTAGCTTTTTTTTCCTAAAGTTATGTCTAATTCAGTAAACAAAAATGACACAAACGCTATAATTTATTCATCAGCTCACCAGTTAACCCAACACTAATTTGGAGAGATGCTGTGAGTGATTTCAGAGTTTCCCATTAAGAGCAGCTTGTTGACAGCATCATTTATAATTTACATGGATATTTGCTGTATGAATGTAAATTCAGTGACGCAATCAGAGAAACTGAAGACAATCCAGCTGGAGCTAAAACACCAGAAATCAAAAGTCAAATAAGATAGCATGTGCTGAAAAAGCTGTAAGAAGAAAATTTGATTTAAAAAAAAAAACAAACTATAACAGAGAAGAAACAACAATGTAAGGTGATAAAAAAAAACAAAAAACATGGTGACAAATCAAAACTAACTCTGTATGATGCCAAAATAAGAAGTGGGTTTTTGTGTGCTGCTGCAGATTTGTTTCTTAGGCTTCTTGCCAACCCTGGCAATGAAGAAAAAGAGCAAACTGTGCAAAGGAAGGACTGCAGAAATATCCCACATCCTTACATAATTTGACAGTCACTTACGTAGTTTATCCACCCCAGCCCAGACTCGTTTGTGTACACAAAGAAGACCCCTCACACATCTTTTTCAATGTCTGAGATGCTGTGAAAAGATGTATGTTGAGTGCTAAGTGTTTCCCCTGAGGTCACAGGGAATGGAACATGGTGTTATGCACTGTTTTCCACAGACAACTCATACAAAAAAGCACATTTGTCTCTGTAGTCTCAAAGGATTATAATTAGCCTTTTGGATTTTAGCACAAAATCAAAAAGAAGAAAAAAAACTGAATGAAAATTAAACAAAAATTGGCCTCAGTGCCAATCCTCAGTGGAGATGAAATGCAAATTCCCAGCCAAAATGCTGGGTTATTCCTCTATATTCCAGTTTCACTGTAAAACTAATCTTCCATCTGTGATTTAGTGCCGATAAACTGACTGCTTGGTATTTCTGACAGGATTGTTTTTGATTCTGTACTTTTCAAATATCCCTTAGAATCTGGATCTAACTTTCTCAAGGAATTGTGCAGTTAAGTAGTCATTGTTTCAATTTGTTTCATCTTGTTAACTAGGAAAGCATTATTAAAGTAACTTTTGCACATTTTATCACAATAAAATTTCAAACTTCAGCATGTCTTACTTGCATTTAATATGATAAACTAACGCTTATATAAGTGAGGCATAAAGAGTTTTTTTTCTTTTTACAAATAAAAGTAAAAAAACATTCAGACTAAACGAAAAATTTTACTTTTTGGCCTACACACAAATTGCTATGAGAGGGGCGGGGTAAATCCTTTAGATTTTCTATAAACAATTTCCACAGAGACACACGGCAATGGGAGTGTCATTGTTTGGGCGATGCTTTTATTCACAGGGTTGATTAGAGGTAGAATGAAGCAAAAAATATCGCAATGCATAAAGATAACTTGTAAGAAGCAGTGGTGGGAAGTAACGAAGTACAAGTACTTCGTTACTGTACTTAAGTACAATTTTCGTGTATCTGTACTTTACTTAAGTAGATTTAATAATGGGTACTTTCTACTTTTACTCCACTACATTTTACAGTAAGTATCTGTACTTTCTACTTCACTACATTTCTACAAAGTGTCGCGTTACTCGTTACATCCAAGTCGCGTTGAGTTTTTTTCCCATTAAAATGTGAAGTTCAGGGATTTAAGGTGGCGCCGTAAAATCCAAGCAATAACGTGACTTAGTGTCTGTTGTCACCCATTGGCTCCACCTTTACTCGCACGCGGAGCTCCAGACATGCGCAGTGGTTTCCTCTGAGAGTCAGTAATATAATAGCGCTGCATAAATCATAGATATGGCGACATGTAAAATCAGCAGCGCTTCGCTTTCACAGACGGTGGGGACTTCGTCCAATTTTTAACGTCACTTGGAAGGAAAGCTTAAAGAAAGGTAAGCTCCTTGGACGTGATGCTAGCAAAGCTAGCTGTATTTACTGAAACACATGTTGCATCTGCGATGAAAAAAAGTTGTCACTCATGCGCTAAATTATTGTGTGGAGGTGTTGGCTGAGGTGTTGCATATATGGGACAACACTGTGACCAAAGTGCAATATTGTAATATGACATTCATGGACGATCCGATTCTTCTGGACGGATCTTGACCAAGTCCTATAGTGCTGAAGCCTCACTGAGAGCCATTCTTTGTTCTTGTAATGCTCTGCGTACACTGCAGTAGCTATTTTATTTCATTAAAATATCTTTATATTTAATTGGCGAATAAATAAAACAAGAACGTAAGAACACAGAGCATGCTCATTGCTCTTTGTTTTCGTCACCTGTCATGGTGGAGGGAGGATGAGAACTGTCACGGTGCTCCTCCTGCTTGGTTACTTGTTGCTTATTGGGCCTTGGACAGTGTTCATAGTTGAGCGTTGTTAATTGCTATGTTTAATGGTGCAATTTCTGGCATTGGCAATATGGGCAACCACCCAGGGTGTTATTTTTTTTAGGGATGGCAGGAGACCTCTGTGTATTGTGGCACAGAGATGAAAGCAAAACAGAATGAAGAAGAGTTTGAATTGATACTGGATAATTTATTTAAGCTCTAAGTGTTTAATATCTAGGTGTTTTTATGGGAAAGTGAATCTTTCAGATCAATTTGAGAAGCAATTTTGATAGGTGCACTTAATTTTATTGTCATGTAGCGCGGGGTGCTGGTTTTGATTTGGTCTTGGGTTCGGTGGTCTAGACTACAACTCTGCTATATGGCTCCTTGGTTCCAGGTCCTCCTCTGCCAGTTGGATTTCTTTCAAAATAAATGTGTGGCAAAAAAAGTGAAGTTCATGCTATGTTAGGACAGGAGATGTTTCCATCCCTGAAATTATGATGCACAGAATCACATATCTAAGTCTAAACTATGTTACAGAGTAAACTCAATAAAAACATGCTTTATCTGTGGCATTGTACATTAAAATGGCACATTACTGATGTATTAAAATTAAATACGATTGATACACTTAATGATATTAGTGATTAGGTAATCCATTCAGCAAGTACTTTTACTTTTAATACTTAAGTATTTTTAAAAGCCAGTACTTTTTTACTTTTACTTAAGTAAAATGTTAATGTGGTACTTTGACTTTTACTTTAGTACATTTTTGACTGTGTATTTGTACTTTTACTTAAGTAAATTTTTTGAGTACTTTCTCCACCACTGGTAAGAAGATGCAAAAAACCCCAAAAACTCAAGAGTAGAGGTTTTGGTTCCAGCAGAATAATATCTCTAAACATTTACTGACAAAGCTATAAAAGAACGGTTCATATCAAATCATGTTCACGCATTGGAATGGACCAGTCAAAGTTCACGCTTAAAGACAACAGAGAATCGGCAGCACTTTGCTGTTAACATACATAGATGCTTCCTATCACTGAGTTTGAGTTGTTTGACGAAGAACAGGCAAATAAAAATTAAGAAGTTTGTGGTTTTAACATAATAAAATCTCAAGAGGTGTAAATACTTTTGCAAGGTACTTTACTCGTGTGCATTATCTTTACAGATTCAGGTTTAATAACTGCAGCAAAATTAGGTGTCAAACTGCCACCTCACGCTAAATTTCCTGCCGCAGTCTGCAGTGTCTAATGCGTTCTCTCAGGATTAATCTCATTTGTCTGCGTTGACAGGCAGTAATAGAAACTGTTTATTTCAGCTTTGATAGCTGAATGAGGTGAGGAGGACTCGGTATTTGCAGTTTGCTTTTTACAGCAGCAGATGTTTATGATGACTCCCGTGGTGGTCTAAGTGGGTGTGAAAGGTTGGAATGTTGCTTTTCCAAAATCTTTTTTAACCTTCTTCCAAACCACAGGTAAACATTGCAGAGGATTTGGAAAGACTCATGCAACAGCCTTATTTGCCATTTGAAAAAAAAAAAAAAAAAAAAAAACCCACCAGGATTAACTTACTGAAGATATCATAAGAAAAAAATGCAATATGATGGAAAGGGAAGATTATTTGAAGCTTCCTTTATAAACAATTCTTCTCTAATTGTCCTGGACTGTTTTTGAATAATCGTCAATTTGAGAGTGAACCTTGGCTGTACCTGTTCGTACTCGTTTAGCCCCTGCAATTACAACAGATCAGACTCACAACTGTGCGTTGTGCAACTGCACCGCTCACCAGCCGACACCGACACCCAACATCAGCCGGAGATATTAAATGACAATCAAAAAAAAAAAAGGAAAGAAAAACAGCAGCGAGGGAGGTCCTGAAGTGGAAGAGTAGAAAGTGAGTTTATCCTAAGTGGCTGTTGTTTGTTTTAACCAATGCCAACTGAAGTGCACAAGGTCTTTACGGGACCTTGATATTAATGAGTGTTGTTCAGTTTGTGTGATCCACTCAGTCTACCTGCAAATGTCAAATGTTAAGCACCCAGTGTTGCTGTGGCATGCAAATTACACCAATTAGGCAAAGGAAAACTGTTTATCCTCGACTTCAGCTGATGTAGGTGTCGAATTACGACTGGTTAATATCATGTAAACAAGCTACTGTGAAAAGGTTTTGCTATTTGTGCAGGAATAAAAAAAAAAATAAAAAAAAAGTTTGGCAAGCTTTGCAAATGATGCATAAATAAAGTGAATCATTTGCAGATTAAAGCATAAGAACACGTTATCATTAATCACTTAAGTGTTTCCTACAATGACAGAGCAAGCTGAGTAAAAAGAAACCGTTCCTGTGTGTTGACCCTTGTGTTAAGCCATAGACACTTGAGCACCTCATTAGAAGTGAATGAGCCTCGAGGTGGGAGGCAGGGCAGCCATTGAGAGGCTTAACAGGACTCCACAGGACTTCCTAACCGCCACTAGAGGCGAATCGGGAGAGAAAGTGACAAGCAAAGATCTCTCTCTCTCTCTCTCACTCACTCTCTTTGTTTCAAACATACAGTGAGGAGGTGCTGTGGTGGTGCACAGCACCTCCTCACTGGGGTTGTGCTTAGCTTGAGGACTAAGCACAACCCCTTAGTCCTCAAGCTGGTGGTCGCAGCTTGAGGACTAAGGGGGCTAACCCCTTAGTCCTCAAGCTGGTGGTCGCAGGTTCGATTCCCAGCCTGGCGACATTTGCTGCATGTCTTCCTCCTCTCTCATAGCCCTCTTTCCTGTCAAACTACTTTCAAATAAAGGCCACTAGAGCCAACAAAACCTTTAAAAAAAAAAAAAAGATACAGAAAGGACGGATAGTTCTCAGCTCTGCCCTGGCACACCAAGTGGCAGTTCAAGCAATGGCTGAGTTGTCTGAGTTGGTCCCCGTCTGACCTGAGTTTTTTGTGATGCGCCCAGAGGACGCATTGTTTGTGAGGTTTTCCACTTCAGTCAGTATTGTCTAACATCATCGTCATAAAGAAAATCGATTATAAGAAACAGATGCAGTTGAGTCGGTGTATTAAATAAAACAGCAACAGTTGGGTATTGTGGTTCAGTCCCAATAAATTTTCAGAATATGTTCATTTATGCAGCACGTGTAACATTGAAAGTTTCAGCTAGTTTAAACTTATTATTGAAATCTTTGTGATCAGCACTAAATTCACTCACTACATTTGATAAAAATGAAGGAACCGCATACGAGACAACATACGTAGGTTTTAGTCATTCAAAAGAGACATGTGCATCCTAATTGTTTACACAAATAGCTGCAGAACCTGCAGGAGAATGAAAACCTGTTGTGGGGGCAACGATTTGCTGGCTTCTGCAACAAAATCAGCATCTCGACACTTGTGACAAAAACGCCAGGGGAAAAATCAATTTGGCTCTTGCACTCACTTGATGCACACTGAGAGGCTTCACAAACTGCAGATATCAAACAGAAACGGCTCGTCTTCAAAACGCAGGCAGGGCGTAAAGAAGGACATTACTCCGTCAATTTAATCCTCAATCTCCCATTTGAAACTATAAGTACATAAAACACAATCCTTTCATCATTTTTGCTAATAAACTAACTTTACTTTAGTAAAGCATTGTTAATTTATATAGACCAGAATTACCTTTAGGCATTTATTCATTTTTTTGTCACAACGTAAGTCAATTCTCCAGGTAGCCGTTACAATGAAAATCACACCAACAAGCACAACTTACCACGGTTTATAATATGTGTTCAATATCCTTAAAACTGTCAGATGTGACCGACTGACCTCCCCGCCGACAAGGGCTTTTAAGATCCTATTGTGCATCGTGATTGTGGGGAAGATTGTCAGATAAATAATGGAGGGGGGAAATGTGAAGCAGATGTGTACTGTGGGTGCCAAACTGTCAGCCTGAGGTAGCGTTAACATCTATAGGCCCATCTCAGCCATTAATTTTGCATATGTACAGGCGAAAGGTGGGGCTGAGCTGCTCTTGTAAGCGCCACAGTCTGTTCATTGTTCACTCTAGTCCGCATGTAAATGCCTGGTAAAGCTTCAATAAGAATTTTTTTTTTTTCTAAACACGATTGCTGGATGTTGGTGTTGAACTGGTAATTAATAGAGTCTGATCATTTGTGAACTTATACATTCAGTATTTATCTAGTTTGTAGTTTATTTACTTTGATTCAAGCCATAATATGTCCCTTAATGGGTATATTTAATCATATCTTAGAGTTATGCCCACACTTTTCTGATATAGTAAAATCTTTTGGAGGCAGTCATTTATAAAAACAATTGACACCACTATGTATGCAGAGTTATGAAGTGTTATGAGGCACAGCAGCATGTGACTCAGTCGAAATAAACATTGCTACTGGGAATACAGAAAGAGTTGAGCTTTTACTTTTCTCAAAGATTTTCTATGCAGGATATATGAAAATGTTAAACAGATGGATTTCTACTCACTGACACAAAACAGTGTTTATTTCTTCAAAATACATCTTGCTATAGGCTTATTAAATCGTTGTTTTAAGTACATGCAGAATCTTGGCTTTAAAAAGTAAATAAACTGTCATATTGGACAACAAGTACAATAACAAGCAGCTCAAACCAACGAGGCAGAAAATCAAGAGAGCACAAAGACGAGAAGATGTGTAGTTCATGATTTGTTGTTTAAATGTGTCTTATGCCACACAAAATACTCAGGTAATGCCTGTGGATTGTTTTTCTAAATTATATTAAAAAAACAAGTCATCTTAAGTTTTAAAAACTTTTAAATAAAAACGTTTTACTCCACTCGGTATCTAATTATATTTAGGTATCTTCACTTCTCATTTTCACCACATGTGTAGCATTAATCCGAAGCAACTCTGCAAACCTGAACAACACACTCCTGTCCAAACACATGTTGAATTTACAGAGTTTGAGTGACCTCACAGATGGCGTCTTCAGAATAATGTTTGACAGCTTTGTTCCTACAGAACAGCTAAACCCCTCACGAGGAAAACAGAGTTATTGAAGTTTATGTAGGGGTGAGATTTCCAGCTGCTTCCATTCACTGCTATGGTGCTTTACCAACCCACAGCACAGCTTGCTTACAGCGCATCTGGAAACTATTCACAGGGCTTCACTTTTTCCACACTCTGTGATGTTGCAGCTTTATTCCAAATTTTATTAAATTAATCTTTTTCCTCAAAATGCTACAAACAAATAGTCCATTAAGAGAAAGTGGGAAGCTACTTGGAAGATTGTACTGATTTATTAAAACTCAATCAAGAAATTACATATACATAGGTATTTGTGGCTTTTACCAGGAAGCACAACATGGAGTTGTTTCCGCTGATCATCCTTGAGGTTTTTCTACAATTAAAACGACGTCCACCTGTGGTATATTCAGCTGATAGGACTTGATTTACAAAGGACCACGGCTGTCTACATGAGATTCAACAGCTGACATTGCATGTCAGAGGTCAAACACCAAGCAAGAAATTAAATTAATTGTCTACAAACCTCAGAGACAGGATTGCGTTGAGGCCCAAATCTGGGGAAGAATACGGCATCAAAAGTATTCCTTAATAAAATGTACATGTCTTTGCCAAAAGTCACCCGAAGGACTGTCAGACAATGAGACACAAAATTCTCTGGTCTGATGAGACAACGATTGAGCTTTGGTGTGAACGCCAGGGGACGAAACTCCAGTCCTTCAGGTATATTTTTACAGTGAAGCACGATGCTGGCAGCATCATGCTGTGGGGAATCTTTGCAGCACACAGAACTGGCAGACTATTTAGGATAGAGGAAAAGATGAATGCAGCAATGCACTGAATGAAAACATTCTGCAGAGCACTCCTGACCTCAGACTGGGGAGACGGTTCATTTCTCAGCAGGATCACTCTGTGGATGTCTTGGAGTGGACAGTTTAGACTTGAATCTGACTGAACATTTCTGGAGAGATCTGAAAATGGCTGCACATACATCTCCCATCCAAGGTAACTGTCCCTGCATGCTTGGTGCTTAAGATTCACAGCTCTTTCTCTGCTATTCTCATTTTAAACAACAGGCAGAGCTAATGAGGGAGATGTACGGCTAAACAGCAGAAACGGCACAAGACGTAGAGGCATACGGGAGTTCATTTCATCATACACAAACTGAAATTAAACACCCAAATTAGCATTTGTTTTAGGGATTTTTGTATTCAAGCAACAGTCATGAAAAACTGACCCCAAGAGGTTTTTTTTTTTTTTTTTTTTTTTTTCCATAAGATTCCTGTAAAAACAAACCCTCCTGCTGCATACGCTTCCTGTTTTAACAGGCGCCACCGGTGGAGAATGGGGCAAGTTAGAAAAATCAGTCACCCAAAATGACAAAACCAGCCTTGTGCGGCGTTGTTTGTGAGGCAGAAAACACCAGGCTTAAAATGAGCTTAAATTCACTGGTTTATTATGTTCCCTTTTTTCTTTTCCTTTTTTTTTTTTTTTTTTTTTAACTTATTCCACTTATGAAAATCAGCTCTTTGGCAGAGCAGATTACACATAAAACAGAACAGGCACAATACATGTGAAAATTATATAAGAAAGAAAATAATAGGCTTTTATTAAGGCTGTGAGGTCTAAGTTGTTGATCATATTGAGCGGAAACAGAAGTCACTCTCATTTCCCCTCCTTACCTCATACAAGCCTCTACACTCATCCAATAATTTACCCCTCCCTTTAACCGTGTTTTACTCTTTCAGAGTCGAAGTCGACATTTAAAGACTCCTCCAACTCTCCAACTTTTCTCTTCTTTCTCATTTTAAAACTCCCTGTCCCCTGTCTGCCCCTCACTTTGCCTTGTCCTCTTTTCTCTCCCTCTTCTTCTCCTCTGTACGACACACACAAAGCTCTCATTCTCTCAGTTTGTGGCTTTTCAGAACGCAGAGCTTGTGAAGGGAGAAGCCTTAGCTCCCACCCCTTCTCTGTGCAGCTGGGAAACTTCACCCCTGCCATTGCATCTTTTTTTTTTTTTTTCTCGTGCATGCACATGCACACGCATACACACATGAGCAACGCAGGTTCAGGAGGTTACGGGCCACGCCTCGACGGCTAACAAAAGGGGAGGAGAAGAGAAGAAGAAGCGGGAAATTAGAGATCGTCCATCCTTGGCCACATATTTAAAAAGAAGTAAACATAACTGAGGCAATTTTTTTCCCCTTAATCCCTGTTCTCTGGTTCATTATCCCGACTCCCTTCTACTGCCAAAGGAAAGCATCGGGACAGTTTATTCTGCAGAAAAATCTTGTTTTTTTCTTCTCCTTCTTTGTGCTGTTAAATTGTCAGACCGTCCACACCGTTAGAAACTGCCACAGCCGAAGAACAGACTGATCCTTTCACACGGATCTGAGACGAGAAAGATGTGAACAGGAGGTGTGAAATTTTTCCATTTTCAAAAATATGCGTATGTTGATTTTTATTTTTTCATTCTGGCAACACAGCAAACAAGAATCTTAGGGGAGAAAAGAAGAAACACATGCAGAACACCACACCAACTGCATAACCAACTCGCGGAAATCGCAGGTGTTCTCCTCTCCCGCAAAACAAACCACCTCTTTTCTTCATCTTGAAGCATGAATTCACATCAAAAAACACACACTCCCTTTCTTCCCCTTTTTTCCTGCCCGCTTTCTCTTGTTCGTGAACTTCTTTTTTTTTTTTTTTTCTATCACTAAATTGCTGCTTTCCACATGTGACTCACTTTTTCAACAGCCTGAGCCAGACAGGGGGAAAAAAGTCAAATCATGAGTCTACTCGCAGCCTCTCAGTTTCTTAAAAACTCTCTCACTTAGGTGAAGCTGCATTCCTCCAGGGGGGGGCTCTTATAACCTCCACAGATCCCCCATTTTCTTTTCCGACAGAGTTGTTCCACACTAAGACGTGTGTCGGCCTGGCGACCCAGTTCCCAACTGAAGGAAAATTTTGGGGAGGCTAATTATTCAGTCTTACTGTTTTGAGTTTCACATCTGAGAGCTTGTTTTTTTTGTTCAAAGACAAATCCTGGAGGAATAAAGGAAAAGGAGGAGGCCTTGATTGGCAACCATACACCCACACCTTTTATTTGCCAAGGAACTGAGCGTGCTCGCAGACATCCACCACCCTGACATCAGAGAGAGCGACCCCCAAAAAAAACAAGGCAGGAGGAGGGGGGAAAAAGCATCAAGCACAAAAAAGTGTGAAAAGGGGGAGGAGAAGCAGGAGGATGGGGCGGGAGGGTTGAGAGAATGTAGGGAGGGCCACTTGTTGACATAGAAATGGAGGCAGTGAGTCATTTTATTATTGGAAGACAGGGATTTATATTGTGTGATCATAAAATAAAGGATGATGTCTAACCTGTGCTTCTTTGTTTTACGTTTTTTCTCACCTTTGTGGATGAAAAACACACTTAAAAACCTCAAATTAATGGAAAAGTGATTAATTCATGTATTGCACATGCATAAGATACATTACCGCACCATAAATATTTAAATTTGAAACAGTTGCTCAATCAAGAAAGAAAATCTCATTTTCCTCATATCTCTTTTATTCACATCCTATCTGTGAAACTCGGCCCTAATGGACCTGTCCTAGAGGAAGTCTTGCTAATCTTTAACTCCAGTCAGTCGAGTCCTGTTTACCGATTTATGACAGAAGTCACAACCTTAAATGCTTTCTAAGAAAACACACATGGACATAAATAACCACGATCACCTAAAGAGATGCCGAGTATGCTGTCTGACACATTTTTTAATCTGGTTCATATTTCAACAATGTATCCCGGTTGGTTAGGTTGAGTATTTCTACAGAAACAACTGGCCAAACCTCCCTCTCATAAGTGCAAAGGAGTTGATATGCAACTAAAATCTCAATAAAACACATTAAAATTTGTGGCTTTAGGTTGACAAACTTTGGAGAGGTCGAACACTTCGAAATTACGCTGTACTTTCCAGGCCTCAAAATGCTACTTACTAAAACTTGGCAGAGAATAAAGCATGCAGAACGTTCTGATGCCTGCTGCCATCTTTAAATGATCATCGCTCAGCTCACTATAGAAGATGAAGAGTGAACACTTCAGCCTTAGCGGATTCAATCCTGGCAGCGATAATCAGGGAGGTGAAGCGGACAGCAGTCATGTAACAACCGAGATGCACTTCAGCAAAACACCAACGCTGCCATTGAGATGAACCACCAGAACAAGGCTGGTTGTAATTGGGCCGTTAGCTGAATGGGGTCCAGTTTATAATTAGTTAAACAATAGTATTCAAGTGAACTCTTAATACTATTGGGAGTTATGTTTAAGTTATCAATAATGAAGACTAACATTTTTTAAGTGGCAGTATCCAGATGTTACAGCCTCACTCAGCACGCAAAGAGGAACATTTTATTCAGTTGAACCAAATCTGAAGTGAGACGATCAGCATTTTACTCAGACGGACACGAATTGGGCTTTATGTCATGACACTGGTCATAACTTGTAAAGTAATTGGAGGCTTTCCTTGTGTCTGGTGAAAGCATCTATCTGCAGAGACATTATAACCAGATAAAGTCTTAATGCCAAAACTACCCGTTTTATTTGCTTGAACCTCATTAAAGAGATGTCCTAGAAAGCAGGATAAGTAGTTTAGCCAACGATGTTGAGCTGAAACGCTAAATTTAACAACCAAACAACATCTTTTGAAGATTTCATCTATTCCCAAGCTGCTGAAAAAAAAACTCTTCAGTCTCCACATGTTGAGATGAAAGGGAATATACAATGGGCTCGATTTAACTTGAACTAAGTTGATGAAGTGACTTGTTCATGATTACTGGACAACTAAATAAACATCTTGAGAGAGGAAATCAGTGCAGTTCTGCATAAACAAAACCTAGTCCCCTACTCTCAGCTGTAAGCAAATGATGCTTTCTCATTATCTGGGGCCCAACCCCCCTTTTAATGCACATGCATAAAAGCAATATTAAAAAAAAGCTATATTTTATTAAATGGTAAATGGTGCTTGCGTTTACGCTGGTCACCTGCCCATACGACCCACATCAGAAACTGCCCTGGATGGAAGTAGTAGATTAAAGAGGATTTTTCTTTAACATTTTAGCATAACTTGCTGTAGGTTAAGAGAAGGAGAGCAAAGATTGGGAATAGATTTGTTTGCAGTTTGAAGGACTATCAAGCCTTAATAGCTTTTCCAAACAATGTTGCCTTAAATGTCTCAAAGAACAAAGTCCCTTGACCTGGAGTAGCACAGGACACACTCTCTCACCAGCTCTGCCACCACCAACAGGTTTCTGTGCACTTCTCATCAGCTTACATATAAGCAACACACATTGAGCTGTTCATAGATATTTCCAGTCATAAAACCAGAAATAATAAAGGAAATGGAAACAGACAGCAGTTGACTGCAGGCTAACAAAGCAGATAATCACACCATTTAACCTGCTGACATCACCTTGTTAAAGTATCAGTGATCCTTTGAAAATCTGAATGATACGCACATTTACTTGACACTGACACTGAACTTACTTGTTGTCCTTTAAATAAAATGTATGGAAGTACTGAAGCCTTTCCGTCTTTAATAAAAGTAATTGGATCACAGCATATACATTTGTTTGTACTTATAATTTGAATGTGGTATTTTTGCTTGCGGTGACAAAACTTGAGAATCTTACAACTACTCCATCACTGGTCAGAACAAAAGAGCCAAAAGGGAAGTGGAGACCGGTGACAGGAAGGACAGAGTAGATGACAGTCATAGGTTTTGTCACAAGTTATAACAGTTAAATATTAGCTGAGCCTTCTCAAAGTCAATGACATCCGCCACTAATTTTGTTAAATTTATAAAAGGTTGGGCGAACTGAAATGTATAATTTTTACTCCTTTATTCATTACAAGCTCAAAGAAACAAAGCTCATTTTTATTCTTCATTTATTCTCTTTCCGAAGCATGCTTAAATTAATTCAGAAAAAAGATTTTCAGTCGTGATTGAAGACGACGCAAATATGTTAAATACCTGTCTCTAATGAATTAATTACCTCATCTGCAAGGAGAAAAAAAAAAACACGTCCTTGTGTGTTCACATTTGCTGCCGTCTAATTTCTTAATTCTGAAGAAAAAAGGCACAAATGTTTTGAGCGCAGCAGAGACGTAGAATGTCAAAGCCAAGCTTTTTTTTTTTTTTTTTTTGTAATATAAGCTCTCTCAGGTGCATATAATTAGAGCAAATCAAGTAGGAGCATTTATCTGGAGCAGAAGTTACGCCCTCTCTGTGAGAAAGCACTTGACTGTTCTTTGTGTCAGGATTTGATGCTGCTGCAAACACCGAAAAGAAGCCTTAATAAAACTTTAAGCCCGCTCACTGCAGAAAATGTAAATCCAGAATCGGTCGGGCAGAGCTGCAAAAAATAAACAGGAAATTATGTACGGCGCTTTAATAACTGAGCTTCTTCTGCCGGCAGATCCATGACAGTAATAACCTCAATCTAACCTGTATTTCTGAAGCAGGCGGCTGCCGGTGGAGAGGGTTTGTCTCCACAGGCCAGATTATGAGTTCACAGCCAGACATGGACAGATGGAGGCAGAGGTTAGTCCTCCCTCCTGTGCTCTGCCACACACACACGCGCACGCACACACATTTGGCAAGCACTTTTTCACAGGACAATTACCTTACGACCTCTGCCAGCCCACACACACGCACACGCACGCAGGCAAATACACTTGGCCAATTACAAACACACTGAAGGAATGATAACAGTCACAGAGGAGCCACTCACACAACCTGTCATGGTGTGCACATACACACTCTACAACGCCTCTAGCTCTGTAAAATATGGCAAGCATCTCTGTTTCTGAAGGGCACAGCACCCATCTGTAGCTCTAGCACACAGAAGACAACCAGACTGTCAGAGTATCCCTGTGTTCTGTATTTATTAGATTATTTTTTTACCTTATTTAAACCCTTGCAAAAAAAAAAAAGAAAGAAGGAAACTCTTTCTGCTGGCTGATGAGGTCTAATCATTGTGCTGATAATGCAAAGTTTCATTTTTATTCCCTCCTAGCATTTCTCAATTAGCGCTCCCATTTATGGCAACTGTGATGACAAGAAAAATACACAGAATGAGGCTGATTGTTTTATAGTCAACCACTTTGCAAGTCGGTATTACAAATGTGATTCCCAAAATTAAAAAGGATCTTTTCTCTGTTTGGCCTCATGTCTATGCTGCCTGGCTTATTCTCCTTCAGATTAACTTCAATACTCTGTTTAGAGAGCCATGTTTTGTAATGTAAAAAAATTTGCAATAAATTATTTTTAAAAATTGATGATATAATATCAATTTGTCCTGTAAGATTTCTAAGAAAATTTAAAAAATCTATTAGGTGGAGAATGCAATAAATGAAAAGGTTCAAAAGATTGGTTGCATAAGTTTGCACGCCCTTTAACTACTCAAAATACTTTTCTGATGTAGTTTCTGATTTACTTTCAGCAATCAGTTTTCTTGAATTTAGACCGAGCACCTAGGAGACAGAAACTAAAGATCAGACGGGCTTCATTGTTGAAGTGTTTCAGTCAGATAAAAGATTTGAAAAGTTCCATATTTTTAGTTATAAAACATGGCTCAATAAAGCCAGTCTTCGATAATCAGAAAAAAGGTGGAACATTATTTCTTTAGTTGTGTACTACATGTTGTTATATATCGTCATGTTACAACTGCTGGCTTAAACTTAAAGAAGTGCAAATTAGTGAAATGGAAAGAAGACAAGGATTCATCCATCCAATGTCTATATTTGCTTGTTTGTGCAGTTTTGTTCTCTGTGACTTTCTCCCCAAATCAGAGACAAAGTCGCCGATTTTTCCAGACTCTGAAAGGTTCCCAATCAACTTCTTCCTCTCCTCACTGAACAAAAGAAATCCCACAACATGATGCTGCCACCACCATGTAACATGATGGCCCTGGTGGTTCAGGGTGATGTGCAGTGTTAGTTTTTCACCACAAATAGATTTGTGAAAGCCAAAGAGATTAGATTTGGTCTCATCTGACCAGAAACCATGTGTGTTGAGTCCCTGACGGGGTTTGTGACAAATCTCAAATGTACCTACTTATAGCCCAAAGTACCACACTCTACATGTTCACTAATTTGATAACTTTGGACGGCAAGTGGTAACTTTGAAATGACCTATGATGTAAAAACCACATGAAATCCACATTGAAATGTATTGATGTTTATGGCTTTAACACGACAAAATATAAGAAACGTCAAAACAAATACAAAAACAGTAAAGCTGAATTCTTAGCTGTCTGAGTGCTCCACAAAGATCTTAAAACATGTGATAGGTCACACTTTAAATGGGAAACACCTGTTACACGTGGCTTATTGAATGGCTCTCCAACTCTTTATGTTCCTGCATTCACCTTGACCACATGCCGTTTCAGTGGCACATAGGAGCGCCACCAGCAGTGTTATCAAAGTCATCAGCTCTTAGTTTTCTGCGATTGAATCTCCTGAATAGGTGATATTTCACCCACACCCTTCCTCCTCCTGCTGTTAGTTTTATTCATCCGTTGTTAAAGAGCACATTTGCAGGTTCATAAAACAAACTGTCACCTCATTTTTCAGGGATCAAGCAGATGCTTTTATGAAGATTTGTGTATTAAAAAGGAAGAATAATTTGGATTTCGTAAACTGCGAACTCGGTGTTAGGGTTACCGTGGCTGCAAAGCAGTTTGTGTTGCTCATTGACGAGGCCGCATAAACAAGAAAGTGCGTCTGAAAATTTAATGACTGCTTAAATTTGGCAAACTAAAAAGCTCATTCGATAACAAGAAACATTGCAAGGAGTAAATAAACCAAAGAGCTTCACACCTGAAAATATAGCTGATTGCACCATTATGCAGATTAAGAAATTGCTGCAAGAAAACAGGCAATATATATACAGACAGGACAATCAGTTGAAAGTTTACCAAGCTTCCCCATCCAAAGGTGAAAAAGAAAAATAATTAAAGCTCACCATTAAAAAAACTGCAATAATTTTTATAGAAAAAAAATTATGCTGCACTAAAACATAAAAAATATTTTAAAGATTCTTACACGTCTTTTCACTGGGTGGCGGTGAATGTGGAACATGAAGAATAAAGGATGAGGAAGTAAGAAAGCCTTATACTCAATTTAGATCCAGAGTTGTGACTCAAGTCTAAGTGTTTAGGTAGAGTTTGTTTAATGAGTCATATTTTAGTATGAAAGTCGCACCGCAGGAAAGGAAGGAGACCCGGCAGCTGCTATAGCGACTGAGAAAAATAATTTGACCTATGCACCAAAACAGAGAGGAAGGTGTCCAAGTTGTGACCTGAAAGCACTCGTTTCAGATTTTTAGTAAGTTCCAACAAAATTGAAGAGTTGAAACTGCATTTCTGTCTGCCAGCTGATGGATGAGAGAAGACGATCTGCAGCGATGGATGCCGTCAGATTTTGAAAATGAAGCAGACTGAAGATGTTAAAAATGTCAGTTTTACAAAAAGAACCTTTAACAGGCTTTGTGTTATACAGTATAACCTGTAGCCTAAGGAGTGTAAATGCAGTAAATGCATCAAGATAAACAGTGCACTCCACATTATTATACAACATTAGTAATGTGTGAGTAAACTTTTATTAAATAAATCAGATCTCTAGCAGTGGACATCGACCTTCTTTACCACCTAAACTTGAATCCTTCCCACACAAATATGACAAATGCTTGTCACATTTTACAGGTGTTAATTACTGCTCTAACTACAGGAAGGAGGAAGTTAATCAAAGTAGCTTTTCCAGACTCTCTGGCCCTTACTCTACATATTAGATGTTGAAGTTCACAGGAATGTTGGGAAAAAAAACAAGTCTGACTTGTTTGAAAGAGTATTGAAGAGATGCCAAAACTCTTCAAAAACTCTTCAATGAAAGATAATAAAAGCAAAGTACAGATGCCTGGCCATAAAATGTGCAACGTTTGGTCACAAAAACCTCTTGCCAAGTGTGAAATGTGCATACATCTGTTTGACAGTTAAAGCTCGTTTTACGACGGTCAATATGTGACAGAACAATTCAAAACACAGGAAAGAAAATCAACAATTAAATGGCAAAAAAAAAAGGCCTACAAATACGTCCTTTGAATCATTGCTGCTAAATGTGGTTCTGTAAGCTTCGGAGTTGCAGGTTGTACTTAGTTGTTTTTTTTTTACTCACTGCTTTTCCTCTTTGGCTTTATTTTTATTTAATACTGCTAGCATCTAATCTGTATGTATTTTTGTACCCTTGAATTTTAAATCAGTTCAGTACCTGGTGAAACCAGAGCCTGCTTTTTATTGTGTCTTGATACAGAAAACCTGAGAATTGAACCCTTTGTGTGTATCGAGGATGGATTTTCTTTTTTCCTATACCTACTGAATTAGTGTTTCTTTTCTACCTATAAAATCCTTCAAGTTAAGCTTTGGTGATGTGTAAATTTCTAGAAAGCCATGCAAATCTCTGGAAAAATCACCGGCTTATGTCCACATTTCATATTCGCCATTACCTAAAATGTACATTTCCACAGATTATCCAGATAAGAAGCTAAAAATGCTACATTACAGAAGGCTAAACAGGTTGTTATTTGGTTCTACTGGACGTGTTTTTGGTTGGTGTGATGCGGCGACTGACTGCAGACAGCTGTGAGTCTGTGACTAAGACCTTATCATAGTTGACTCAGACACATTTTTCAGCTATTTGTCTCAAAGGGCAGGACCGGTTTTATCAAGTGATACTGCTTGTTATGACCATTTACAAGGTCAAAAATCCCCACATATTTCCACTGTCATGTGTCGGAATAAAATAAACTGTATTTGATTAACTCTTTCACCCTCTTATTTGACTTTTCAGTCTCTAAATGTATTGATTTTGTGACTAAATAAAAACTGCGCGTGAATAGAGATGTGGAGGTTCACCTCATACCAGAAATAGTACAGCTCAAAGTTTAAAACTGAGTCAATAATTGATTAAGCCAGCATGTTTTCATGTGAAGTATTTCAAAAATACCTGTAAATGATTTGGAGAATGATTAGAGGCGCACTAATAATCGATCAGAGATGAAAATTGGTCAATTTCTCTTGATGAAGAGATCAAATCCTGTGTTTGATTTTTATCCTATTAATTTATTGCACTACAGCTAAGAATCCCGTCATGTTCAGGCTACTTTATTTACTTTGGCGCACGTTTCATAAACTTTCATAAGTTCATAAAAGTCAAATACAGAAACTAAAAAACTAAATCAAAGATCCTGCTGGACATCGTTTTTCTTTTTTACATGAAAATCCTTGGAATAGAAAAAATCTAAATAGCTGGAAATTTGAAAGTCTTTACATTGGTCATGCTCATTTTAACAGTTTTTTTTCCTGCGGCAAATTAAAACCAGATCTGAAAAAGTCCCCAAAAATTTAATATTTTTAACTGTGGTCAGTTTCAAAGAACTTTAATCATGATTCATCAATAAATTCATGAAATTACTGAATCACAAAACCTACAAAAAACAAACATCTTTGATACTATTTTGGCTGGAAATACAAGAAGCGTCTGGAAGAAAAGTTAAACGTAGTGAATTGAAATCAGTCCACAGTTTTGTGTTTAAAAACCTCACTGCAGAGCAAGCTTAAAGCGGAAATTCAGATCCTGTAAACGAATGTTTGTTAGTATCAGTGTCTCTTTCCTGCAAAAAGCAGCTGAAGCTTGTTTTAAAAGTCCTTCAGATTCTACAGCAGCCATTCACTCCTTACACTCAGCGTAATTTAAGGTTGATACGGAAAGATTTGCTCAGTTCAAGTCAGCTAAAAAAAACACTAATGTTCATTTAGATGTTTTCTGAATAATATCAACACTACTCAGTATTTGTGTGTAATACCATATTATGACACACAATGCACCATAAAAAGGTATTACCCTCAGCCACAACCACCAATGGTACAGAAATGGCAAAAAAAGAGAAAAAAATGTTCCGTTATTGTGAGCTGACAGAATTGAGCCGAGTTTTCATTTGAGATGGAATTACTAAATTTGTAAATGCACATTTACTATTGTAAAGTATAAAAATGTGAAACAATTTCTTTTACTTTGACTACATCAATAGCATTAGCTTAAGTAAACCACAGACTCCTGTACCATTGCTAATAGTCTGTACAATATTTAATGTAATTGATTCTGATATGCTGTCAGAGGAAAAAAAATAGAGATAATTTAATTTGGTTATTTTCACTTTATAAAGACAAAAGATCCTTTAGTTTTTTTCTCCCTTAATTTACACCAGCGACAGACTGTCTTCAACGCAAAAAAGCTGCACTGCATGACGAGTTAATTCATTTGAACTATGTTTATTAATCTCCACATGTAAGGCAGAATCTGCTATATGTGGAGGTAAACTACATTAAGGTGGTATGGTTTTACACGACTTGATACGTCACTAGAAGGAAGGACAAACTATTCCTTCTTTGACATTCATGCACTCTTTTTTTGTTTTTACAAGGCCAAGTTAAGTAAATCCCTTTGTTCTTATTGTCCCTTCTTATAAAAATTACTGGCTGCTTTCAAAAGATGGTAAAGATTTCCCACAATTTCCATGTAACAAACAACGCTGGTCTTTGAGAATCCAACGCTTCCAGCACGAAACATAAGTACATGAAAAGGCAAATGACAAAAGAGATTTTCTTATCAGCAGAGTCTTAGGTGCAGATCTCTCCTTGTGTGAGCATTAAGTAACCTTTAGTGCCTCGCTAGTGTTATTTATTACTTTATTGATTGTTAGATTCTATAAAAGCATATCAACATCAGAGGTCTGGCATAAAAACCGCTGGCGAGCCGCCATGCGTTGTGATGGGTTATTCAAATTATATTACTGGATTAGCCTGTGTGTTTATGCAATCATTACAGAATAGAAACAAGCTAATAAGCATTCAAGATGCCAAGATAATTAAATGTTTTGTAGACTAAGTTTTGAAGATACTGTGAAGCAGTTCTGTTTGAAGCTGTAAAGAGGTCCAATTATCCTGCAGTCTGACTTTTGTCCAACCATTTATATTATTGTTGTTGTTCAGCTCTCTAATGCAAAAATGCAATGAACAACTTTCACACAATTGTGCTCCTAAAAGATGAAAAAGAATCATTTTATCTTTACCGACACATTAAAATGAGAAGTGTGTTTTTGTTCGCGTCATGATGCATAACGCTGCTTCTGCATGTGGATGCAAATTTACTAGATGTTAATTGATACCTTTGCGAGATTACTATAAGTCTAACCATTTTCTATGTTAGGGTTATGCATGTGTGTCCACAACGGCCTGCTCATTTGGGTGATCGTGTGCATGCAAGTGTGTGTGCATTCATATTTATGTCCCCCTGTCCAAAATATGTCACTTTCTCTCCGGCTGTGCTGGCAACACGCTGATGACTCAGCCCATTCAACACATTAATCCTGTTTCTTCGCAAACTGTACTCGGCCCACGCTGAGTTTTTAATATGCTGCATATATTACAGACCATCTGATTTCAGGAAAGCAAGTCCATGCGAGCTGAACATGACGTCTTAAGGTTTTTCGTTAGGAGCCATTACAGTGTTGCGGTGGCAAGAGCTGAGTAAAAAAAAAAAAAAAGCGGTAATACTGGGTCAAAGTTGCGCATACTGTCAAATCTATATCAGAGTCACAATCGCTTAACCCGTATCGACATTTACACAACAGCATTGAACACAACACATACTAGGCATTTGCATAAACGTTTGTAATCTCACTTTAATACTAATGAATACAAAGAAATTTGAAAATGAGCCACTGAAAAATGGGAAGTTGGTAAAACAGACAGAAAACGCAGTGAGTTTCTAGTCATGGACGCCAGTGATAAAGTTAGAGCAAAGGGAAATGGCTGAAACTTTAGACTTATCATGCTTTATTGTGTAAACATTACTTTGTTTTATAACGTAACATAAAAAAATATTTTATAACATCTTTAACAGTCATTATTTCTGCTATTCAATTGGCCTAACAGCCCAGTTTAAAAACTGCTTTCAAAGCCATACCACCACTCAAAAATAATATCACACTTTAATTATAATCTTCAGTAAGAATCCAGAGGTATTAATTTGAATTTATTTGCTCTTATAAAGCGTATCTCACAGACTAATCCTGACGAAAGAGGGCAAATTAATTTTACTGAGCCAGACTGAGTATGATTTTCATGTATGAAAATCTCAATTCACAAGTTCTTAAGGTGATATTTCAGTTACTGGTATTCTACTGTAATGTTAGTTATATTACTGTGGTCAGTTTTATAGTCTTTTGAAGCTCAGGACAGATTTCAAGTAGGATTCCTCCATCAAAATCGACAAATATGTACCAGCAGGAAGTTGCTTAGAGTTATGTTTGTTTTGATCAGACGTTATAATGCCTCATATTTCATAAGAGTAAACCAACCCAAGATGATATCAGAACCATGATAGCAATAGTGTATAACATGAAAGTTTTAGAAATCAAAATAGAATTAAATGAGGGATGTTAGCATTTGGCTGATATCCCTTAATTGATGAAAATAATTAGCTCAACTAAATGATACTAACTGGTGCAAAATGATTTGCTTTTGGTCACAAAAGTAGATTGGGACACAAATGTAACACATGAGTCAAAGAGTGTAGGAGCAGATTATTCTAGGGTTGTTTTGTTGTTATCTTTAGTTTTTCTTCTAATGTGTTATTGAGCGTCTAGAGCGGATGTGCCGTTACTCTTCGATTTGCAGGTCAGATTTAGTTACACTTCAACATTGTCCACATATTGAAAACTTAAACAGGTTATTTATCTGTGTACCGAAATTGAATTTAAGTTTCTTTAACTAAGCACAAGTTTAAATCATTAGCTCCCCAACGTAAATTGCATTACTTTAGGGCCTGTTGGAGTTATTACACGTCTTATTGCCAACAATCCTTTATTTTGTGTAAAATTCCGCAGTCTAGTTTTGCACCGTTTTGTAACGAGTGTTAAGAAACATCCTGTTGCCACCCGAGCAATTAAGCCTTCTAAGAATTTTCCAGACGGACATCGGTCTTCGCCTTTTCACACAGAAATCTGCACTGCTTTAATTTTCATTTATGACTCAAAACATGAAACAGCCTGCTAATTATTCACACAGCGACAGCTGTTGCTGTTCTGTCAAATCTGCATAAATCAGCCAGTCGTTTCTGAATGGAAGAGCGTCTCCGTCGCAGGAATTAACTCACACAATTTGTGAGTGGATATGGCATCGATTAGCAACAACAATCATTAATTTGCTGTGACTGGTTCCTCTAGATATTTGTTCTGAAAACCCCTTTGGTCTTCATAAACAGAAAACATTGAATAGTAATTGATGCAACCTCTCACAGGAGCTGATGTACATCTTATATTATTAAAAGCTCTTTACATCTGTCTAGTCTGAAATTACTTCAAGATGCTTGCAAAAGCCACGTTTTTAAGAGAACCTCGGATTTCTAGCACTAACTGAAACAACAGCTGATCATGTAATGCGTGGATATTATTAGGACATAGTCTGCTGCAACTGAAAGGCAACAAGGCACCTTCACAAAACCAGGAGATATCAGATAAAGTTAGAGGAAAAAAAGAAAAATCTGATGAGGGAGACAAAAACAAAAACTGAAGGAAAGAGAAGCAAACACAGCAAATAGATGTTCAGGTGTGAAGCTTCCCAAGACTTGACAAAACACTGATATTCCCCATGTTACGAGAAAAAATCCAGCATCTTCTTAATTAACAATTACCAAAATCCCGTTCACACCCTAAGTGCTATTTTCAGCGCTTAATGGGAGTTATAAAGAAAAGCCTGTGAGATTTTACAAAATAAGCAAAGTAGTCTTGTTATCATCACTGAAAGAAGACGGTGTGTGTCTGTGGGATTGTGCGACTGTGTAGGTGTTTGTGTGTAAGCGAGCACCTGTTATATTTTTCCAAAGCAATTCTCCTAAAGAAACATTTATGCATATACTGAAGCACAGCCTGCAGTAGTAACACCTGTTTTTAGTTAAACTTTCCAGATACACCCAGGTTTCTCTTGAGTGTCATGAATCTTCATTCTTCTGATATTTTATGCAGCGATGTTTGAAGAAATTAGCTGGTCAGAAACTGAAAAATCCTATCCTTTTCTGATGCGTGAACATACCATCCTTAAAGACTCGCAGATTGCAGTAACACAACTCCTTTTCAGTAAGGACTAAGTTAGGTGTTTTGGTATAGGTGGGGTGATTAAAGATGTGACTGTGTGATACAGACATGTTCAGCCATGTCTGTGGCTTATTCAAACTTTAAGATAAAATAATACAACAAAGTTGCTCTGTTTTATCCTTTAAAAAGTCAAAACAAAGGTAAAGGTCCATATTCTGTAGCCAATAGACAGGGAGAGCCGTGTTTACAGGTAGCAATGCTAACCATGCAAAACCTGTTTACAATTATTATGTTAGCAGTAGAATAAAAAATCTAATTTACATACAGTATTTTTACCATTTTAAAATGATTTTAAAACGGTAAATTTAAAAGAGACTATAAGAGAAAATTAATGGACAGTCAAGTTTAAACAGCAATAATTATAGTTCTTACAAAAAACGGTGAACTCTGCTGCAAAACTCTGATTGGTGTCATTACTAGTCCAATATAAAACATGATTCTTTGTATGCGAATTTACCCTTACAAAAACTTTTCCGCTACTACTAAATGTATAATAGTGTAAAGCGCTTTGGGTGATCAATTTAACTGGAAAAGCTCTATGTAAGCTTAGTCCATTTATAAGTAGTAGATTTGCAGTCTGCAGCTTTAGGAGTAATCATTTCAACAACCAACTTTGTATTTAGAAATATGTACTTTTTAATCACCTTAACATTACGGTAGGTTTTGAAACAACAAAGCTCAAACAATATAAGATCACAATTAATTTCTCCAACAGCAAAAAATTTCCATAAACCCGAGACATGGGGGCGGGAAAAAAACGCCCTTTGACACACCAATCTTCTGATTATGTCTTTATTGTCTGAATGAATAAACAGACAAATAAAATCACACTTTTGAAAGCAGTGACAACTGCAGCAGCGCCGAATCAATAGCCATAAAATGTAATAGAATTGTCTCCGTTATTATCAAGTTTACTGGACCTCAAAGAGAGTCATAATCAATATTTTCGGCAGCCATTAGCAGCGCTTAAATTGGTGAGGTAATGCTAAAATTTCACCCTCCTACATTCTCGTTTTATGGCTTCAGGTAATAAAGTTTTTGCTCTCAAAATCAAATCGCTGCCTCCTCCTCTCGCCACACTGACTCATTGTGTTATGATAGTTAGTAGCCCGTGTGGATCTTTCGAAATCAATAAGTACGACAAAATGCATTATTTAGGGAGGCCATTGTGTGCCACTGCAGGACGGTGCACTTATTTGTACGCAAGTACAGCTTGATGCAAATATAACTCTCTGCTGCTCATTTGTACAGAGTAAAGGGCTCTCCCTGCAGCAGCAGTTATAACATTTGGCAAATACTTACTGCAGCCCCTGAGAGGCCTTTTCACATCAAGTCAGCTTATTAGGTAACTGATGCTTCAACCTCTCAAACCAATATACCTGTTTTCCCCTCCTGGCTGTTGTTCTGCAAAACCAAGCCCATTATAATCCCTCTCCTTTCCCCCACTGTCTTCCTGTGGCTCGGTCGATATGTTGGACAGCCATACACGTGCGTGGGGAGATAATGCAAATGTCTCTATAAATAGGGACAATAATGCTGACAGTAGCACTCTCCAAAGTGAGATATCGCAGTGTAATTTTCACTAACATGCACAGGCACAAATCCAGGTATCCGGTAAACAGTAGCAAGGGGAGAAGAAAAAAAAAAAAAAGAACCCCAACTCTGTCGCTCTGTGCTTCATCACAGCGATACTCCTGAAGCAGCACAAAAATGCTTGAGTTTGCAAACCAAACACATTTCACATTTATGCTATATGAGGCTCAAAAACAGGAGCGCGCCACAGAAAACAGATCAATGTCTCCAGAACATCTTGAACAAACAGCACAGCAACTCCGATCTGCAGCCGACTAAATAACCTGAATATTGACTTTGCTATATGTTGGCCTCTGCGGCTCATGTAGTGTATTATGTTCAGGCACACTTTAATGCTCAGATCCATTTGCCACTCAAGCAGCTCACATCCCTAGCATGCACCTACATCTCTTTTTTTTTTTTTGCTTTTTATTTTGCAGCCGGTTTTTCATAAAAACCTACTAAAACCACAATATAGCTGTATCCCATGCAATATTTCCCCAGTCTATATAAGTCAGAGCAGCGTAATAAAGAGCAGCCATCAAATTATGCCTGGTGTACAAGCTTCTAACCCAAACTTTGAGAGCACAATAGAAGCTGAGGTAAAAACCGATGGGATGAAAAAATAATTGAGACGGATAGAGCAGAGCTGCGAGCCTCATCCTTCATCTCTGTCACGCTTTTTTTTTTCTTTCCCCTCCCTCGCTTTCTCACCTTTCAGCTCATGATGAATGACATCAGAGAAGTCGGGCTCCTCGCCCCACCAGAAGATCCACAACTCCCTGGCATCGGGCTTGATCTTGCGACGCCACACACACAGCAGGTTGGCCTGTACGCAGTGCATGAAGCTGCGCAGGACCGGGTCGTCCTGGGCCGGGGCCGAGATCACCGGCCCGTACTCCCCACCGCTGCAGAAGCTGTAGCGGCGCCATTTGATGCCCGTCAGCTCCGCCTGGAAGAGGAGAGTAATGATTAAAGCGTTGCAGCAGTGAATGTTTAGCTAAAAATTAGTTCTTGTTAGGCAATGTTATCACGACAGTCTGCTCAGAATAATTTTTGCTTGTGTGTGTGTGTGCGTGTGTGTGTTGCTATTATAAACAGAAAGACGCTCCAAGTCAGCTTGAGCACAGTTACCAGACACACATATATCAATAAAGTCTTATTTAAGACATCTTGCTCTAGGTAAAACTTATTTTTCCAACAAGTAGTCAATGAAATGGTAAGAACAAAAAACTCTAGTATAAAATGTTTCAAAATATAAAAAATATTACACAGTAATATCCCTTTGAGTTTGACACTAGACAGTTTGAAGTAATTTGTCTTTTTTTTTAAATACCGAACAATTTTGCCATATTGGCTTGGACAATTTTTCCCCGAATAAATACTAAAAGCTTCTGTTTTCTGTCTTGCCATGTTTGGAGGCCTAATGAAAAGCTTGTGTTACACAGGTCTAAATCTGAAGTAATGAAGCTAATTTTATGTAACGTCAAGTCCTGCCAGGTACACGCTTCACTTTTGATGCATCTAATTTAAATAATCTGAGTGTATTGGGCTGAAAGGTGTGGAATTTCCAGAATTTTTCTGAATCTTTAACGGAAATGAGAACGACAGCAAATCTTGATCACCGAAGACAGAGTTTAACGTTTTACATCAATAATTAATATTTGGGTAAAGTTCTGAAAATGCAGAAGTGGAGACGAACATGTTCTAAATATCAGCAGCGGCCTCGTTTACTGGTGATCGAAATATGTAGGCCATGGTGTGATGAAGTTATAATTAATAAAATGTCAGACATCACAGACAAGTATACAGGAAAAGCTGAAGTTTTCAACATTACACCAACTGGTTGTCATGATGTCACATGATGTCACTGGTGCTGCTGACGAGGGAGAAAGCAGAGTTATGACACATGCTGTGCATGGATGTTGCTGAAAGAGCGAACTCCAGCACTTCTCTAAACTATAGGACTACATGGGTGAAAGTGACTGCAGAGCAGCAAGCGTCTGTATAAAAAGTGGGACTTTCATCAGCATGCGGCCATCTATGTTGCCGTGGAAGTTCAGGGAAACAGCTGCTCCCGTCAATCAGTCAGTGAAATGATTTCTGCAGGTTTTCATCGATAGCAAAAAAAAAACACCTGCTAGTGTAGACTGAGGTAGAAAGTAATTAAAGCTTCATTTCTATGTCACTGATGTGTGTTGCGCTTTAAAGACTCTAAATAAGACACTGACTTCATATTATTAGCAATTATTACAGTGATAACACTGGACAACACAGCTGGGCACATCACATACCTTCCATATCAGCAATATAAACATTCTGTAGGGCAAAACTGATTAATTGATTTTCCAAAATCAGGGGCTGCTCACTGGCAGGTTGCTGCCCTGGGCAGTGAGCCACATGGCCGAATGACTGACATTTTGAGTTCTTCTTTGGTTCATTTGCTGCCAGGCTAATGTACAAAGCACTAATGAATTCATGATCATCTCCAGAAGTTTTCACCTTTCCAAACATTTGTCCTCAACCAAAACAAAAATGTTACTTTCCTCACAACATTCTACTGCAACAAACTGAACTCATCACAAGGACTCAACAGCTTAGGAGCAACACAAGGTTGTTGTAAAAAAAAAAAAAAAATAGGAGAAAAGGAACATCAGCCGTCTTATTGTTTATCAGATGCTTAAGAGGGAAGTTTTGTTATTGTATGTAAATACTCCATAAAGTGTAGCAGGAAACTGAAACCGAGCCAGACGCTGTCATGTGTAGATACACTTGTAATGAACATTCCTCCGTTGTGATTGTGTACGCTTCCTAAGGGGCAGGGTAACAGTTTCTAAGCATGCTGTGAAGATTTTTAGAAATGTGGACTCCAGAAAGAGAGCATCAGATCTCTTTATAAAAACACACATCTAACATCAGGACAGCCCTGAGACACAGCTGCTGCAAATGCAAAGCTCATTTGGACACTTGGTTACATAGCAGTCAACTACTAGGGACTTATGGAAAGGATTTCTGGATGTATCATAACACATCATACAGTTCGGAAAGACCAACCCTAAGTGCTAATCTTTCCTGGAAGTTCCTGAAAAATATCTTAAAGAAATAATTTAAAGATTGTTGTAGCTATGCAATTCTTTTTGTGAGAATAAACCAGCTACCTCAGACAGCACTGGGGTTAGGTTTCTTCAAAAGGAGTAGGACTTCTTAAGTGAAGTGATGAAATTATAAACAGTTCATTTCAGCTATAAATCCACACAGCATACACCCAAATCAAAGAAGGACTTTGTGAGAGGACAATTATTGTCTAGGAATGGCCTATAGGCATTTAGTCTGGTGCTAAATTTTACCAGAAACATGTGATGTGACCTGCAGATGGTTGTTGACAAGAGATGTCTTTACAATCTGAGGTATTCAGACAACTTTTGCCAGGCAGCGAGAGCAAATGTTGCTACGTCTAGATGTGTGATGCTGATAAGTTTACGAGTGTGCAAATGCAACCAGGCCACTTCAGCTTTTTCATTCTGTTGTTTCACATGAATATGTCTCTTTTTAGTAGGAGTGTACATCTTAATTTTCACATTATATAAATCTGTTGTATATATATATAGATATACATGTATCTATATACATATATATATACAGCAGATTTACTTTTCAAGATTCTGTCTTGTAAATCCATTATCTGATTTTGAAGTCTGCTTTTTTTTTTACATATTGCGCTTTCAGATAAAAATGCTGATCAGACAGAGCTCGTTTCATCAATAACTCCACAGTCGCTGTCAGCTTTTGCACTCTTCCTGTTTACATGACTACAAGGCTTGTGAAAATGTTTAAGATCAGTCAGTGTCTCGCTGATAAGCAGTTAGAACCTCGCACACGGCATCGCTTCACTTGAGGAAGACTAAATAGTGTAATCGCTGCAGAGAGACGAGGAGAGAGACAGCAAGGCATAAAAATGGATATGAGAGGAACAGCTGAGTGAAGTCAAGCTGAAGAACCAGCATGTTGACTCATGAGGGAGGGAGAAACAAGCAGAACATTACTATCTGGATACCGTTTGTGTTGCTTTTACCAGTAACGGATCCAAGTTACAAGTTTGCATACACTCATCAAGGCTAATATTTTTTATGTGAAATAAATTTTGACTTTTAGAAACCTCTGATTGATTCCTCTTCCAGGGGGGAATGATTACACGTAATACGTATTGCACACAGCTGAGGTTTCTGTGGATTTTCTCTAATCCACACATTGTCAAAATTATACATACATGCTCAAATAAATACAAACATCCCCCACTAATATTTGGTTTCATATCACTTAGCAAGTTGCAGAGAAACCTCAAGGCGTTCGTAGCCATCAGCCAGGTTCTTGCAAAATTCTGGTTAAACATTTGACAGCTTTTCTTTTCAGAACTTGGTAGATATCTCCTCAGTTGGTTGCTTTCCTGGTATTCATTATTGGTTTTCAATGCAAGGTCCATACATTTTCCAAAAGTAACACATCTGCGCTGAATAAGACCCTTATCATGATGCTACCAAGAAGACGCTACAATGAAACTTTTCTCCAGAAAGTGACTGCACTTGGAAACTAAGTGAGATTTAAGGAAGTATTATTAGGAGTGAATGTAAATATTTAAAAGTGTGTAAAAGACAAAAAAAAACAAAAAAAACATAAAATTAAAACATGTGCAGCCAGCTCTTAATTTTAAAAGTCTATAAAACAAAGAATTCAAATTCATCAGAAAATTTTTATATGGATTTAATGCCATTGATAAACATGAAAGTAGATGTCTTACAAATGTATTTGTTTTCTGTTTTCCTCAGAAACAGATGCATACTCCATTTTTTTTTTCCATGAAAACACTCTGTGCTTTGGAAACTTTTTACTATGTTTGTTGGTGTCTTTGTGTGTGCAACTGTGCATGAATGAGCGCGGTTCACAAAAGGCATTGCCGAGCAGGAAAGAGATTTGGCATGCAGGGGTGGGGGAGAAGTGGAGGGGCTGGGGTCTCAACACTTTGCACTGCCCTCCTCTTCTCCCCTGTGTCCACCCAGCTGTGAGGATCGTGTTTGGCACACTAGCCTGGGCACCGAGCCATCCGACGACAACCGAGAACAGAAAAATACTGACCCATTTTCACACTAGGACAGGTAGAAAGAGGCAGCTGAAAGGAAAACAAAGCCTGCAGAGTGTTTGAGTGGTTGAAGAAAAGCCCGCTTCTCAGGTTTGACGATTGTGGAGGAAGGCACTAAGCATGATTATGTAAATTTAAGTACAAAAAAATAAAAAATAAAATAAAATCTGCATAAAACATTTGACTTCTACAGATCTAACCTTCAACGGAGCGTCCTAAAGGTGAGCACAAACTAAGCCGTGAGCATGACCCCTGTGAGCATCCAAACAGTAGAGTGCACCCATAATTACAAGGATGTCCCTCCTGTAATGACAGCATGTGTAATGAAAGACATAAACATTGGCGCTGTGATAAGCCAAGCACTAAAATTAGCCATGACAAGGTCAAGGATGCTGTTTGTCCCAAAGCAAAGAGAAAGACATCTGCTTGCACTGCCTCGTCACTCCCAGTCAATGTCAAAAGTTCCTCCAGTGTTTGGCGCAGCTGTCTGCCAACTGCTGAATGCTAAGGCAAAGACAGGGGTTTGGGGCGGAGGGGGGGGACAAGCACGACATCAGGAAATATATTCACAGCTAAGGCGCACCAGTTGTGTTAAAAAGCAAAACAAGCTCTCCTTCGAACTCATTGATAAATGGGCCTCTCCAGACATGTAAGACAGAAAATTACTCATCTCGGAAACATTTTTCTCTCTCTCTCTCTCCCGCGAAACGCAAAGAGATGAGAGAGGAGCTGTGCTCGTTTCAGCTAAATTCCAACATCAGTCGGATGATGATAAGATATTTTAGAAGGGTAATAAATATTATATTTCAATCTTCTTCCTCTCGTTAAGGGAATCCATGAATAGGCAAATAAGCTTAATTAATAGTATTTCACTAAAACTGCCTAAGCTGGGTACCAGATCATGATAAGCGTGCAAACTGGTTGAAACATCTCAAGATACATCTCTCAGAATCTATATGATGCATGTTTTATGATCGTAGTGGAACATTCCCCTTTCATGACACGAATGTGAAACGACCCTAATCCATTATTCCTCACTGTCAAATAACAATGTGAAACGCTTATTTTTTCTTTTCATTTTTGTAGTGTAGCAAAAAAAAGAAGAAAAAAAAAGGCTCACTGTTAGCAGCTTATAAGATCATTTATATTTCCTGGTTTAATCGGTGGCCAGAGGCTATGCAAACGCAGGTGTTGTGTATTTATCGGCCATGTGGAAAACGCTGTCCTAACACCCCGCTGAACTCCTCTGAATAATTAGCAGGGGCACGGTTGCAGGAAAGGGAAAAGAGCTGCAGTTACATGCTTGCAGGCAGCATCCAGACACAGTAACGCCGATGCTGCACGCCCACATCCCGCTGAGCAGCTATGAGAATGAGCAGAACAGAAGTGCTTGAAAAACACTTCTGTGTTTGGGAAGCAGAGTGGTTTTCCAGCTGATGTACAGTCATGCATCAGAGAACAAAGCTGAGATCCGCCTGCCGATCTACGTTCATTTACTGCCCCTCGGAAAGGTGTTCAGGAATTTGACTTTTTATAATGTTTTTGCTGTTATGAAACACAGAGAATTGCATAATTTGGTTATAAAACTAAGTAACATTTGAACATCTTACATCAAATGTGATGCTCACTGTAATCCAAAAATAATACAAAGTAAAATCCCAAACATAAAAATAAAAAATAAAAAAAAAGATTGTTGAAGTAAAAGTCATAAGAATCTGTTTGCGCAGTTTCCCCTAAGTCATGGAGTGGACAAAGTAAACATGTGGAAGAAAGCTGTCTGCTGACCTTTGACCTTAAAAAATTCATCCCTACAGTGAAACATAGTGTAAGCAGCATCATGCTGTGGGTGTTTATTTTATTTCAAAGGAGATGGATGGGGCTACAAACAAGGCAATTTTGAAAGAAAACCTTTGACACAGCGCAAAAGACTTGAGAGAGGACCAGAAGTCCACCTCTCAGCAGTAAAAAAGCTCCAGCCAGAGTTACAATGGAATGTTTTTGATCCATTCAAAGTCCAGGCCAAAATAAAATCCAGAATTGTGGCTGGACCTAAAAATCACTGTTAAAAGATGCTTTCCATCCAATCTGACTGACATTTTTTTTTACCAATCTGTAAAAATCTGCTCCAGTTCAAACTCTGGATGTGCAAAGCTGGTAAAGAAATTCTCCAAAGGACTTACATCTGTGACTGAAGCTGAACATGGTTCTTCAAAGCACTGACTGAACATCACACATTTAGTATTCATACTACTCCTTCCAGTTCAAACCTTTGCACTTCTTTTTGTTGGTCTGTCACATAAAACTCAAATAAAACACATTAAAGTTTGTTGTCATGACATGATGAATGTGAAAAGTTTAAGGGGTATGAATGCATTTGGAAAACACGATAGCTGCGTGTTTACACGATTGTGTGTGCAGAAATAAACATCCGTGTCAAATCATCTGATAACAGACTGCCAGTTCTCATATTTATTTTGAAACCATTATCACTTGTAACACATAGCAGAAAATCTGTCAGGAATGTAAATGCATCTGACTGGATCTACTTAAAAACAGATGCAGAGCATTTACAATACCAGTTAAAATATAATCAATAAAAACAAGCTTTAATTTATCCAATTAGGGGTGATAAAGACAGTGTGGAAACAAATTAAAGCGGGTTGTTGGCAATATTTCAGGCAAATGCTACTAAATTGAAAATGCATTGCATCATAAAGGCTGATATGAGAAGAAATAACTTGGGGGTGGAGGGGGGGAGAGTCCTCTATTTGGAGTCCCTTTATTTTTGATTTGCTGCTTTTACCTCAAGATCACATCTTAGTCCTTGCTGCATTTCACTGTGCAAGAAATCATAGATCCTTCTCTGCCTCTGCTTCTTAAAAAAAAAGCAGTGGCATGAAAAGGAAAAGACAAATAAGATGGTGAATTTTGTTTCTCTGTCAATAAAATCTGAACTGCTCTAAGCCCCGTGTTCGGCAGGTCCACCAGTTCAATCTCTGATTGAGTGCAGAACCAAAAACAAGAGCTTTTTCCTTCAATTGCCAATACGGACTGGAGCTTTGACCTTACCCTCACCTCTATTATCTTCCTCGTCTTCACTCTCACTCTCATCTCTTAGCACTCTCTCGCTGTCACAGATGCCTATTGAATATGTGGAGAATCTTCTGCTCTTTTTTTTGCCTTATTCTAGTCTTCTTCATGTCTTTTTTCAGAGTAAACACTGAAGTAAAAAATGAATATTTTTAGGCTAAGAAAGAGCAAGTATACATCACACTGCCTCTATAGCATTAAAAGAAAATTCGAACAAATGACAACATTTCTATCTTTATGCACTACATTTGTTTTACAAGTAGTTCATCAAACCTCTGACACCACTGTGAGCTCAGGATGCATCATCATTTCTATCCCAACCGTGCTTGGATCTCAAGGTTCTTGTAAAATAATCAAAAGCCGTTAATGTGTGGCATATTTTCCTCACACAGAAACTGGTTATGAACATGAGGAAACCATCCACCTAGTGATTAAAATATTTGTCGTTCCAGTAATCTTGAAATGAGAAGGAAATCCTTCTGCAGACAGCAAAGACAGAAAGGCTGAGAGAAAAGAATCTGTGAAATGCACCTTTTAGGAATGGCTCTGGAGGATGAAAATATTTCAGCTCGTTTGCCACATGAATTGAGGTTTTGAACAATTTGCGATTTCAGCGGGCTGTGTATGTGAAGTGCTTCCTGAAAGGTATTAAGCAAACTTTTGTGTCCCTGACTTCATTTTGCAGTTCCTGTGAGTCGCTTTTAATGCATTTGTTCATTCATCATTCTCATAGTTTACTTTCATACGGTGGAAGCAGGAGACTGATCCAGCTGGTGTCAGGTGAAATGTGGGATATAACTTGGGAAGCTCACTGGTCCAGTGGGATAACCCACCAATTACAATCAAACTCTCTCTTAAACTCTATATAAAACCAGTAGGTCACTACACATGCATGTTTTTAAAACATTACAACCCTTAACTCTACACAGAAAGGATTTCACAGACAAGATCTGAAATGGCGATACTTCTTCTGTCAGGGAACTGCCTTGATATAAGATGAACCGAAATGTGAACTCTTCACCATGCATGAGGAAAAAGCCAAGAAAATATGTGTTAGCTTTGCTTGTGCGCTGCTGAAGGCCTAGACCTTCATGTTCATAAATCCGAGGTGCTTAAATCTCATCAACAAGCACACTCTCTTAGTCATAGCCTTGTTGGCTTAGCTGAACCAAAGTGTTCCACTCAGGAAAATGCAGTTTGGACTGTGTCCTTATAAGGAGCGATGATGTGTTGATTTGCACATTTTTTACTCATAGAAGAACTGAAAAAAAAACAAACAAGCTAAGTGATTTCTCACCAAGATGTTGATGCAGATTCCTTGTCCTTGTGGTTCCTGAGAGATAAATCATCTAAACGGGGATCTCCCCATACTCTACTTTTCAGAAACAATCTCCGTAGTCGAGTTTCTTCCACTCGCGGCAGAACTCACCAGTCTCTTTACCTGCTGTGTGTTTGTCACTTCCTTTTAAATGGGACTCTTATTGTAACTCTCAATAAGAAGTCACAATCAAGTGGGGAATAAGGTAAACGAGGTATACAGTAGACCATCTACTCATGGTTCAAAATTGTAAATTCACTTATTTGAGTATTTCTCAAAAATCCACAGATTTTTTTCAAAGAAAATATTCAAAACAATGGAAAGAAAATGCAGTGTGGGAAGTTTAAATAACTAGGCACAATGCAGCCAACCCAGAAGCATGATTTATTTTTATTTGGGCTGATAAGAGTGGAGATAAGAAAGACCACTGATATTAGCTCTGTGATATTAGCTCTGTGGTACAGCTAGAGTTTTAACAACTCGCTGTATGGAGAGTAGAGTACTTTGCCTAGTGTCGTCCACACACTGAAATTACGTACTAGTAGTGGCATGAACAACACACGTAAACGGCTAAGGTTTTAGATAAACTCAGCTTTTTAATACAGACAATAGCCATGGTACGTGCCATTAAAGCTAGGAGCTTGGTGACTGCAATGTGTTCATGCCTATGTGAGCATAAGCTACACTTTTCACAAATCCTGCAGTTTGGATAAATTTCTGGCTAGTTAGCATAGCCAACCAATGACGACAGATAAAAAATTTCCCCTTAACAGTAAGTCGTCTCTCTGCCATAAGCACAGCTGTAGCAAAACAACAATCTTAAGCTTGTGAACAATCCTTACACCAAGCAGCGCATACACAAGTGTGATCAACAGTGCTAAGACCCTTCTCCTGCCTCTGATTGGTTGCTTCTGACCATTCTGTGTATTTCTGAAGATAGTAGTAGCAATAGTGGCAATAGTTTTGAGAAATATGTTTAAAAAAAACAACATATTTTTTAGAAAAGTTACATACTGCAGCTTTAAGAGCACTAACCAACTGCAGGCTAGCTACCTGAGCAGATATCCTGACTAATTAACCACCTTATGTTATTCTTATGTTACTCTTTAGACTGTAACATTATGCCCAGTTAGTCGAAAAAAGCAGAAGCAACAAGAGGTTCTTCACTTTGATTGTGCTAAATATTTTGGTTTTGATTTTTGGTGTTAATATTGTGAAACTATTCTTTCTCACGATTATCATGCTTACTGTGAGAATGTCACGTCAGCCCAGCCCAGCCCACCCGTGATTCTGCTGTTTGAGCTTTCTTACGGCCGCAATTCAACAACAAGTGCAGCTAATGCGACTGATCTTACATCTGACTGGGTTTGTGGTTAATATAGCATCCCCTACTTCTAACAACGTGAGAGCCTCCTCCTAACAAAGAAGGCACTTTAGCCTATTGAGAGGCAGACTATATCAGCGGTTTTACGTACTGTGGCACATGCAAAACACTTAATATGAAAGGTATCCCTTTTTCATCCACGTCTAATCTGTTTAGATGTTGAGAAACTGCTCATATTCAGGGGAAGACAATATCCGTTGTTTGTTTTACCAATACCTGATATGTGTGGGTTACATTTAGTTCACCGTTCTTCATTCCAGCAGTGCCACGACTCAAGCCACCTACTTGCAATTTTATCTTATTGATGTGAGCCAGACTGTTTGCTGCTCCTTCAAATAAAGTAATCAACAAGCGTAACGCTGGGTTGGTTTTAATGTCAAAGAGACTAGATACAGACAGCACATTATCTGCACAATCTCGGCTTCAGATGTTTTGTTTGTGGTGTCAGATCAAATAGTAACAAATGCAAAATATATAAAAAAAACAAAACAATTAAGTTCTGTATGAAATCGCATTGCACTTTGTTCGCGCAGCAAATATACACAGTTGACGCTCGTCCTTTGTTAGCGTCTAATTTGTGTTTGATTTTTTCTTTAAGATAAAGAAAAACGAGATCGTCTGGAGCAAAGTCTGTGCAACTAACACTGAGAAGTCACCAATTAGAACAGCCAGTGGCAGAAATAAGACCACGCATCGACTCCCTCCCTCCCCTTCATCAATTAACCCGATGAAATCAAATTAACCCACAAGGAGCCGTACTCCCCTATGGCATTTTGCAACACAAATCAAGAGCAACGCACATTATCACACACGGGAGGCAGGGGGGGAAAAAAGTGATGAAAAGCACAACGTGTGTGAAAAAGGAGGTTTCTGTGTGGGTGCTGTGGACGCCAAACAGATGCCTTCCCTCTACCTTCTGCCGCCACCTTTAAATGTCCCCCACAAAAACAAGGGGCTGTCATTTGATCTGTGCTCTGCTGTAGCATCCAGCTCTGGGAGGTGAGCAAGCCAAGCGACCTAATTAGAGCGAGCGAGGGTCCCAGGGGCTGAGTGACGGATAGACCTGCCAATCACACGGCAGAAAGCCCTTCGCAAAGCCACGACTTCTCTCACCTGACACAAAGAGAAGCAGGCAGAAGGAGGAACAGTGGCGGAGGAACCAATAGGATGCCACGGCCATTAGCAGAATAAAACCAACTGGAGCATCGGGGACAGTCAGGTGGTCTCTGCTTAAATTATTCACGTGAAAATAAACAATTTTGTCGTAATTTTTTGTTAAACTAGAAGCAACGAAGGGAAGAGAGCTGCAGAGGAATAAATAAAAACCCAGAGACACAAAGAAGAAAAACAAGAAGAGAGGGAAAAACAGTTACTAGGCAACATAAAACATCTGTACGAATTCAGTAAGCTCAAGTTTAGAGATTTCTGTCTCCAGGGTTACAGTAGAAAAATAACACCATAAGTCCCTTACTGTACTCTAAAAATCTGTGCGTGTGTACTTGTGTGTTGGCATTTCTAGGGCAGAACAAAAAGCTCAATTTGTTCTCCTGCAGCTGGAATTCATGAGCTCAAATTTACCAGATGATTATGGCTTCATACAGCAGGATTACTGACTGAGAGCAGTTAGAGAACTGCTTAACTTGTGTTTAAAAATTACTCTGGTAATTTTAGTCCAATAATTGTGCAATTAGCACTGCATGGTGGCTTCTGAATTGGCCATAAGAAGCAGCCAGTTTTATTGTTCTTGAAACTGGGCAAATGGAGCAGAAGCAGAATGAAAAATGTCTCATTTGGCTTCTAATTTCCTGCATTGATTTTTAATTTCTTTTTCTTTTTCCGCTGCAAAATAATAAAAAATAAAAGACAGCAATGCAAAAGTCAACATTTAATTTTCTTTTCTTAGCCATCAAAATATCAGTAGAAAAACTATAAATAACCCTGTGTACGAGCATGCAGGACGTAGCCTGGGCCGGCCTGTCAACATCTCCGCAGGTCACACCTGAACAAGTTCCAACTTGCAACTCGCCTGACTGCTGTCTCAAATCTGTTGTTTACTTACTAACCAGGAGTGGCTGCCAATCTGAGCTTTAATGCTAGAAGTTATCTGCCGAGCAATACAAATATGAGAGCAGTCACACAGCTTATGCGCCTCACAATATATTATTCCCAAGACAACTTTGGCTGCACTTGTCTGTGTGGACCACCTTAGAAAGTCCAACTTCCCTCTGTCACGCCTGTTCAGACACTTCCACAAAAACCTGTCTGCGTCTCTATTGTCCTGCACTGCCCATTCATCCTGTAAAGCAAGCCAGCACTGAAATAGAGCTGTACAAATTTTCATTAACATCTGAAAAATCATGAGCGTCTGTCTAATTCACGACGGGAGAGAGCGCCATTCGGCAGAGCAGAGAGAATCAATGCAACACAAACGCTTGTGAATCAACCGTCTGTGCATAATGTGTTTGTTCTCATCAAGCACCCGTCCGATCGGTTGCGGATAATCTCTCAATGGAAGATCAACATGTGATAATTAGAATTTGCAACAGCACGCCAGGCAACGTTAATGTTTTCTGTTTCTCTCCCCCCTCTCTCTCGTTCCGCAGCACTGACATCCTTTAACCTGAGAGCGCTGCTAACTGCTGCTGAATCCCAGCCAGCCATGATATCGGCGAAGCTGTCTGGCTTGCAGAAAATATTTGCCCAGTTACAAGCGGGGCAGGATCTCCCTTTAAAGAAATTCTCCCTGTCGATATGTGGGCAGTCAGGTGAGGAGACTGAAAACAGATCTTCTGCAGACAATTCCCTGAGTTACTCCTGTTTGATGGCGAAGAAATACCCAGATCTACACATTTTATGGTTTTAGAAAGTGTCTTTGAAAACAACACTGAGCTTCAGGAATTTGGCCTCATTAGAAGGCAGTGTAGCAACACCTTAAGCAGGGCCAGCCTGGCGTATGAGCAAGCTTTGCTACTACTTAGGCCCCCCGCAGGTTCCAAGAGAGATTCTTCAATGATGCTGTAGACGTATATAGGTGTTGTAAATGTTTAATATCAGAAACTAAATGGGACAAAATGACTGAAAAAAGGTTGAAAGGCAAACGAGAGGAGACGCCATCAAAAAAATTTTTTTACGAATAAACGTTTTTCTGATATACTTACTTAAGGTAAAAATAAATTGATATTTATTCAATGTGCATATCAACAAAAGCCTGCTTGGAGTTCTGAGAATTATTCACACATATTCCAGTTTAATGCAAGAAAATCAGTGAGATTTGATAATTGTTGCACACTATTAGCAATACAAGCCAATGACAATATATTTCTCAACATATTCTGAATTTGAATAATGTAGCGGCATGTTTACTAATGGATGCATGGAATAACATAAGTTATTGAATGTAAGCCGTCAGTAATGTCAATAAAGACCTAGCACTTTGTATTACGCATGAGGCAGCAGTATTGGAGTTAGAATTACAACTTGTACATTAAAAATAACGATGCTGACAAATAATATAAAAAGATAATTTATTCAACCGATAAAATGGAAAGCTCAACTTATATGTCTTAAACCCTGCCTTGCGCTGGAATAAGTTAGATATTTCACAGCATATTTTATTTAGCATAAATAAATAAAGCAACATCGAGTGATATTAGCGGTTAGTATGCATGTCTGGCTAACGAGCCGACTTTCTCGCTTTCGCAGGCATTTGATGGCACCACTTCCCGCCCATTCCTGCCAATCCTCGTTTCACACACAGCCTTCTTTCGCCCTGCACACATGCTGAAACACCAGCAGGCACTAAGAATAGAACACAGCTGGCACTGCAGGGCTTACATATTTCACACTCAAGCCACCATGCTGAAAAAAAAAAAAAAAAGGAAAAAAAAAACACCAGCCCATCCTGTCCCAATTCCAGCTCCGGGACCAGCGGTGGTTCCCCTCCCGTCCCGCGTCTCCTCCTTCCCCTCCCTCTCTCTCTCTCTTCCCACTCCGCCTTTGAACTGTTCTTCACCTCTGTGGCAGGGCTCTGACAAGCCTGCTGCTCAGATAAGATCCATGACTACGCTCCGGAGAATTTACTAGAAAAGAGATGTGTTGTAAAAACAGAAGTGAGAAGATCCCGGCCTTCCTGTTTCCAGCTTACACTCCACCCTGTTTCTCTGACCCACGGCGAGGCTGACTCACAAATCATTTTCTTTACAGCAGCCCGAATGCCTGTTTTTCTCTCTCTCTCTCTCTCTCTTTCTCTGAGTTACAGTGTTCAAACTGTCGGGATGTTCTCCCATTGCGATGACAAGGAATTCCCACAGCAGTGACAGGGGCAGATTAGTAGGAGGACCTCATATATACTCAAGGTGAAGCCAGCTCTATCTGTCTGGACTGTAAGCAAGCAAAGCCAAGAGCACAGGTTGGGCGTAGGGGGTGGATTGTTTAGTGCGAATCAGCCAGATGGAGATGCTCCGCGGGGCATGCAGCAGAAGACAAAGATGCTGCCTTGGAAACCTGCACTTTTTTTGTTCCCTTGACGGTGGCGCGGTCTCAGCGTCACCTGTAATCTACACCGTCATAACATTTACATTTCAATCCAATTAAAGCCGAAAACGCTCATACCAGCAACTGGTTCAGAGTGCTTGCATTCAAAATGGTATAATTATTTGAATACAATCATTATTATGTAAACTGTATTAATGCCGCAGGTGAGGACGTACAAAAAGCCTTGAAATCACTAATGGATGAACAATGACAAGCTGGATAATGAATTATTGATTTTCACTCCTGAATTACACTAAATACAAAGATTTCTTTTCACTGAAGGGGGAAAAAAAAGACTGAAAATTCTTTGTGCTTAAGTTGATAATATCACAATAGGCACAAGAATGGAGCTCAATCAGCTGGCATTACCAGACATAACACCAGTTAACGCTTCTGAATGAGAAATGTAATTAATAGATGAATAATGACAAGAAATCTAGGAGGAAAAGCCAATATTTAGACTCCAGCATTGCATCATATTTTATTTGATTTTACCAAAGCAATGTGTGCATGGAATCTTAAGATAGATTTTTTTTTAATTATTATTATTATTCTAAATCATTTTTTAACACAAAACATATAACAGTTGCTTTCCAAGCATTGAGCAGAGGTAGTTGAATCCCCCTCTGATTTGAGAGGTTGTCATTATTTCTGCATTGCTAATGTACCTGCAACTACTTCTCAGCATGGTTTCTAATTAGACATGCAGATGGTGAAAAAAAAAAAAAAGACAGACACCACAACAATTTCAAACAGTGTATGGTCAGCAGTGGAGCTGGGAGACAGGTGGATTTAAAGAAGATGGGTCCACCTGCTTCATCGCTCTCGCTGCAGGACTGTCTCTCAGTCTCGGGTGGCCTACACCCAAGAGCGCATGTATAAAATAAATGAGAATGATCTCATGGGAGGCTCTGGTGACATCATATTAGATGAACAAATTGACTCTCCTCTCCAGAACAAGAGACTCCTTTTTTTCAGCTCTATTCACCTTTTTTTCCCCACCAATTTCACAGTTGTTTTGCTGCGTGCAACCTGAATGTAACCAATGAACAACAAGCTAACAAAAAAAAAAAAAGGGAAACCTTGAATCTTGACCAAACTGATTTATCAAAGCCGCTTTGTCTTGGAGATTAATTGGGCATGAGAAATAAGAGCTGCTTGAGTATTTCTTTTGCATGCAGCTAAAAAAAAAAAGCCATCGTGTCGTGACATATAAATAAATTTTCCTTACTTAGCACTGAGCATACAGACCATTTTTCAAGACAGCAGTTGCCTAACTGATTATATTCAGCCTGAATATCTCCGGTTAAATATAGACTCTTTTTTTAGACTAAGCAGTTTTACTCCTTATTGCACAATTTATAAATCAAACTGTAAATATGTAAAATACATATTTCCAAAGTAATGTGAGAATCCATTTGTCTAAAGTCTGTCATAACTTAGAGTAGTTAATTTTTTTTAGCCTAATGTTTTGTGCCACAGGCAATTTCAAGATTGCTTCTTCTTGTCCAGTACAAATTAATGTTTTTTTCAAAAATTTGTCTGTAATCCAATTTAACAAAACTTTCAGCAAAACTATTTACATTTATAACCCCTAACTTCCTGTAAAAACTGACGATAAGTGTCTTAACACTAACTTTATATTGTAAGCAGCTTGAGAAATTATGTTTATCTTTAAATTTGATTGTGGGTTTAATTTCAAGTAACAATATTTTAAATGGAAGAGGTCATTTCTATAATCCACTTTAAAAGCTCTGAAATGGCTCTATAAAAATTAACCATCTATTTGTCCATTTATGTTTTATGTGTTTACGTTGATGTCTGTTTTATCCTTTTTCTTTTAGCTTCATAAACTACATTTTATAGAGCAATATTCATCAGTTTGTACCTTTTTAAAATTGCTTCTTTTACACCCAACTTTTTCGAGGCACTGCAGGAAGTTTCATGCTGACCATGCATCGAATTGCAACCTATAAATAAATGTTTCTAGGTTCTTTTTTTTTTTCCTGTAAGAAAATGTGGTTATTTGACTTCCATAAATATCAGCTGCTTTCTCTGAGCTTTCAGAGTTATTGTGGGTTGATCAGGGATCTTATTTCGTATTATTCCTAAAAAGGAGTCAAAATCAAATTAAATGGGCATGGGTGTTATATAAAGCCTAAATTTAAATTATATGTGAAATCTGAGAAATATTATGACTATGTATCTCTACATTTCAAGAAAATAATTAGCAGAGAAGAAAAATCAGCATATGGACTGTGCAAGTACTAAAGTAAGAAATGGTTTGCTTAGGGGTAAAAAGTAAAGGAAATAGCACTGGTGCTAAATGAGGTACAAATAACCAATTTAAATCAAATACATTTTTGAGTATGGCTGATCTAAGACTGGATATGCATCTTCAATTGGGAAAAAAAGAGAAAGCAACACATTTTTTTTTAAGTTGCCACTTTCCTACTTAAAACTTGTCATCCATTTGTACTTAGGTGATCATATGTGACTAGATTAAAATGCTACAACAGAGCCTGAAAAAAAAAACCCGAGCAAGGTAATCACTGAGACATTTTACAGCTAAATACTAAACAGTCTCAAGGTGACACACGGGTCCCCTTTAAACGTACTTTATACTTCTACACAATATGTAATTAAGATAATGGCTTTCAAGTATTTACACCTGCTATGTACTTTCCAACATTTACTAAAATAATGTATGATTCCAGCTGGAGTGAAGCAGCGCTCTACAAAACCTATTCGCATTTCTCAGTGTAAGAAAACACCTTTGTTGTGGATTCAGCTCTCCAATATCGCAGGAGCACAAGCTCATAACTACATTTCTAATGTTTCCCAGGTTTGCATTAACTCCCAATAATTCATCAGCTCAGCAAACACTCTGTCCGAGCGCTGCCTCTTTCTCATCCCTAAGCATCCCTGCACCCTCCACCACCATTAATAACGAGAGCAAATGCAAACAGGATGTATTAAAAAGGCACCACTCCTGATTACCTGCTTCTCCTTACAAGCCATGGCCACTCACCTGCCATAAATCACCACGCTGCAGCTATCTCCTCGAGCCTCATCTTTGAGCACTTTATTTCCTCGCCAGAGAGTAGCATCATCGTTATACAAGCGAAGATCGCTGTCGGGATACAGTTGGGCTAATGAGCACCTCCTAGTTGATCACATTAGACCTCTACATGAGGACACTTAATTACCAGCGTTGCACTCCGCGCACCTCTGTTGAGAGGAGAGGAGAAGTCCCTTAATTAAGGCCTACCTCTGTTTGCACAAACCTGCGTCGTCGGGACGCAGGGTTTATTCACAAGCCCAAATATGGGCGATAAAAAAAGGAGTGGTGCACGAGTGCGCGTGTGCAAAATGCAGCACGTGCTGCGTTTGTGGTACATATGTTTGTGTGGGCACCGGGATTTTTCCCTCTCCCCGCTACTTGTGTTTGTGAATGCGTCTGTGTGTGTATAATATGATGGCTGTTTGAAGTTTGTCTCCTGAGTCTGCGTGGTTTACAGTGCGCTCAGTATAAACACACACACACACGTGCGCGCGCACGCACACACAGTGAGGCTTCCTGTGTTGTGTGGCCTTTAACTGTCTCCTCCTTGCCTTTCATAATCAGCCTGGAACTCAGTGTTAAAAGGAAACCTGCCCAGTCCACAGAAAGATGTTTGTTTTCTCTGCCTCTCTCTCTCTCTCTCTCTCTCTCTCTCTCTCTCTCTCTCTCTTTTTTGTTCTCTCTCTCTTTCTCTCCCTCATTGCTGTCTCCCTCTTTAATTTTCTCTCGTGCTCTGTCTCGTTCTTTCACTCTCAGTTTCTTGCTCAAATAGGCTGAGGCTTGCAGTCAGGAAATGCACATCAGTCATAATACTTTCCTAAAATGAAAACAGATTCTGCTGCAGTCCTTCAAGCCTCTCGTTGAAAAACCTTCCTCCACCCTTTTCCCTCCTTCACTGCCACTTCAACTCACCAGCCCCGGCTCTTTTCTCCTACTTACAAGGACCTAGTTTGCTTTCTGTCACAGATGGTTGATCACCAGCACACAAGACAGTTGTTCTGTGGGTTGTGTGATTGCAGACGATCCAGAGTATCTTACACAAGCCTTGACAGTAATCTGCTGTTGCCCCCATAAAGTACCCTCAATATGGGCACTTATGCTTTCTAGTTAGCTGTTGTTTTTATTTTTTATTTTTTTCTTTACTGTTGTGGGTTGCAAATCAGTGTGAGGGACAAGGTTAATGCATGCTGGAATGCCGTTTAAGAGCCTGTCAAGAGTTTGCTACAAGACCTTTTGTCTAAGAGTGCAGCCATCATGACCTACAGGGAAAGGTTAGGAAGTTTCCCACCTTATCATTTGTGGAACCCTGACAGACAAAGCTAACATCGCATTAGCATATTTTCTGAGCCAGTGGGCCATCTAATGGATGGAACATGCTTACTGCGGATTAATATCATTTGAATGTTGTTGTTTTTTAAGCTTTCAAAGCATTTAATGTTGATCTGATGGCTTAAATCAAACAGCTAAAGGCTGCATGCTGGTAATAATAAGACTCCAAGAAATTATAATGAAAATATGTGTTGCGTTTTATTTTGTGCAAACTTCCATATTGTGCTTTCTCAAGCAATGTGCATATGAAAAAAATTGTTATGGCTTTTTCTTGTAATTTCAGTAGTATATTATTGCCTACTTTACTTCCTCTTGTTGTAAAATGTGAAACTTCATTAAATTCAGCCATGGACTTTGTGTCTATGTGGATTTAAAGATGCGCTTCACAGTGGAAGACAGGATGCTGAAGATCCCTAGTGTAAAAACTTTACATTTGCATCCAAGTCGGAAAAAGTGAGGGATCACATCTGTGGCTTTTTTTTTTTTTTTTTTTTAGATAAAATATATTAAATTTTATTAGCAAATTTTGTGATCAAGTAGGCCATCGAAAACAAGCAACATGTTTCTATGCAGTATTTAGTTTTAAATGGTAAAAAGTATTGAATAAAATAAAAAGAAACAAAATATCCCGCTTATCATTTCAAAGCATTAGATGACTTTATATCAGCTATAGAAAATAAATTTAAACGCTGCATGACGCCAGTAGCAAACTTCAAATAGATTTTAAGGCTAACATTTACACAATATTAATTTATGTTTCGTGAGCATGAACAAGCTAAAGACGAGGTCTAGACGGAAAAGTACAAACTTTAAATATTCCTCAGGTGAAAGAGATCTTAACCCAGATATGAGTCGAAAATGTTTAGTAATCTTGCCCTTGCTTGTCATTTATGCAACTTTAACTGACAACGCTTGCATGTGATTCCTGTATTTGAAAATCAAACATGTTCACTGAGACAAGTTATAATTCTGTCAAAAACTAACATCAGATACAGCATGAATGATCAAATGCTAAGTATCGTCAAACCACTTTGTGCTTCATAGAAATGTTATAAAAAATGTATATTTACAGTTTGCAAGCTGCCAACAAGAAGCTTCAAGGGGATTATGATAGAAATAGCTTAGCTGTGTTAGAACAGCTTTCTCCAACAATGTGCCAGTAAAAAAAGTGCCATGTTTCAAGATATATCTAGTAAAAACAGAACTTCACTTATAGATCAGTCTGAAATATTCAGAGTTTATTCCCAACTTAAATGGGAATAAACTCTGAATTTGATAAGCATGCTTTTAGTTGAGGTTTGGGTCAGTGCACTGACGCAATATGCTTACTGAGAATTAGGATATTTTATTTTATTTTATTATGCAGGCTAAAGATTATTTCAAGGAATTTGACGCTAATACAAAAGAATACATGCTGCTGACAGCTTCCACAGAAATATAATGACAATAGTTTAATGTGAAAGTGTGGAAAACGTTTTAGCTCCTATTTTCAAAATAAAGTGAGAGCATCACACCAAGACAATGAAGTCAGTTCAAAAATTCTGTTTTATCCTCTGTATAAGTAATCACATTAGTAGCCAAATTAGTGCTTCTCGCAAAAATGAGCAAGTCTGGAATGTTATTAAACTCTGAACAAAGCCACGGCAGCTCCATGTTTAATAATCCATCTGGGTAAAACTAAAGTTGACTTAGAGATCAGAGTGTGAAATACTGGCTGATTTCGCTTTCCAAGCCAAAGAAAACTCCTCGTCCAAACCGTCAGTATCGGTTCAGGTCAAGAAGTGTGTCCATATTTTCTGATAAACACAATTGCAACAAAAGATGTTTTATTTATGCTGATTTGCCACAAATGGAAACAACTTTTTTTCTGTATTGTATTTGCAGAAAAAAAAGACTTCCTTATTTATAAACACTGATGCCACCCCACACCACCGACCCTTAAAGTGTCAACATCAAGACACATGTTTCGCTGCTGCGTCCGTCTCAAACCAGTACACACGGTGTGCTTTACAATTTTGTCCTGTCTTGGACTCCCCTGCAGGAACCCCGCCAGTTAGTAACCGCTGAGGCACTTGCCAGTCATAAATATTCTCAACAAGCCAGCTGATGGATGGTCTCTTTCACCCTCACTTTGAAAAGGATGTTCATGATGGCCAATAAAGCTCCAGTGAGTGAATGAGAGCTTTTTTTTTTCCCCACAGAGGGAATAGCCTCGGATGAGACGGTGACAAGGACACAATCACAGTTTTCGGCTGTGTCAAGCTAGGAAAATGTAAGATGCACAATGCTGCATGTGCATCAGAATCAGTGCAGAGGAATTCATGCAAGAAGTTTCTGAATAGTTAATGATACCACTTTAAAATTCCTCTCTCCCCGGTGTCAAATATGTAAATTCTTTTGAACAAAAACTTTTGCGCAAGCCTCAAAATGCAAAGAAATGAAATAAAAAGTCTCTGTTTCTATTTAAAAACATTCTCTGAGACGTATTTAAATAGCTTTGGTGTCACACTTAGTACAGTGTAACACAAGAGTCTGCTGCCGGTTCGCAACCTGCACCATCACCTGAAAAGCCCTCAGGACCCCTATGTTGTTGTGGTTCTCGGCAGCCTGAGATCAGTCTCCTGCATGCCTTTACACTTGACTTGCTTGCTGTGGTAAGACAGTTAACTCACTGATTGCAGGAGGAAAACTGTGAAAAACACGACGCTTTGTCTCCTGCAACCTCAAAACCAGTGAGTTCTGCAAAAAAAAAAAAAAGCCATGACACTGCACGTATGGAGTCCAACAGAGTTTTTTTTTTTTTTTTTGCAGTTTCCGTTTTACGCATGTTATTGTCAAAAAATGTTGACTCCTTTTTTTCTGCTACTCTTCAACACTCTTCATGTCCTGCTGAAGTAATTTCACACATGTTAACCTATTTTTTCCCCCTCTTTCTTTCAAAGCAAATGAAAGAATCCTGAGATAATAAACAGAGGCTTCCTCCTTCAGAGTTAGTTTCTTGGCTTTGCAACAGAGTTCCAGGAAGATTTCCAGCAATATGATTAAGTAAAAGTAGAGGATGATAATAACAATAAAAATCTGCTGCTTTTTGTGTCAATATATGCTTGGAACACATTGGATCTGCAAAAGCACGCAAAAAAAACCCAATGTAATTGTAATTTGTTTGATTTTTTTTTTTTTCAATTAGGTTTTTCTTTATAGGTTGCACAGAAATGATTCATCTAACAGGTTTAGTGGTAAAATGTGATAGTTCGCATGTGTGTCAATGATTGCCCAATAACAACATCACCAATTGCTTCACCTTTGTACAGCAGGCAGACATATATAAGCGTGCCTCCCACGGTCTTATGACCTGTCTATCATAGCTGGCCAAGCATGATTTATTGATACCGTACCAGAGAGAAGATGTTGGAGTGGCAGTCCTCAAGGCTTGCCCCGTTAGCCACCCAATTCGCCGTTGCAGTCATAATCGTCCGCCTTTGGGGTCGCCAGCGCAGGGCATGTCGAAATCCTTACATCGGTATCCAAACACCGATCAGGGGTGACAAATCGGTTCCCTTGTACGAGTCTTACAAGAGCCGCGGATAATAGACTCGGGATGGTCGGTATCAGAGAATGGGCGTATTCAAAACGAAGTGCACAATGCATCCATAAAGCCCGTGCGTATAAATCCAAGCGTGTGTTGAAAGAGCGGGCGAGCGAGAGAGAGGGAGATAATGTGGGGAGAGAGGGGGGGGAGAGAGAGAGAGAGAGAGAGAGATCACAACATTGTTACAATCCAGGTCAGGCGATTCCAAATGCGATCACTGTCATATAATAGATCCATTTCAATCCACGCGCAGAGGAAGATCGGCTTGTCTCCAAATCAGTCTTTCCGCATGTAGTTTCATCATTAAATCGCCCCGATCCATGAGAAAACCACTCCTTTTCTCCTCCTTTCTCAGAAAACAGCCCAAATATGTAGAAATTCTACGCGTCAAAACTTTAAATAGAAACGCTGCAAGGGAAAAAAAAAAAAAAAAAAAAGATCAACTCAATACAAAAAAAAAGGGCAATTGCCATGCAGGATATCTGATTCCGTGTGCTCCACAAGCTGATGCACCACTTGTGATAGTTTTTGAGAATTGCATGCGCTATTTATAGCCCTTCTTTCTCTTGCCACAACCGTTCCTCTCACAATGTAAGCCAGTCTGGCTCGCACAAACAGGGCGCTGCGAGCAGGAATATTTAATCCCTCTGTTGCTTCTGAACCAGACGATCCGAGGAACCCGATAGCTGTATATATGTAAAAAAAAAAAAATTAAATAAACACAAAAAAGAAAAGAGAAAGAAAGAGATCCACCCCCCGTCCCCTCTTCTCCTCCTTGTTCTGCGTTGCTCCTGGCGGACAAAGTCAAGCGGGTTCCCAGCATTAACACCCAAAAATCATGGGTCAAACCATTCAGGCAAGAAGAAAGAAAAAACTATTCGGACTCTCCACCAACCAGGGAAACGAGAAGCAGGCGACTGCTGTAGACGGAGGTTTGAAAAAATCCTTCCTTCCTTTCAGTTTTATATCATTACGAAACGTCCTCTCAAAGCCACAAAAGCCCCAGCGTTGCAGAAAAAAAAATGTCAGATAGGGCTTTTTTGTGTGTGTGTGTGTGTGTGTGTGTGTGTGTGTGTGTGTGTGTGTGTGTGTGTGTGTGTGTGTGTGTGTGTGTGTGTGTGTGTGTGTGTGTGTGTGTGTGCGTGCGTGTAAATGTGTACACTTCCAAGTCAAAAGTCACCCTCCTCGTCTGGCGCCGATTCTGACATAAAGATTATGTTGAAAGGCTGCAGATCGCTCCTTCACAAAGCGCGCATCATCCGTGTATTTTGTCGAGAAACCGTGCGAATGTTGATTTAAATCCTCCAACATGTGCATGATTTCCTCAACCGCAGCGGCTCCTTCCTCATTGTTTATCTGTCAGAGTGCGTTATTATACTGCTCGATGGGCGTGCGCGCAGTCTGAATGTGTCACTCTCTCTCTCTCTCTCTCTCTCTCTCTCTCTCTCTCTCTCTCTCTCTCTCTGTGTGTGTGTGTGTGTGTGTGTCTGCGCGCGCGTATGTGTGTGTGTGTGTGTTTTACGTGAGGTGCTGAAGCTTTTCTTTCTTTTTTTTTTTCGCGAACCATAGACCAGCCTACAAGGCATTGTAATAATGTAATGGCGGTCGGAAGCGTACTACAGAGACTCGCCTTCCTATTTGGCCAAGTTTGCACTCACGTGACCAAAGTCTGGGATTACAATCCTGTTTAAGTATCTGTTTGATGAGACGCTGGATAGCAAGATGGAACAGACCATCTTACTGGGAATCCTTTTAAATCCCACCTACCTCCTCTCCCCCCCCCTTCTTTTTTTTTTAAAAGGGTGTATACTTTCTAATATTTTGTTCAGTTTTCTCATCACTGCGCGGTGTCATTCTGCATGCATCAGTTACATAATATAACAGTTCTCACAACAAGAGGGTGTGAGAATAGAGGTCAGCATGACTTACTTAGCTTACACTGTGTTTCATAAGAGATACAGAATCTATGTAGGTTAGTCTCACAAGCTGCAAAATTGAAATTCACTCTGGACAAAAAGACGAGATCTCTGCTCAAGATCTGGAGTTATTCAGGACTTAAGACAATAAAACACAATGTCCATGTCTAACCACCCTGATAAGCGAATTTATTCATTAAACAAAATTAGGATTCACTTTCATAGTGGCACCCGTTAGATGAGAAATATCTTGCAACAAGTGAGCATTTTCTCTTAAAATGTGTTGTGTTAGAAGGGACAAGAGGGGCATTGGAAATTATTACAGCACGTTTGATAAAAGCTAAATTGTGATACTTATATGACCAGAGCATCTTCAAACCTGCAAATGTTGTGGGAGGTTGCTGGTCTTTAAGATTCAGTTTTAAAAGTGATCCTTGGGGTGGGGCGGAGTATTGGACTTTGTTTCACTCAGAATCTTTGGTTCCCGAGTTGGATGCTACTTTGACATATATCACCTAACTAAGCATCGTTGCAGACCTTGTGTCTTTTCAGAAACAGTTCAAAAACGATTTGAAAACAGGTTTAAGATGTTTGCTTTGTGTGCAAATTAGTTAGACCTGTGGGATAAACAAGTAGCATCTGTGGAGGCCCGACAGCCTGAGAGACTGTTACCGACCTACAGACTCTTTTCCTACGTTCAAATGTAAAATCAAGAAATTATCAACAGTGCTGAGAAGTTTTGATCACTTTCTTTTCCTTCATGCCCAGAGAGAATGGCGTTGCACCACATGATGTGAAGCTGCCTCTCCAGAGAGACTCAGTCTGTTGACAGACTCTGAATTTCAGCCGTCTGGAGCTGGAGGCTCTCTCTCTTGTCCTCCAGCAGATTTCATATAACAAGAATCTGAAGCTGGTGAAGAAAGTGCTTTGTGGTGTAGATCAGTTCTTTCAGTGCATAAAAACTTGTGTTCCTGACTTTTGCTGATTAAAGCATTAAACTTTCAATGAAGAGCTAATTACAAACATCCATCTCTGTCTAACTGTAAGAAAAACACAAGTTTATAGTTATTTGGAATTGACGGCTCATGTTTCCTGTCATTCAGGCAGGAGCAACAGCTCATTAAGATCTGCAGGTACTGTCTTTAAATAGCAGGCTATTATGCAGTTATAGATATTTGCATTAGAAATGGAAATTAAGGTGTAGTTTTTCTGAACATTAAGTAATTTCCCTACTTTTTAATCCTGTTTTCTAAAACATGTTTCCATTATAAACACTTGTATTTTTTTTTCCCCTCAAATTCATTAATTCCACATTTCATTCCCTTAACACTGACTGATTTGTTTTCTTTCACCCAAGCTGAGTAACTCTAGACTTTTTTTCTCCACATTTAACGTCTCCATAACACTTTGTTCCCTCAGCATTTAGTAATTCCATTGTTTTCTCAATGGTGAGTGATTTGGTAAATTTTCTCTCAGCAGTAAGTAACTATAATTTGTGTTATTGACACAAAGTGATTATAGTTTGTTTGTATTTTTTCCCTTTTTTTTCAGAACCCCCCCCACAGTGACGTATTATGGTGCAGCTTTTTCGTCTTTGTTCTCCTGCTACAAATGACTGACTGAGCGTCATTCAAAGGGATTCTCTGGTTTTGCCCGTGGTTGTATGCTAATGAGATTTGGGTGGGGATCAAAAGAATGAGATTGCAGATGCATAACAAGATTTGCTTTCTTGTTTCAGCTTAAAGAATGTGTATTTACATGATGACTGTATTCTCTTAAACTACTATGGGAGTGTTTCATTCTATGTCTGCAAAAGAAAACTGCAGAGGCGGCAAAACTGTAAAACGTTCCATTTCAAAAAGAGAGAAAAAATTTTTGTTTTGAATGGAGATTTCAGATGTTTGTGAATAGCTTACATTTTTTTTGTATGCTCAACATTTTTAATCCAGAAAAACATTATTTAATTTTTTTTTCAGCACAGGAAGTTTAAGTTCTTACAAAAACCTAAATTGACACTTTATGTGCAGTCAGGCATCGATTCCAAAAGCGCCAACATTGGGTGAAGGTTGCTGACAAGCAACAACAGCAGAAACTAGTGTGTCAGGTGTCTGATATGATTCTGTGATCCAGTCCAAAATTCATGCAAATATTGACAGAAATTTGTTTGTTATTGAAATTTGTATTCCTCCAATAAAGTACTTGGTGAAATATTCTAATTTTTGCATGAAATGTTTGGTAAAAACGTAACGTAAGACTACATTGATCCAGTATTATTATTAATTATAAACATATGCGACATGTTTAAACTAGTATTCTCTGGTTTTATTTCTTTATTAAAGTAATTTTCATGGATATACTGAACATCTTTACATATGTAGCAACCTGTAAGGTTGACGAATATTATTCTGTTAGTAAGGATTCTGTCACTTTATGAAACCTTTGATCTAAAATAACAGCGTTTGTTCCAGGTACAAGCCGGCACATGATCTGCGACCTCTTATTTCTTCGAAACAAAAAGAAAGCAGGGGGACGCGGAGGAGCGCTGGTAAGGGAGGGCGAGTGGTGAAAGATATGAATCAGATGGATGAGCAGCGGCTTAGTCTGGCGGTTATTGATCCCTCTGCTCCAGGAATGATCCAGATCTCATTTGGACACTTTTGTCTCCTTTTGTTCGATACATCCTCAGCGGCTTTGAAAAGACTTGTGCTCGGTTTGACACACTTGGTATGGAGCTGATGGGATGAGATGCTTATCGGTTTGAATAAATCTATTTCAATATGCTGCGTGTTTTCACTCATCGGGCCCCCGCTGACTTCATCTGCACGAGGAGAAGAGACGCATCTTTGTTCTGATTAAAGATAGCACGGTTGTCCTGACGCTTTCTCGAGGCAGTTTGACGAGATTAAGCATATTCATATTTAGACACAAGATGTAGATGTCGATGTCGATGTAGATACGGACTGAATCATCGCCGCTTAACGCGGTAGATGTTTGTTTGCTTGACAAGACTGTGGCTTAAAACCGAGCACAGATAAAAACCAAAAATAAAATAATATAAACACAGGGAATACAACCGTCTGCTGGGAACATTATTACCGCATTGCACATTCATGAAGGTAATACAGTGCCTTGCATATTTCTCACATTTTGTCACGTTACACCTCCAAATAATATATTCACAAATGAAAATCTGAAAAGTGTGGCTGCATTTGTGTCCAGCCCTAAAAAATCTGATACCCCTAAATAAGTTATCACCTTCCAAGGTCAGAGAACTTTGATGGAACAACTTGCCTTATTAGGACCAACAAACACACCAAGCTTTGGAGAAGTTTGAAGATGTAGGTAGAAATTCACACCTGCTTGTCTTGAGACAGAGTTGAGACAAGAACTTTGTGGAAGGCAAGACAAACTCTAAAATCAAACTAAGGCAAAAACTAAGGCTGTGGTCATAAGAATCTTGTTGTTACTCCAACTTTTCGAAGTTAAAAACTTGGTTACATCTCAGTGCAGCAAGGAGATTCACAGCAAATTGTGGTTAAAAATATGTGTTGCAGCTGTGGTCTTGAAACCAAGAGTACCACAGTACTATTCGAAGCTCAAGTGGGGGAGTGTGTGAACCGGACAACTGTGAGTTGTTTATGAAAGAGTGGCATGAAGAAATCCATTTAAGTAAAGTCCTTTTGCAGTTTTCAAGAAACTCAATAAACAGGTGGAAGGAGAAGAGATCAAATGAAACAAAACTTAACTTTCTAGCTAACGTGCATGTTGTGAGAAAACGTTTCTAAAGATGAGGCAATCCTGGAAGAAGACATGTGCTACGCTGCACAAAACTTGAGTCTGTTAATAGTTTCCTCAAAAACATACAATATGTGGCCAAATATAAATATACTGTAAATATCTGATTTTAAGCCTCGTCAGAGTGGTTGAAGGATTTTGTGACATAGCCGATAATGAAACTACTTTCTTCCTTCTCTTTCTGCACAAACGTGATTGTGACGGTGAATGGACAAAGATATAACCAGGACAGAAATGGAAGCAGATGAAAATAAAATTTAAAACGTGGCATGATTGGAAGGAATTTATATTATGCATTCAGCTATCTGACAGGGAGACAAACAGCTGGGCAGACCTGCTTCCTGAGAGTAAAACCAAAAGTGGACCGAACAGTTAGGAAAAATAACAACAACGAGCCGATGACAGTCTGGGACGCCTCAGAACCTGCAGACAATCTGTGATTTAAAGTCTCTCGCTTTCCCTCTCTTTTCTGGCTCTGCTATAATTTTCCCAGCTGGAATGATGGATGAGGCAGTGTCAGCCCATGTTCATTATAATGCACACCATCTATTCTTCTCAGCCGCACTCTCCGCGCTCCAGGAAATGCCAGAGCAGTATTGGACCCGCGAAGAGAAGAGGAGACTCCCATATGATTTCGTGGGGAGAATTTGCTGCTAGGTGTGTGTTAAGTCAGTGCACAGTAATCCATCAATCACTAATGAAGATACTTTTAGGCTACAGCTTGCTCTTAAAAGGAGCTTTGCTTTTAGTGTGAACAGCCTTTGATGCCCATCATCTCCATTGCAATATGCTCATGTTGAATTAATAATACTCGAGGTCTATTTGCCTCAGTTACCTCGGTGCGACCAAAGAGAATTTGTTCCCTGGAATGTTTTTTGTTTGTTTGTTTGTTTTATCTTTTCCGTTCAAAATGACATCTTTATCGAAGAATCTATTAGAATTCTTTATGCCAAAAAATTAAAACCCAAAATGTAATTTATTTACATTGTTTTTAGTTTATCTTATATTACACCAGCTCTGTGATTAAGAAAACACTTATTTTCTTTTAAAAGTTAACGGATCTTGCTTTCAGTCTAATATTTCAGGTCCTCCTATAGGAGAAACTTTTATTTCTAATCACAGAGCATTTTACTGGGCAACAGTTGTCTTTTTTTAATTTTTTTTATCCAAAGTCCTCCTGTTTGGTTTGGTGTCATTTTAGTGAAAATATGCAGTGCTTTCCCTGAATAATTGATCAAGCCGGCAGCATATGTTGCTTTAAAGCTATGTGTGTCACTCAGCTTTAATAGCGTCTTCACAGATGTACAAGTTACTCATGTCACATGCACTCACTGAAGCTTTGATAAGAGGCTTGAGAGTCCCTCTGTTTAGCCTGCAGGATGCAGCATTCAGGTTTTTTTTTTTTCCAGTATTCATATTTTTGTTGTGTCATATCACTGATGAGTTTTCCACATAGCCTCAGTTCTTCTTAAAAGACCTCTGACTCAGAAAAGACAGATTTATTTTATTTTATTTTTTTGTAGATTTAGCTTTTATTTGAGAAGGCAGCGATTTAAATGTTTTAATTATAGCAGTTTAAAAAACATTTGTGATCCTATTTTTACTGGTTTTGATACCTGCAAAGATATTTATCTGCTGATTATCAAAATGTTTTGGCATTGGATACACTGTGCACTATATGCGATTTAAAAGCCCTTTTATTAAACGATATCATGAAGCGCATTAAACACAGACTGGAAGTTTCAAAGATATTTATATCTCTAGATTAGTTTTTTTTCCACCTAGAGTTTATCACAAATCAGTACAACCACAAATATTAAAGTGTTCTTCTGGATTTTGAGTGCAATCAACGCCTGAATCCGGAAGTGAAGGGAAAAGGATACATTGTTTTCAAAAGGTTCTACAAATAGAAATGTGAAACATTTGGCATGAATTTGCTTTGAGCTCTAAGTTAATCTTCAGGTGCAATTTCGTCACCAAATTTATCTGGTATGATTAGCAAAAGTATGATTTGGCTATTCAACAAATTCACAAGTCTTTTGCAGCCTCCAGGAGCTGCATCCATCTTTCCTATTGTGTTTGTTACTTTTCAGATAATATTTAGAAGATTGGTTTTAGAACAGTGTCATTACAGATTCATGTTTATGTTAATGCTTGAATTAAGCCCCTTGTTAATTATGTTAAGATTATGTATTTCCATATAACATGTAGCAAGTTAGTATCAGTAACAAGTTCCAAGTCACAAGGCATCCAAACCCTGAAGCAAACTATGCCTTATTATGTAGTTTAGTCTCTAACCCTCCTGACACATTTTTCTTTGTCTTCCATCTGTTTCTGATTAATCTAAAAAAATATATAGCAATGACATTCACATACCATTTTCAGTGCTATGTTTTTTTTTTAAACTACTAAAAAACAGGTAATATTTGTGCGTTATTGTGTTGTAAAACACAAGGTAGATGAGCTCTTCTTTAATGCTGTATGAGGCCAGTTATTCTCTTAAATGACAATCTATCTTGCTTTACAGGACCCAAACATATAAGATCTTGGTTCAGTAAATATTGAATGAAAAACTGAAGAAATCTGCGATGTCAAAGATATGGTACGACAGCAAAGAACAAGAACAAAAAAAAACACATCTGAGCTGACGAAGAGTTACAGATAAGGCATAGAAGATCATGATAAGAACGAAGAAATGTAGCTAAATACCACAAGCATTTTCAAGGATAGACTGAATCCTTTTTTTCCAAACAAACAAAAATAGAAAAGTCAGTACAAGATTTTTGTAACATTTCTTTCAACACAGCAAAATGGGGAAATCCTTTATACATTTCAGATTTAAATTTGTTTTGTCATGTTCTCTTTCTACTTTCTTTCTTTCATTTAATTGCTGAGCTGATTAAATAATTCACAATAAAACCAGTTTCTAGTTTCTAATATCAAAATGTGAAATTTTGGACTTATGAATTTAGTCTGCGTGACAAAAAGCTAGACAATAAATCCAAGGATTTACTCAAGAAATAAGCTAGAAGTTTTGAGAAATGTGAAGATTTTCTTTAAATGACGCTGATTTAAAGAAAATCTGAAAGATCAATCCATATCAGGTTTTCCTCCCTCATTAAGTGAGGTGGAGGAATGTTTTTTTTATCACATATTTCTGCTAAATCTCACTGTCCTTTTTACTGGTTACTGACATTTTAAAAAAAACAACAACATTTCAAGGCCATGTCTATTTCCAAACATCCCTGGTTCTGAAGAAAATTGCTATTGGAACGATTCCCTTTGAAAGCTGACCCAGCGAGGATCTCCGTAGGAGGGATTATCTTACCTTCGACCTTTTAAGGATTCCATCTTACAGCCCAGTGCCTCCGTGTCTGCCTGTGTTTTCGTCATACTCTGCTGCATATTGATCCCACGATGAGCAGGAGACGTGTTTACAAGCTGACCCGAGAGATGGGGAAATGAGATGTTATTTAATGAGATCAGAAAATTAGCACTCATACGGCATCTTGTTTGATTTGAAAAAGTCACTGACACAATAATAAAAAAAAAAAAAAGACGTTGCTCAGAAATGTGATTAGAGTAGATTTAATAAGACTTGCAAACGCAATTAAAATTTTAAGTAGCAAAACTAACACACGTTCACATGACTTGAATGGAAGCATAAGTTCCATTCAGGTCCCAGTTTCCCCAGTAAAAGCTGCTCTCGCATAATTCATAATTCAGATCCAGCATATTTCAACCTGCAAACAGCAGAGTATCGTCCGAGCAGCGTCAGGCGGCTTTCAGGAGAAAGATTACTACAGATAGTGCGCTTTAAGTGACCAGCCGGCATTTCCACTTGGCTGCTCCCTCTGATGCCACCTGAACAGGATTCAGCAGGAGCCTTCAAGGTCCTCATACATAATGCATCAGGAGAAGGTCTGCTCAGTTTTCATGTCCTCCTAATTCATTCCACAAAGAGGCTGCGGTCTACCGGCACACAAGGTGCCCAGCTTGGATCACAAATCAGAAATTTTCACTTTACACCCGACACTTTTTTTTCCCACCCCCCCTCTTTAAACAAGTGCTGTCATCAGGTTGGTCTCCATTCATCTTCAGAGATCAAAATGTTACTTACAGTGCCTCAAAAAGTATTTGTTTACTCTTTGACATTTTACATTTCTTCATGTTATAACTATAAACCTCAATGTAATGTATTTTTATTTTACCCTCAACAGAAAGTCACGCATAAGTGTTTGGTAAAATGAAAATAATTAATGTTTTTCTTTTTATTTACGTATAAAAATATGACAAGTGTAACATTCATTGGTATTCAGCTTTCCGAATTCTGGAAGAAATCCATCCATCCATCCATCCATCCATCCATCCATCCATCCATCCATCCATCCATCCATCCATCCATCCATCCATCCATCCATTCATTCATTCATTCATTCATTCATTCATTCATCCATCCATCCATCCATCCATCCATCCATCCATCCATCCATCCATTTTCTTACACCCTTGTCCCTTAGTTGGGTCAGGAGGGTTGCTGGTGCCTATCTCCAGCTAACGTTCCGGGCGAGAGGCGGGGTACATCCTGGACAAGTCGCCAGTCTGTCGCAGCGAAGAAGTATATTTTAAATATAATCACAACACCAAATCTTTTACTAAAAGACAGAAAAAAAAATTCTACAAATTGAAACTCATACTAAAAGACTTGATAAACGTTAGAGTTTCAAGTTCTTTGTTCTGAAGGCACAGCCTTAGTCAGACAGAATGGCGAGCTCCTATGAATAATACTTTTAAACATATTTCTACTTATTTTCAGTTGGGTTTGACACAAAATTTCAGCACACTGGCATTCTTTGATCTAAGCCGATCTGTTAGTTTTGACTAAATGCTTAGGGTCGTCATCCGGTAAGAATATTAACCTCCACCCTAAACTCTAGAATCTTTTACAGATTCCACTAAAAATACAATCAAACTTTTTTTGTTCTGTGATTTTGTGGAAAAGTTCAAGGGCACCTTCAAGACATTGTATAATACAACAAAACAATATTACTAAATAAAGTCCTAATTTCATCAGGTAAACCCTTTGATAGAATCAACATGGTGACTTATCCAGCACGATTCTCCATATTCTTTGTCTTCACAATTCAGAGACACTTAGTGATATTTATTCGTTTAATGCTCGGTGACACTGCCGTGGCCTTGGCCATCATTTTTTATCCTGCCCTCCGCGAACTCCTTTTTGTGGCTGGATTTGATGTGCCGCAATTGTCTTCTGTTTCTCTTTTGCTCACAGCATAAAATCATTCATGGAAATCAATCCAAGCCAGGCCCCATCATCTCCATGCGTTTCAAAACATAGCCTTCTGCTGACCTCAATAAATTTACCGGCGAACGTAAAACATTTCAGTTAATGCCCTCAAAGTGGCCTTTCCACAAACACAGTCCTTCTATAAACGGGGGCCACTTAAAGCTTTTTGTGTGCCTGTGTAGACAGAGACTGGTAACGTATTCACTAACGTCGTATAATAGAATTGGGACCCATTACTTATAGCTAACGATGCCGTGTGGTTCTTACAGTTTATGGTGTTTATGGAGCAAAGTCCTGCTGTACTTTTATGTAAAAGTCAAACAATAAAAATACACATTCTGAACTGTACGCAGAGATCAAAACACTTTGTCAGGAGTTATTTCCTAGTAATGTAACCCAGTGTGCTTTCTCATCTTGTGAAATGTCAAAGCAAGATGTTTTATGCAGAACAACAGAGAAGCTCACATTTGTATTTCTAAATAAAATAATCAGAACTTGTCATTTGTTCTTGGGTGTCTTCATGATTAAAGAACAATAAAACCATCTAAGGTGCATTTAACACCAGAATTTAAAATGCATATATGTTTAAAAAGACCAAAGTTTAGAAAAAATAAAAAATAAAATGTTCATCCTAAAAATTCGTCAGAGAAAACCAAGAACTTTATAGAAAAATCCCTACAGGAAATTGTGCTAAATTTAAAAGGTTGGATTTTTCTTAATTTAGAGCACAAGTATTCATTTATAATATAAAAATAGTTTAGTTCAAGACAATTTAGACCAGTTTTCATAGATGCCAATATATCCAAGAGACACTGTGAGCTAATGTACACTTAATTATTCATACCCCAGTCAGATTTAGGCTGAATGTATCTTTTAATTTTACCAGCATGCTAATTCTGAATGGAAGTAATATTCCGCTTTTAAAGCGGCTCGACCAGAATTGCAAATTGAATCTGATAGAGAATCTGCTGCAGGAGCTAAAGATTAAAGTCTTTGAACGTCAAACACTTGAAGCTAATTTCCATTGCTAGTTCATCAAAATACCAATGAAAACCTGCAAAAAGCAGCTCAGGAACCACAAGAAAGGTTTGATTCCTGTAATACCAATAAGGATTTTTCCATTGATTACAGAGAGAGGCATCAATACTATGCATTTACCATTAATTATTTTGAACTGATTCTCTTTTTTAAATCATTTTAGTTTGAGTAATTGTCTCATTTCTTGCTTCTTGATTAAATGACAAATAATTCAAAATATAAATCTAACAGGTGTAATAATGTTGGCTGAACTGATGGAATAAACAGGACATAAACATCTTCATCACCATGCGCTGACCCGTTGTGAAACTCTCTTCTGAGTACCATACAATGCCTCGTATTTTAGTACAAAACAGCTGTAAATGATATATACAAGCCTTGGGTCTCTCTATTTACGTTGAATGCCTTTAATGTCTGAGCTCCGCAGCAGTATTTCAGCACAATATGAATTGTGGACTCCTTCTCTGGCTTGTTTGTCATTAATTTGATCTTTTTTGTGAGGTTTAAATTTGAATTTTATTTACTTTTTTTTCTGCGTGTTAGCTGCATGGCACAAAGACTAGGATCAGTTTGCAAGCCTGTTTGCCTTTGCCTCCCTGTTTTGCTAAACATTGTTTCATGCCTCCTTCATTTTTTTTGCATCTTTTTATGACGGCTCAAATAATTACAAATTGTAAATAAATTTGTATTTTTAAGTTAGTATGAACTAAAAAAAACTACATTATTTCCATTAATTCATTATCTTCAATTGAGAGTGCCTTGGGCGAGAGAACCATCTTCTTCGGTGTAGTTTGAAGTAACTTCTCGTGCTTTTGGCAAATCACCTCTACATCGACGTCTAGTGATTACAGTTTGCATATCCATCAGTCTTTATGTGGCAGCGCTGTCTCTTTACCTTCAATTCACCTGCAGATATTGCTTGGTTGTTGTGTTTTTTTTTTTTCTTGCTCTAGCAGCAGGTTATCTGATAAATGATTAGATCTGAATTTGTAATCAACTCTTGGCACAGATGCACTGAAGAAAATGGATTCTCCATTGAATCACTTGTTAGCCTTAAGCAGGACAGCTTCCTTTGAAAGGAAAACTAAGAACAAAAGAATAAGGGAGTGTGCCTGAAGTTTATAAAGAAAACAACCATAACTACACATTAGCTATACAAATTGGCAGATATCATAAAATGTAGTGCAATTCATTATTTTTCCAGGAGCCCTAAATAAACCCAAGAAAACAACGATTCTATTTAAAAATCAAGATTCCTTCAAAAATCAACCACAATGAACCATATGACTAAAGCAGAAGATTAGAATACATAAAATTGCTTTCTGAGTGCGCATCACGATGAAGAGGAATGATGAGCATTAGCTAAAATACCGTATTTTCCGGACTATAGAGCTCACCTCACTATAAGCCACATCTACAAAGTAAAAAAAAACAAAAAAAAAAAAACCTGGAAACGTACATATAAAAGCCGCACCGGGCTATAAGCCGCTGCTATCTCCACCGCTCTCGGTTTCTCCAACGCCGAACCATGGATTCGTTCATGCCGAGCTTACGTGTAGCGGCTTTGGTTTACAATTTTGACTTCCAATGATTCACTTTCTGCTAAAGAGCCCCCTGGTGGTTGAAAGAAAATACACAGAAAAGCCGTACCGGGCTACAAGCCACATGGTTCAAAGTGTAGGAAAAAAAGTAGCGTCTTATAGTCCAAAAAATACGGTACTTAGATTAAATATTTATATGCCTTGGAAAATATAAAAACACCTTGAATAAAAAAAACAAATCTAAACCATGTGTCTTGTTTCTATCATTCTATCACTTCATGTTAGTGCGTCACATAACCTGGTAAATCCGGGATTGTACCTTAGAATCCTAGAATTAGCAGATATACTTTAATTATATTTACTTATAGTTTCTGCTCTTTTAGAGATCGTTTTCCCAGTTGACGGTGTACAATGATGACTTTGTTTTGAAGTGATAGTTGTGATATAATCAAACATCTGCACATCAGTGGCTTTGCTGCGCTGTTCTGAAAAGTCTGAACAACTTTTAAATTTGTACATGCTAGCGTGTTTTGCTGGTCAGCAACATTCTGAAAATGCAACAAATTCTTAACATCTCCTGTCCAGCCATGCCATAAAATCTGCTCAGTGTGATTGATATTTATCATAGCTTATTGGAAATGAAAAGACTAGTTTTGCATATGGATATTAGGGTCAGTTGTGGGGTGCAAATGAGCAGCTGAGGAGTTCTGAGAAAAAGAAAGAAAGGGGGGAGACAAGAGTGAAGGAGAAAGGGAGGTCTTTTGGCCACTTGTGGCCTTCACAACACAGGCACAAATCATAGAGGGACATGGCAATTGGAGTGACAGATGAACAATGCTGGCGTTTTCCAACCCCCTGTGAACAGGCTCATCCATCACAGCAAGGGAGATTAATTCAATTCATCAGCTTTTTGTCTCCTTGGGCCCCCTAATGCCACCTGATATTGCTCAAGGAGGATTTATAAATGTTTGTGGGTTTGATCTGTGCTCACTTGCCTGACACTGAATTAAAACATTACTCTCTACTCTTAGTAGTACACTGGTTTATGCCAACAGCCTGACAGCCACTTCTGCCATAACTCTGATCGAGATGAATTTGTATGAAGTCCAAAACGTTTGCCAGGGGCATCCAACAAGACGTTAAAGCGAAGACTAAAAGAAAAGCAGAGGAGGGATTGATGGTTATAAGAGAAAATACAGACTCGCTGAAGAATTTATGGGAGTTGCATTTAATAACTGAAAGGAAACATTTAAATCATTGTGACAGAGAAAGGTACAGAGCCTTCAGGTATTACGATCATCCGAGGCTAAAAGTTAAGATTGACTGTTGGTTAATGAATGTCAATAAATTATGGGGGAAAAAATTCCAGATATTCGTCAAATGCTTCAAGTAAATTTTAAATATTGTACTTTGATCAAAATAAGTGACCAAAGGCAGGATCATTGTACCCGTCCAGCTGCACAGATGGCACAAAAAGTGTCAATACTGACATCTAGTGTCTTTTTGATGTCATGTCTCCGATATGCAAGAAACAAAAGAACATTTTTACTTTGAGATCGTTTATTTGCAGTGTACACATTGACTAATGACAAATATTTACAAGGATTTATTAGCCAATAAATTTAAGCAGACTCAACATTTATGGTGTTCAAAGCTAAACGACCAGCTGCAGGAAAAAGTTCAGCCTCAGTTATCTGTGGCCACAGCTGGCCTAGCATTCCCAACAGGGGATAGACGGCATTTATTCAACCACATGAAGACGACAGCACCAAGACCCTCCTCCTGGCTCTGATTGGTCGTTTCTAGATGCCACTGGAAGGCAGTGCGTCTTCCCCTCCCACTACGTGGTGAGTTTAAAGTTTCATAGAAGTTATACTGCTAGTGAAAGGAGAAATGCCCATTAAATAATAATAAAAAAAACTTAAGTTAAATGAGACTGAAAATTTAAAAATTTGAACCATAGAATGCTTTATTTTACATTTAGGCATAGGTCTTCTGAGGCATATAATGAATCCTGCCTCCTCTCCAGATGCAAAAGTAATAAGCTGTGCCCAGGCATCCCACAAGAGACACCAGCAATACAGCTGTTACAACCACAGTCTTCCACACTCTGGAGTCATGAACTTCATTAGAATCTGAGGGAAAAACAAACAAGAGTTACACCAAGATGTCCCCAAAACTGGGACATGCAAGTTTTAGCAAAAAGCAACTACCTTCACCCAACAGAAGAGAAGATTCTGGAGTCGTTTGCAAATTGAAGATTTCAAGCGGCAACAGTCCGTCTTCTTCTGAGGAGTTGTCAGGCAACATATTTTCATCTGGGGTAGCAGTACCTTCCGCCACATCGTAATACTCTTCATTATCCAACTGAGTTATCCAGCGTCCATTAACAAAGACAAGAGAGCCTGGGCAAGATAACACAAGCATGAAAACATAATGTGGAAGTCAGTCATTGACTAACTAGCTACAAAACAATGTCACCTTCTTACCTGCCAGAACAGGTGATATGGCCAAATGGGCCACAAGCACAAAACAGAACATCAACATGACTGCACTGAAACACTTTGCAATTTCCTTTGCCTTTTATTTGCACTCTTTATCAGCTCAAGTGGAATCAGCTGTGCTCTGGTTCAATGAGGACCAATAACCTTGGCTCCTGGGTCACCTGGTTTTCTACTTCTTGTAAAAGCTCCGTTTCATTGGCCTACAGATGACAGGTATCTGTCAAGCATCAAGGGTCATAGGGATGTATGTGCAGGTCATAACTCAAAACTAGTAAATGAATGTGTTCAGACATATGTGGATTTACATCTTAAAACTTCAATCCTGATAAAATTATCATATATATAATAATAAAACCTAAATATTTTTCTGGATGGCCTACTGTTATTTTGTGCATTATACCAAAAAAAAGTTTAAAATGTAGCTGTGGCTACACAACAACGATAATACTGACTGTGATGAATTTGCACACAAGAATCATAATTAGAAATCTTCAAGCTGACTATAAACTGCAGTCCTGTCCACTGACTTGAATGCAGAGTTAAATAAGTGTCCATCCAGACATCCATTGGCTATTACTACTCATCCTTGCAGTGTTGCAGAGTGGGGGACTGGTGCCCATCTCTAACAGTTTTTGAGCAAGAGGCCTGGACAGGTTGCCAGTCCACCACAGAGCCACACACACTCTAAAGGTGATTTAGAGGATTCAAAACCATAACCACCAGTCATGTTCATGGACTGTGGAGGGAAGTACCCAGAGAGAACACAGCCACAGAGAAAACATGCAAACTCCATGCAGAAAGACCCCAGGCTGGGACATTTCAGTAAGTCCATATTTTATTTCCCCAAGGCCCAAAAACAACAGAATATGAAGATTGCACATGTTCATCATACAAATGAATTTAAATTTATATGTCAGATCCGAGTCCCCACAATGTGAACAACAGCAATGAAACAAACTGTACATTTCTTTACAGCTAAGGCTAAAAATGTGAGTCAAGGTCACATTGATCAAAAAGTGAAAATGTCTAAAATACAATTTCTAAAACCTTTTAAAATCAGAAATGTTAAAATGTCATGTGAATATCAATGTGTTGCAAGGCAGGTAGTCTTTTTTTTGTTTGTGGCAGACATTTTAATATATCAGGAAAGGTCAAATAAAAATATACAGGTCCTTCTCAAAAAATTAGCATATTGTGAAAAAGTTCATTATTTTCCATAATGTAATGATAAAAATTAAACTGTCATATATTTTAGATTCATTGGACACCAACTGAAATATTTCAGGTCTTTTATTGTTTTAATACTGGTGATTTTGGCATACAGCTCATCCATCCATCCATCCATTTTCTTTCACCCTTGTCCCTCAGTGGCGTCGGGAGGGTTGCTGGTGCCTATCTCCAGCTGGCGTGCCGGGCGAGAGGCGGGGGTCACCCTGGACAGGTTGCCAGTCTGTCACAGGGCAACACAGAGACACACAGGACACACAACCGTGCACACACACACTCACACCTAGGGGCAATTTAGACAGACCAATTAACCTGACAGTCATGTTTTTGGACTGTGGGAGGAAACTGGAGTATCTGGAGAAAACCCACGCACGCACAGGGAGAACATGCAAACTCCATGCAGAAGGACCGGGGCCGGGAATCGAACCAAGAACCTTCTTGCTGCAAGGCAACAGCTCTACCAACTGCGCCACTGTGCAGCCCGCGTACAGCTCATGAATACCCAAAATCCCTGTCTCAAAAAATTTGCATATCATGAAAAGGTTCTCTGAAAGAGCAATGAACCTCATCATCTGAATCAACAAAGTAACTCTGAACACCTGCAAAAGATTCCTGAGGCTTTTAAAAACTCCCAGCCTGGTTCATTACTCAAAACTGCAATCATGGGTAAGACTGCTGACCTGACTGCTGACCAGAAGGCCATCATTGATGCCCTCAATCAAGAGGGTAAGATACAGAAAGAAATTTCTGAATGAATAGGCTGTTCCCAGAGTGCTGTATCAAGGCACCTCTGTGGGAAGGAAAAAGTGTGGCAGAAAACGCTGCACAACAAGAAGAGGTGACCGGACCTGAGGAAGATTGTGGAGAAGGGCCGATTCCAGAACTTGGGGAACCTGCGGAAGCAGTGGACCGAGTCTGGAGTAGAAACATCCAGAGCCACCGTGCACAGGCGTGTGCAGGAAATGGGCTACAGGTGCTGCATTCCCCAGGTCAAAGGTCAAGCCAGTGTTGAACCAGAAACAGCGTCAGAAGCACCTGACCTGGGCTACAGAGAAGCAGCACTGGACTGTTGCTCAGTGGTCCAAAGTACTTTTTTCGGATGAAAGCAAAATTTGCATGTCACTCGAAAATCAAAGTGCCAGAGTCTGGAAGAACACTGGGGAGAAGGAAATGCCAAAAGGCCAGAAGTCCAGTGTCAAGTACCCACAGTCAGTGATGGTCTGGGAGCCATGTTAGCTGCTGGTGTTGGTCCACTGTGTTTTATCAAGGGCAGGTCAATGCAGCAGGTATCAGGAGGTTTTGGAGCACTTCATGCTTCCAACTGCTGGAAAGCTTTATGGAGATGAAGATTTAATTTTTCAGCACAACCTGGCATCTGCTCACAGTGCCAAAACCACTGGTAAATGGTTTACTGACCATGGTGTTACTGTTGGCCTGTCAACTCTCCTCACCTGAACCCCATAGAGAATCTGTGGGATATTGTGAAGAGAAAGTTGAGAGTCCAAGACCAAGATGAGCTTAAGGCCATCGAAGCATCCTGGGCTCCATAACACCTCAGCAGTGCCACAGGCAGATGGCCTCCAGGCCACGCCGCATTGAAGGCTGCAAAAGGATTCCTGACCAAGTGTTGAGTGCATAACTTAAACATAATTATTTGAAAGTTGACTTTTTTGGTATTAAAACACTTTTTTTTATTGGTCGGATGAAATATGCAAATTTTTTGAGACAGAAATTTTGGGTTGTTATGAGCTATATGCCAAAATCATCAGTAATAAAACAATAAAAGACCTGAAATATTTCAGTTGGTGTGCAGTGAATCTAAAATATATGACAGTTTAATTTTTATCATTATATTATGGAAAATAATGAACTTTATCACAATATGCTAGTTTTTTGAGAGGGACCTGTATCAAATATTGTGGCTCAGTTTGAATTTACTGCATTAGGACTTGGAGCTTCTAGTTTTCCTGCTTTGATTAATTAAAATGTCTGGCAAACGTACTTATGCATAAAGAACACAATGTGTGCTTAAATGTGTAAAACGATCGGCACGGTAAAGACATTTATTTCAATGCTGTCAAGTCGTCCAACGACAAAGTTGTGCTAATTGCTGATGCCTACACCCAAACTTGTAGCAAAGTTTTTGCTAACCACGAATAAACAAAAATGAAAAACAAGAGGCAACATATTAAAGGGGCAGTACAATGTATGTTGCAGGTATAATGTCATTTTATAGCACAATTAAGTACAGTAAATATGTTAGCTTCAGTTATAAAAATGCTATATATATGTCTGATCCTATATTTCTTTCTGATCCTCTGCCTTCAGGAAGTCATCACAACGCTTTTCCATTAAGCCTTTAATGTCGATCTTAGGAGCGGTGCACTGAGAAGTAGCTCCTATGATGAGCTCAGCACATGTGCAGTTCCACTAGGTGTTTGCTAATTGCTGCTGACTAGTCTGGAGGGCCTGAGTGGGGAGTGTCTCACTGAGTTGATCAGTGAGACCAAGCGTTTTGTACACCTGATTGGCTGCTTTTGGAGATTCGAGGATGGCTCAAACATAAATGAAAGAATCAAAGCAGCACTCTAGGTATGTTTTTGATGAGGGAATAACATTAGAACACAATATAAAACTCAAAAAAGTCAATTTTACATAAATACTGCCCCTTTAAACAGATGCCTGGAGTAGCGTTCTCAGATACCTGCAATTCTAATCAGATTTCCCTTCTTAATTTCTAAATATTTGTAAATTGAGTATTTTTTTTAAATGCAGGAAACAATTCTTGCAATTTTAAACTCATCTGTACAATGTTTCCCTTGCATAGCTCATTATGAATTGCATCATCTGACTTAAAGTGTCACAATTTTCACAAACAGCATCTTAAAATGTGTTATTCATTTCTAATATCTATTCAGAGATCACTATTACCTAATGTCTGATGTATCTAATCTGAGAACTGAAAAACTAAATGTGATTTCAATCCCCAGCCTTTGGAGGTAAAGTCAAATTGTACAGTTTTGCTTTTTTATTGGCTCAGGCAGAGTATACCTACAGTAGATATAAAACTCAGTACTCTATACAGTATTAAATGATCTAAAATTGCCATTTCTCACCGTAAACTGATTTTATAGTGCATAGAATCAAAGAAGCTGGAACTACTGTGTAAAGAAGGCTGTCAGTGAAAGCTCATTAACCTTCAAAATAAAATTAAAAATTAAAAAAAAAGTACACCAAGTAATGTCTGTTAAGTGCTGCAGTTTTTTTTCAGTAACAGAAACCTTTATCTTCAAAAAGAAGTAAAGGGAAAACTTTGACAGTGACCTGGCTCATTGACCTGCCATTATACTACAGTGCCATTGAATATGGCTAACTATAACACACCAAGAGTTCACTGATACAAATGCACCTTGATGTTTAGTTATTAAGTGCTGCTTCACAAGCCAGAGTAAAAAAAATTCAGCTCTTTTAAAAGATGGCAACGTTTGAAGTTTTCCTTGTCTTCTAGGAATTTGTTATTATACCTAAGCTAAACAAGCAGGTAAAGTGAAGATGTTGTATCATTTCTATATTACTACATTCTCATTAAGATTTATTTTTGGTAATACAACCCACACTGCCCTGAGGTTAAAACTGAGCCTACTCTGGAGCAGGATTTCCCTTTAAATCACCTGACCTTGTACATAAATATCCAGCTCCATCATAAAAACTATGGTAATACAGTTATATCACCAAGTGAGTTTGAAATCTTGCACCATGACATGGCTGCTTTCCAGAGTGTCTGCATAATCGGGGCAAGTTTGCAGACTGGTGTGCTTCCAGTCTGCATGATCCTCTTTATTCATGCTTCTTTCCATCATTGTAGACCTTCCTAAGGCTCGAGTCCAGCAGGAAATCCACTGACCTACAGTGTGCACAGAGCAGAACATGTGATAAATAATGCATCATCCATCCATTTTCTTTATACCCTTGTCCCTTGTGGGGTCGGGAGGGTTTCTGGTGCCTATCTCCAGCTAACCTTCCGGGCGAGAGGCGGGGTCACCCTGGACAAATCGCCAGTCTGTCGCAAGGCAACACAGAGACAGAGACAGACAGGACACACAACCATGCACACACACTCTCACACCTAGGGACAATTTGGAGAGACCAACCAGACAGTCATGTTTTTGGACTGTGGGAGGAAACCGGAGTACCTGGAGAAAACCCACGCATGCACAGGGAGAACATGCAAACTCCATGCAGAAAGGCCGGGGCCGGGAATCGAACCCAGAACCTTCTTGTTGCAAGGCAACAGCTCTACCAACTCCGCCACTGTGCAGCCCAAATAATGCATCATGTTAAACTTAAACTTATGACACAAACTGAGATGGCAAACAAAGACTCAAAGTGGCTCAAAGGTTAAGGAATTAAAATTTTTGACTGTTTTCAGATTTAAAAATCTGATTACAGTACACCAAAAATATTAATTATAGAAAATATGTATAATTAAAGTGGATGTATTACCGCATTTTCCGCAATATAAGGTGCACCTAAAAACCTTCAATTTCCTCAAAAGCCGACAGTGCACCTTATAATCCGGTGCGCCTTATATATGGACCAATATTGAGCCACAACAGGTCTAGCAACTACGGTAAGCAGCCGCCGACTTCATTTTTGCTGGTAGAAGAAGAAGCGCACGGTGCATGCTGGGATAGTAGTCAGAACGCTGATTTGTAATCGATTAATAAAGTTTGACTGACCTATCTACCTACCGACCGTCTAGAATCAGGTCGTCTGTAGGTCATTTAGCACCACGTTCTCCACGAACATGCTGTGCGCGAAAGGAGAAGGGTGACCATTGTCCGGCCACGCCCCGGCCCAGTCGCGGAAGGCTCTCCTCGCCGACCCGAGTCGGACTGTTTTGTTGACATTCACTTTAGTGCAGCTCCATCTAGTGGATGCATAACGTAACTCCAGCCTCTACAGTAGCGTCTATTCTATGCGCCTTATAATCCGGTGCGCCTTATAGTGCGGAAAATACAATAGTTAAATATTCATAAAAAAAATTACAAATTTTTTTTATAGGTATCACTTTGTATGTTTGGGAAAATGTCATTTGGACATCACCTAACTTTTCTCCACTACCTGTGATGTTTACATTCAGGAATTTTTAAAAGTACCAATAATGTTGCTGCTGGTAAAAACAGCATATTCTTAATTCAGATTTTTTTTTTTATCCTCACTGAAGAAATAAATCCTACACTGACTTAAAGTTTGATTTTTCAAAAATGTTTGCTGTGAGATGATTCTGTTGCATTGAAAGTTGACTTCAAGGGTTCTTGTTATTCATCTTAACAAGGCTGCATATAATCATGGAGGACAGTGAAGAGCAGCTACCCAGAAACCCAGCTTTACACTGTAGCTGTCATCTCGTTGGGGTTTGCCAATGTGCTAAAAATAAAATATGTGTCAAGGTTAATTTAATTTTAGCAGCAAAAACAGCTAAAATGACTAATCACAAGTCAAAACCTCAGCTGTGAAGTCTTACTGCAATTTACACATGATCCAGATACGACCAGGACAAACACACGTCTTCTGCCAACCTGTCTATTGGAGTGATGATGAAGGGGATGGTGGAGAGCCCAATAGCTGTGGTGGTCCACTTGCGAACAGGCAGAGGCCACTTGGTGGACTTGCCCAGCAGATACAGGGACGCAGCGCACACCCGGTTAATGGTGAAGCCCGGGATGATCACAGAAGCCAGGGCCTGCCACACAAACGTGTCCACGACCGCTACTGCCACTCGTGTCGTCTTCCCTGGATTGTCTCCGTGGGCCTGGAAGGACAGATGGAGGAGCAGAGGAGGAAGTATGAAGACTCAGTGGGTGGACAAAATAACTGGAGTGTTTTTTGTTTTTTTTTATCTGGTGGTGCATTGCATCCTTGTTTTCTGCTTTCAACTTACATAAACACAAAATCACATTTACCTGTTTTTTATGTGCAATAAAACTGAAATTGCATGCTCCACAATATATTTTAAATGATGACTGTATTATTATTGAGGCTGTAGTTCATGTGTCTAATTTCAAGGCATGGAAAGCAATAGTTATTTTACTCTGACCAGATTTGTAAACAGTGGAAATAGAGGCTGACTTTCTTACCTACAAATTAATAATTTAAATGTCATTACTAACCCTGTAGCAATAAGCAGTTAATCAGTGCTGATTATTAACATTTTTGAAGGACAATTTTGTTTATAGGGCCTTCATAATCTATTTTGGTTGTGTGTGGTTTGAATTTCCTTTCATGTATTGTTTTTGGTTGTGTTTTATTTTTGTTATTTAAAATATTACTCCATTTCAGTGTGGAGTGTTCTAATTGTCTCAAAATGTCAATATTATCATTTTTCTCAATGATTTCTAGGACAATTTATTGTCCAGCATGTTTTGTTATTGTGACAGGCCTAGTCATTACCACATTTTTGTTTAATGAAAATACAATAAATTAAGGGTAATGTCTTACCACAGCTGCTTTTTTGCCTTTGTCCACTGCATCTGCGGTAACATAAGCAGTGGCCACAGCATAGCTGCCCCAAACAAAGCTCACTGGCACCAGCGCACGGAAGGCCTCCCCGACTTCATTGGCATAGCCTGCGGGAATACAAAAATAGATGCGGTTAGGAGTTTAACCTTGTTGTGTTCTCCAGATATAAGAATAGTCTTCTTCCTGCAACCCAAAAGTCTGTTTTTAGATGTGGAAACCCAACACTTGATGACATAACTGAGTTTTTTATGAGTTTTTTTTAAACCAGGAAATGGAAATGCCTAAAGTTGTTAAACTCGAGTGTGTGTATTAGTATTACATACTCACGGAACAATTGAACACCCACAGTCTATTTGTGATACATTAACATATCAGCAATATTTGTATTTGATATGCTGGTCAAAGATGTACAAATGTAAGTTAAGAGACATGTAAGTGCATAGTTATAATTCAAATCACATTTGGTTAATGATTTTCCCCTTATTTTTATGTAAACAAACCAAAAAAACTGAAAGTGATACAACTACCAGTCTTGATTTGTATAACACAACAATGTTCCAAAAAATGTGCAAATATTTCCAGATTTCTGTGTGCACAAACCTAAATATAGACATGGAGATAATTCCTTAACAGACGGGATTAGAGTTGAAAGCTAGCAGATTATGATTTTATAAGGGGGATGAACAGATTTCCATGTCAGTACATGGATACTGCCCCCCAGTAAGAGGGAGGAACTGCTGCAATAGATGAATAAAATGCCCTTCAGACCGGATACTGCTCATGCCCTTTACTTTAAATGTTTACAGTACTAACAGAGACAAAAGTCACTGTAGTGATGCTGAATACTATCTGCAGAACAATCAGACTGGAGTGTCAATTCGACTCAGAGGAAGTATAATGTTCCTTCTTTGTGGATATGAGTCACTGCCTAAACTTGCTGAACGACTGTGCAGAACGCCTTAATACAGAGCTAAAAAGACTATTCGAGCCTAAATATTCAGCCATTCGTTTCGTTTTATAACATGAGAGACAATTTTCTGAACAATGTAAGACACACTTTGTGTCCTCTGGTACCAAACTGTCCTTCAGACGCCAGGTTTGCTACAAATATAGCTTTAAAGGAGCGAGTAGCCAACTATGCTAACTCTGCTAAAAGCTACTGTGTTCCGAGAGTTCCGGTGTCCTTATGTGCTGTTTTCTTACACAGACAGCGAGTCACTTCAAACACGTACTTCATACATACCTAAAAAGCGGACCCATGTGTCACGATAAATGTCGACCGTTTTTTCTTCACTTGGACCCATACTTCCCTCTACTCCATCCCCGTATGATGTCCACAAATGCACGACGCGTGACGGGATCCGACGAACCAGCAGGGTCGTGAAGGGGGCGCGGTCTTTCCCACAGCATCCGACCCGCAGTACGACAGGTTACAGAACAAAAAATCCAATATATGGAGCATCAAAAGTGCCACGATTTCATAAAATCGGTGAATCAATAAGTAATTATTAATAAATGCCAGAACTAAAAACAAATATAATTAATTTGCTCATTTTGTTCATGTACATTGTCATTTCCTCCTTTAATGGTTCCACTATATGAACAAGCTATTTTGTATGCATGTACAACTTAAACCATTTATTTTCATTTTAGTTCAGTATTTTTTGTCAATAATGGTTAAACGTTGAAAGTCATAAAAATGTTCAAATATGACAAGTAATTAAATACTGTCTGAAAACTTTACACCTATATTTCCACTTGGGCCAGCCGACTCTTAGAAATATGACACATTATGACCCCTGCTCAAACCAAAATAACTCTAAGTGACCATCTGTTGTTATCTTTATTGAAGTCATATTTTCTTGCATATATAATGTTATAATGAAATTTATCAAGTTGTGGATGAACTAAAAATTCCAGGTCAATGGGAAAAAAATTGGGTACAAAATAACCAAAGTTGCAAGCAGACTGCAAAGAGTGAAATGAACAGAACTCAAAAGTTTTAACACTTACTAGTGGTATGCACCAATTGTGACTCAGAAAGGAAGTCCCTGCACCATGCAGGTGCTTTGAACACAACATGCTGGATTTCCCATTCAAACCTACATGTGACATGAAAAGAGGTCAAAAGAGTTGTAAAATACATATACAGAAAATAAAGGCAATAAATTCTATGACAGGGTTGGTCTCATGTAATATGTGATACCTAGAAACTTATATCAATGCAAATTTATATTGTCAGTGGATAGTAAACTTAGATTGCTATGATAGGTTGTCGTGGAACTTGATCTGCTGTTTGTTTAATGTGAAACAAACATCTTTACATCCGCCATTTATTTTTTACCTATAATGATTCTGCCCTTCTGAAAAACCAAGATGTTATAAACGTCATTATAACTGTACTAACAGATTGTTGATACTCTTAATCTAGTTAATTCGTCTATTAAACATCATGCATTTTATTTAACAAGCACTACTTAAATATTTTATTGTTCACTGACAAATTTATTTGATAATTTATGTTTCTTTTACCAGTGTAGTAGAAAGTTAGAATTGTCCACAATCTAAATAAAGGGCAGTTCACACTCCCAATGTTTAAAAGAATGGATTGTTTAATGTAAAATAAAGTTAGTTTCTCTAATACCGTTTGATCTATTATTTTTGAATACCTGTCAACAATTAAATATCAATTTCATAAAGATATTTCTTTAAAATATGGATATTTTTATATTGCGTGAAAGCACATAATTCAGACAATTTACCATTGCAATCTCTTAAACAGCTGTTTGTTTCTAGGGATTATGGAGAGAACTGGATTCGTAGATAGAGACTGTAAATATTCATTTCTGTTTCTAAAGTAATGCGACCAATTATAATCACGTATTATGACTGACAATCATATTAACCAATTAAAATGGGCCAAACAACACGGTGGACCAATAGCGACGAAGCTTGCGTTCTTCGAGTTACGTGAGTTTTGACCCACCATGGCTGCCGTCAACAGCAGCAAGCTCAGCCTCTCCAAATCACAGCTGAACGTTATGTCCAAATGGAACATAATGCCGTACAAACTGTATTTAATTTTTACTTTCCTTCTTTTATTTGTAAGTTTGTGTTTTTCCGACGATGACCATGAAATGGAAGAGTTCCTGAAGCGGGAGTTTTCCCTCTCCAAGCCTTACCAAGGTATGCCATCCGTCCAGGAAAAGCGATGCAAGGGTGGGGGACAGGCCGGAGGACAGATGTTTCCAGAAGGATGCTTTCAGTAAATAAATGACACCTTTGTTAAAATTTATCGCTCACAGTTTAACATGTACGGAAGTCGTTTTCGGACAGAACACAGCTTCCCAATCTTAGATTTAGCTGTTATACTTTACTGCTGCGTTACCATACTATTATTATTCTCTCTTAATCTGTTTTGTCTCTGTCCTTATTATGCCAGCTCTTTTTTTTTTTTTTTTTGGCTGACTAAGGAGACCTGCTTTGGCGATAACATTCACCTGCCGAGTCAGCTCTTTAGTAATGATTGTATCATTTGTGGTCGCAGGTGTGGGATCTTTAGGCTCCTCCCACTGGGAGCTGATGGGGGATGCCATGGTAACCACTGACCAGGTGCGACTCACACCCGACATGCAGAGCAGACAGGGGGCAGTATGGAGCCGCATTGTGAGTAGCACAATCTATTTCTAATAACTGATTTACTGTTTTACATGATTGATGCTAGTAGACCCGTCAGTCTCTCTCTCTTAGCTCTAATGTTAGCATAACTAATTTCTCCTATGAAGAGCAACATTTACTTTAGAAATTAAAGCAAAACTAAAGGTTTCTTTTAATATTCTTTTGTTTGAATGATGTCACTTTACCTTTTGCTCCGTCTTTTAGCCATGCCACTTAAAGGACTGGGAGATGCAGGTGCACTTTAAGGTTCATGGGCAAGGAAAGAAGAACCTCAATGGTGACGGTCTGGCCATTTGGTATACCAAGGAGCGCATGCAGAAAGGTGATTATGATGAGACATAATGTAATGTAGCTTTAACTCATTGTAGTACTAATCTTCACACGTATTTCTATAACACTTTACTTTGATGTGCCTCCAGGTCCTGTATTTGGAAATATGGACAACTTCACTGGCCTGGGTGTGTTTGTGGACACCTATCCCAACGAGGAGAAGTACATAGAGGTATGCTTCAGAAAGTCCTGCCTAAAGTCGGGTCAGTGAACTAGCGCCTCACACTGGCAAGGTGTTGTTACAGATTCGTGTAAAGGGGCTGTGTTTGTGTTCTTTGTGCAATCATTTGGACACAGGCGCAGAAGAAGAGATACACCCCCCGCACACAGGTAACCTGGTTCTGTGTTTAGAACAATGTAATGGAAATCCATCCTAGAGGTGCATGTCGCTCCCAAAACCAAAACATTTTGGTTTGTAATATTTTTGTTCCTGCATGGTTTGCTGTGTGGCTCACTGACTGTTTTACTCACGTTAACATACTTCACGGTTCACAAGCCATTCAAAATATTTTATATCCAACATTAAATAAGAAACTAAACTAAAAGTAGGAACATTACATCAGACTCCAAAAGGTTCTCATTAACAAGAAAATTATATAAGAAATTTTAAATGGCACTGATGCAGCTGCTGTCATAGGTTTAAAAATGTCAGCATCTTAAAGCTTTGTAAATAAATTGCTTTTGATGAGTTGAAGGCATTGACTTTATAATTAATTACTCCACAGCCTTTCACAGCTTCCGCAACTCTGAGAAATCAAGTATGGGCCTTTATAAATTTGCTTCAAGCAAAACTATTTCATAGTCGTTGTGTTTGTATGTTTAAGGTTGTTGTTTTGCTGGGAGGTGAGTCTTCAACCCAGTCTCAAGTCTTTTGCAACCTCTAGCAGCTTTTTTTTTTTTTTATGATTTATTATTTTTCCAGTGTGATGTTACAAAAGTAACAGTTTGGTCTCATCCAGCAAGAGCATCTTTGACATGTTTGTCCTCTCCTACTTCCATTCAGCTTTCAGAAAAGGTCAGCAGAGTAGAGTGCTTGAGAGATTTTCCTCTTGAGCTTTGAATATGTAAAAAAGACAACAACTTTAAAAGCCATTTATACTTTTCCTTTCATTTCACAAAGATACACCACCTTATCTTGGCTTATCACCTAAAACCTAAAGAAGTTGTATGAAAGTTTATTTTCATACAATAAAGAATTTGGAAGTGGAGTGTAAATACTTTTTCTCAGCCCTGCACATTTGTGTTTTAATATGCGAGACGTGCATTGGGTTTATGCCATTTAAAAAGGGTCTTTACTGAAATGAACATCTAGATGGCAGCAAATACTTATTTAGTAGCAAGAAAAACAAGACCAGCACAGATTCAGTGTTAGATATGTTTTATTCGGAACAGGAAACGAGATAAGAAAACTCTACAATGTTCCTACATCCTGGGTACATTTTTATTTTATTATTATCACTACTATTAATAGCCTGATTTATTTATATAGTGATTGCTTTCACAAACATTGATTCTGTTTCAGAGCTCCTATTGTGATTTCCACCGTGAAGTTGTGTCTGTCTTTCATACAGATACAAGCGACATCACTGCTACTGATGATTTTAGAAACTTTTGTGGCATTATTTTCCATATTTCTGACCTTGTTGTCAACTAATCTTCATATTGTGGTTATATGCCATGTTAAGCATTTTGTCAAATGAAGTATTTAGTACTAGGTATTTAGGTGTTTCCTAATCTTTAAACATTTTATCAGCATTAACACAAACTAAATTAATTAATTAATAATAATAATAATAATCATAACATTTTTGTGTTTAGCTTTTTTTGTCTGTGCTACTTTCATTCATATAAAAGCTTCAACAATTAGCTAATTTCACAAATGATTGTTGCACTTTTTTACGTTTTTGCTCATATCTTATGATGCATCTCAGCATTTTATTTTGTTTATGCTGTCATGATAGTATTGTGACCAGAAATCATTGTTTGTCTAAATGTGAGTGCGTGACAGGAGTCAACTTGCATGACTACATTAACAAAAGAAAAACAAAAAACAAAAAAAACACTACTCACAAAAATTAAAAGGAATATTTGAATTTTGTGTGAAATGTGTAGAAAATGAAGAAAAGTTCTTGCTACAACAATGTGTACTGAAAGTGGAGCATGCTTTATAACCTACCCACAACTTTTCAAAGTTCTGGCTGAATCATCTGATCTGATTCAAATAGTAAACTCATCCCACTCATCAGGGTTTTTTTCTCCCAGGTTTTAAAACAGCAGTTATCCAATCATTGATTAAAAAAAGAACAATATGGACAAACCACTACTGCAGAATTACAGGCCAACCTTCCATTCATCAAAATGATTGAAAAAGCCGTTTCCTCAGTTAAATAGCTTCCTAAGAGCCACCGACTTTTTGAGTCGTGTACGTCCTCAAAGCGATCAGCATCGACATCTTTTGATAAGAGATGAGTTTAAATCAGATTTTCCTGAATTACCTTTGCCGTCTCTCTCCTCCCCCTCTTCGACTACAAGAGGATCTTCCCGTTCGTTATTGCCATGGTGGGAAACGGCACCATTAGTTACGACCACGAGCGGGACGGTCGCCCCACCGAACTCGGTGGCTGCAACGCCATGGTGCGCAACCAAAAGCACGACACGTTCCTCTTCATTCGATATATCCGCCGCAGGCTCACGGTGAGAAACCGCCGACAAGGAGACACAGCTAAAGAACGTCTACGCCAGAAAATAAAAATGTTTCTGTTTGGCTGCAATCTGTGGGGACAGGTGATGATAGACATCGATGGTCAGCATGAGTGGCGGGACTGTCTGGACATACCTGGAGTGAGGCTGCCTCTGGGATATTATTTCGGAGCTTCAGCAATCACCGGAGATCTCTCGGGTAAAATCACTGAACAGCACTGAAAACCTTATCAGCCACTGCTAATTGTTCTGCTTCATTTAAACAGAGATTCGTCCAGTTAATCTGCAAATACACACACAGACCACAGTAGAAGGAAGGCTTTGGCTCATCTCTGCTCGTTGAATCATTTTTGGAAGACTCAAAATCTAAAACATAGACTATTTATGTTTTGTTTTTCTAAAACTTGATAGATAACCATGACATCATTTCCCTCAAACTTTACCAACTGACGGTGTTGCGGAGTAAAAAGGAGGAAGAGGAGGAGGAGGATGTAGTAACTATCCCCAGCGTGGACAACATGGAGCTCCTCAGACGTAAGACATGCAAAAAAAAACAAAAAAACATTTGTTCCATCACATTTAGATCATTTAATATCCTCTCTCTCTCTCTGTCGTATTGACTTTTGTTGTTTTTTTCTCTTCTCCGCAGTGGGTCAGAATGAAGAAGGGATGAGCGGATTAGCCATTTTCTTCACTGTGCTCTTCTCCATGCTGGGATGCATCTTCCTCGTCGTCATCGGCATGGTGGTCTACAGCCACTGGAACGAGAGCCGGCGTAAGCGTTTCTACTGAGGAACGCCGCAAAGGGCTCAGGGATTATGATGACTACTGTGGGCCACCGACCCAGCTGAGATCAGATGAGAAGTAAGGCGCTCCCACTGAGCGGCGGAGCAGCAGAGGTTTTGTTTACCCAGTTTGACAGGAGAAGGAGGACAGATTTTCCCTGCAACTGAAGCCATTTTTCCAGCAGTGGTTCTGAACCAGCTGGAGGGGTTTACATTTTTCACCTCTGATAGTTCTTCTAAGTAGCTATGTTCACTACACATACCCATAAGTTCCTTAAATGTAATAATGTTGTCCAGATGACTGCCTAAATTAACTTCTCAATATTTAAATCATGTTAAAAGGGTGGATTTTAAAATACATGTCAGTCTTCCCTGGGCTGCACAATACTCTGCAAATTTATTGTTATCCCAACATCTCTGTCTGGACTAGAGAGAATTGCCTGGACTGCAATAAATGCTAGGTAGTAATTGAAATACCAGACATAAAGCCTCTATACGTTTTGTAATACAAGTTGTTTTATTGAGCATGGAAAGTTTTAGAAGACTGTAAAGTCAGAAGCGGCTTTTTCAATGAAACGTTGTTTTTGAGATGGAAATAATGAATACATTTTGTCCAGAAGCTGGAAGGGTTTGCTCATTATCTGTGGTATACGTTTATTACTGTGAGTTTATTTTTGTATGTCTTATTCATATCTTTATTGCGTCATTCACCACTGCCATCGAATTTCATGTTTCCCTTACATCATGCAGCCTTATTCTTTCCCCAAGCCGAAAGTAAATAAATGAGTCATTTTAAAATTTGGTCACTCAGCTGACATTTTTAGTACCACATTGGATTATGAGCTTGAGAAAGATGTTCTACTTTCATTATTTATACAGTTGATTTATTATTTAATTTACTCCAAAGCTTCTTGCTGCACTTTATGAAAAAGGCAAAAAAGTTTAAGAGAAATACTATGTAAGATATTTGATCAGGTCCGTCCATTTATACTTTACAATTAGTGTAGTTGTTTTGAACTTGTTTAATTCATCTAATATAATTTAAATTGAATCTAGTTCGGGTTCTTCCAGCTGTTATGTTGTGTGAGAACTTTGTTTTTTATCATTATCTGGATAAATTTAGTAGTGCCTTCCCTGAATTTTGTCTGGAAGGTAACATTGTACATAAATCTCGAATTTTAAATAACACATTTTTCATGTTGCATTAATGGATACTCTGTTTCTTGATCTTAGCTTAGGAAGGGATTCTGGACCCAATTTCAGCGTTTTCCACTTGTTGATTGATGTAACTTTGGGTTCGGGTCAGGATTTTTAACAAAGCTGCCTCCCTTCTTACCTTGTACTATCACCATGGTGCTAAAAGCTTAAGCTGTTCCATGGGCACCTTTAGTTTCCTTTAGCGATCCAGTACATATAAAGCGCCTTCTCTTAACCAATCAATGCTCTGAGAAAACGGAGTGGCAAAAAAAATATTGTGTTAAAGGAGCAGCAGCATTTTCTCTCTCCTTTCACATGGTTATCATATGTTCCACAGACATTTTTGGCACCACCAGAATGGATCCTTATGTACTCGAAACAGGCCGACTACGCCAAGTTTAATTTTCTCCATCTCAGAAAATTTAACTTAGATTTAATAATGTGAGTTTTCTTCCTGTGTCTGTTGAAGCTCCTTCCTATTAGAACTCCTGACTGTTTTTAATCCAATGCTGATTTAGCAAATATCTTGATGCAGAATTCTAATCTGTTTACAATATTTTTCGTGGAATCCATTAATGCTTAAATTCATCACCCTCCAAATTCACAATCTTTTTATGAAATGGTGCATGAGGCCAACCCATATGGACTCACATTTAAAGAGGATCTTAACTTAAAAACATGCTAAAGTACCAAATCTAAGGTTTGCATGCATTTTTCTTAAAATGCAAACACTATGTCCATTTAAAAAAAAAAAAAGAAGTTTTTATTTTGAAATGTGATATCAAGATTTTGTTAAACGATTATATTCCGCTTGTTTAGGAGATTGTGTTGCTTTGCATTCTCAAAGCAACACAATCTCCTCTCAGTGATTTTTAGAGCCGGAAAATGTCAGTTTTTCAGCTTGTGTGTCGTCCAGACTGCTGTTTACGTTTTGAGTAAAACTGATTTTAAAATGTTCGTATGTGTTGAAGGCAAATCATTTATTGTTGGATGTGATAAAAGATATGAAGGTATTTTATCTCTACTGGCTTTCACCAATGCAGAGTTTGAACACGACTAGTCTGGGTTTTTAGGCTTTTACGAGATAATGTGGGAGAATTTAACTTCAAATATATTTATTAAAGATATTTTTCCTGTGAGAGACTTGAGATTTGTTAAGAATGTAAGCAACATAACTGCTACAGACAGTCTTTCTCTTTCCTTACACTAAAATGACCTTTTGTTTGTCGTTTCTTTTGTTACGAGTACAAACATGTCTCTTGTCTCTGTTACATGTCTTTGCTGTCAGCACATGCAGGTCTGACGCAACAGGCTGTTGTTGATGCACATCATCTTTATGCTTCATATTTGTTTGGTTCTTTTTTGTAAGATGACTAGCATCTTATTTCCCATGACACTCATTTGCATTCTGTGGTTGTTTTTCTTTTAATAAAATGCGTCTTATCTACCGTTCAATACAACAAATCTCTTCTGCTTTTTTAGTCCCGAGTATTTCACTTTGGCATTTTGTAGGACAAAAATATATTTGCAAATGACCACTTTATTGTTTTAGTATCTTTAAAATATATTTTGTTAGTAGCACAAGCACTATTTCACAAAATTAAAACAAGTACCTTTGATTACATTAAATCAGGGAGGAAACTGTTATTTCTTTTCATATTGTCAGTAAACAGTTACTAGTATCAAAGTATAAACATGCCACATATTTGTTTCAGAAATTTTCAATATATAATTATGTGACAATTTGTGTCCATATATCACTATATTTTTTTATTTTCATGGTTCTGTGTTGCAGGATATCACATTTTGTCAATTAGTCTGACCATCAAAGTCAGTGGGTGGGTCCACACTGCTGTACACAAGGCGATTCGTTGAGACACTACACAGGTTAGCCAATCAGACGCTTGGGTCTGCTTGGGGTATTTTTGAGTTGCAATGCATAGATTATTGTAAAACGAGTTTGTAGTTAAATTTAGAGAACCTAAAATCAAGAAAAACAGACAGTCAGCAGAGCGCCAATGTTTGTTTTATTAAAAAAATAAAATACAAACGATGACCCAGACAGTACACAGTAGACTTTTAACCAAAAACCAAAGCAATTTCATCTGTCAGTCATTGCTCTTTTTTTTTTCTTTTTCTTGTATTCCACTTTACTCAATTTGGCTTCTTTAAAAGTTACCAGAACAACAATGTAGAAAGAGTGGATTTTCCGTAGATGGCTGCTTCCCTTTCAGATTTACATGTTTCTCATTTTTGGCAAAAACAGAAAAAAAAAACCCATCCTAACCACAGCACCTCCTTGTGTTTGGTATTACCTATGGTTTAGAAGAAGGAGAAAAAACATAATTTGTAGATTTTGTAGAAAAAGTCCCACTGACAACCGAGATAATGTTTCTTTCGGCTAAATGTTGAAGACTCATTTTGAATGGCCCTTTAGCCTAAAATCTGCTGGTTTAATGTAAGCCAACTGTGTTCCATGGTGAGGTCTTTCATGTGTACATAATAGAAAAATCATGGTGCTGTATTGAGAGGATTAAAGGCAACGGTTAAATATTCTCTGTAAGTTCATAAAGACGGAAAAACGAGAAGAAAGCTGCTCTGAACGGCAGCAGCAAAAAGAACATTTTCAACATTTCTCTTTGAGCATGCGCAGCTTTGACATGTGGTTTATCCAGAGTTTATCCATGAGTCAAGAGTGGAAAGTTATTGGGCAGCAGATACAGAAAACGGCCTAAAAAAAATAAAAAAGGTACGAAACATACGCCTTTTAACTAAAACCCCTCAGCACACAGAAGCTTACAGAGTTACCGTGACATTATAGTAGCATTACAAGTACATTATTTTTAAAATACATACACATAGACTGATCAATTACAGTACAGCGCAGTGCCACGAGTGCTGACAGTCATATTGCTCGTACTGGTGCCCATAGACATCTGACGGAGAAAGGGGGTCGCAGCATATAACAGAAGGTTTATGTTTTTTTTTTGCATAGCCTAGTTGAGTAAAGTTCACAGAGATGCGTGATGCAGGAGGACGGGGGAGGGGGGGAGCGAACATCAAAACACGTGACAATCATGAAACGTTTCCTTTGGCTTTTTTGAGAGACGGTGATCTGAAATCTGTTGTCGCTCTGCTTTTTCCACGATAATAACCCTGAGAGTGAAACCGAACAGACCACGGTCGGGGCGACTTCATGGGCGCGACCAGTGGACGAAATGCGAAGCGTGGAAATGACGAAGGCCTTTTGCAGATTTGCGTGGGTGGATGTGCCCCTTTTTTTTTTGTTGGGAAGGTAACTCAAACGGAGGCAAACAAACAAATGCAGTTTTTGAGGGTGGAGTCACAGTCCACCGGTGACGCTCCACACATCCACGCATGCAGACCGTTACGTGTGTTTTCAGTGTGAACATGACATGTGAGGAGAGACCATCACGCACCTCTGTTAAGGTTGACAAAAGAAGGCAAGGACAAAGCCTAAAATAAAGAACAAGCACACACACACACACAAGTTCATATACAACAGGTTAATATATAAATATGAGCTCCACCACATTAGAAAATGACCAAAGTTCACTTTGCGCATCTGTGTTCAGATAGTGGATCATTGTAACTGTGGTTTGAAAAAATAAAAAATAAATGAACAAAACCGAGTAATCGCTCAGTAGAGCGTATGTCTGATGACAATTTACGATTAATATTTAGCCCTTAGTCTCAGGAAATGTGTAAAAATCAAGGAGGGATTTACAAAAGAGCCCCTAACCTCACTGCCCTCCACTGCTGTAACTGGTATTAAATATGTACATGTACAACATGCCTTGTATCCATAGCTCTTGAAGCTTTCCACGTTTTGTCACATAGCAACCACAAACCTCAAGGTACCTTATGCTTTATGACAGACCAACACAAAGTAGTGCATAACTGTGAAGTGAAAGGAGGACTTCAAAATTATATATATTTTTTACAAACAAAAGATTTGAAAACTGTGAGGTATCCACATGCATTTTCTCTGATACCTCTAATAAAAGGTGCAACCATTGACCTTCTGAAATCACATCATTTTGTAAACAGAGTCAACCTGAGTATAATTTCATGAAAGGCCTCAGAATCTGGTTCTATGAGGAGCCAGCCGTGCAGGAGACGCAGCGGACATGTGGAAGGAGAGGTTCTGGTCCGGTGGGACCAGAATGGTGGAAAACAAACACGACGCAGTGATCTGAACGTGCCGTTCCCACTGCAAAACAAGGTGGTGGCAGGGTCATAGTGTGGGGATGCTTTGGACCAGAGAGGCAGTTCAGAGTTGGGGAAAAATCTGTTAAAAAGTGTACAAAAAACAAACAAACAAACAAAAACTTTGGACTGGGGGAAATTCACCTTCCAGCAAGACGACACTAAAGATACGGCGAGAGCTCCGGTGGAATGGTTTTACGTCACAGCATATTCATGTGACAGAATGGTCCAGTTAAAGTCTGGACAGAAAAAATCACTACTTAATCCGTAAAGAATCTGTGAAAAAAAAATCTCTATTAGATACCCATACATGTTTGTCCTTCGGATTATGCACAATTTCGTATTGGTCTGTGATATAAAGTACCACAATGCAATTTGTGGTGGTTGGATGAAATAGGATGGAAAACTTCAGCAGGTGTGAATATTTTTGCAAGGCACACTGTGAACAACGGTGAGCTTTTTCCCCAAAAATTTTTTTGAAAAAAATAAAACAGTAACAGCAACAATCTTGCTTCCTCGTGCTTCAATCTAAAGCACAGAGAAGCAAAAAACAAAACTGAGCACAATAAATCTGGTCTGAACACATCTCATCAGTGCCACAGCTATAATTACACACAGTATTTTTTTTAATTCAACAACCACTTCTCAGCAACAAAACCACTTCAGTTCGGTGGCTTTTAAATGTACGCCACATCCTCTAAGCACAGAGCCTGCGAACGTTTCCAGAACGAGATTAAATGCTACTTTCTACTGACACAACAGTGCTCCTTTGCGCTCTAATACAACCATGCTTGCACAAATATTACGATTTATAAAAAATAAAATAAAAAAAGACGACTACATCTACTCTAATAAGGCAGTATTACACCAGTTTCCACATACAGAGGTTATATATATTATCTGTGCAGCTCTAATCAAGACATCGGCTCTATAGAATTGCAACAAGGCAGCTTAAGGTATGCTGTCAAGAAAAAAAAAAAAACAAAAAAAAAAAAACACGGTTTATGAAATCGGCTTAGGGGTGTGCAGGCATGCTCACATTGCAACCGCTCCTCTGCAAAGGTCATGTCAGAATGGCTTCATGTTCAAGCACCTGTTAGGTGACGCAGCACTATCGCAACAAAAAGACCGGGGACATTTCGATAGTTTCAGCCCGCGGTGCGTTGTGCGCATCGTTCTGTCCCGACACGTTCTGCCGTGTTCCTCTGCTACATTCTAGCCGCAGCAGCACTCTAACCTAACCAACCACAACCTAGAGAAAAAAAAAAAAAGCTGCTGCAGGCCGGTGAAGAGAGGAAACATTTTCATTCTGATGTGCACAAACAAAATGACTTTATGTGTTTTGTGTCGAACTAATAAGAAGAGAACTTTTTTTCTCAAGCAACACTGAAGTGTTTTGAGTTCCTCCTCTTTATAAAGCCATGGTGTAAACTTCTTGTACAAAAGTCGGACTGGTGTCGTCTGATTCAGGCACTGAACCCATTTTTTTTTTTAAATACAAATAGGCATGGACCAGCTATCGGGATCAAGGCTCAAGTTTTGTCCAGCTTTTCCAAGCGTATTGTGATCAATTAAAACCCCTCCCCCACTTGTTGCTGCACACTGCTTTTCAGTTGATAAGGAAAGAGCTGCTATGCTTTTTCACTTCTAAATTTAGCAGGTGTTTTTTTTTGTGTGTGTAAATATTCTTAAAACGTTATATTTCACACCCTCATAATCTCCTAGCTGCCCATGCCTGGTTGGAATATTCAAGCCACTGATATTGCCAAAGAAGCAGCTTTAGAGCATTGCATTGTGGGTGCATGCGTGCACTTATGCTGTCAGATGACCTGAGTTTTTACACACAATCAGAGCCGATGTATAAAAAGCTTGATCTTTTTTTTCTTTTTCCCAAACTTCATTCTTTTAAGGTTTATTTCCTGACAATAACTTGAAGAATGTCCAAGTAGGAACTTCATTATGCCGCGGCTTTCCCCATCTGTCGCATGTTTTTTTTTTTTTGTGTTAATATTCCAAGCGGACAAACTACAGTTCGGGAAAACAAGCCGCATGCATCGGTGCGGAACATGCAGTCCATTGCAAGCATTTCTGCGGTCGTGCCAAGACCAAATCGACTGTCGAGCAGAGCTTGCAACCATCTCAGCTTGCTAATGTACTGGCCCTCTGCTGCCCGTGGAAAAATGCCACCGCAAATCCCTCACATGGACAGCAGCTATAGAAAGAACAGAAACCCACGACAGCACCAGCTACCTAGTTAGCAATCATCAAGAAAACTACATCAAGACATTGAAAAAGGAATCAATCCACCGCTTAATCCCTAAAAATATTTAAACTGAGTTCCTCACCCACCGCAGGGTAAGACAGTCGGAAGTGATGAGCAGAGCAAGTATTAAAAATGACGGAATATGCTAATTCACTCGAATATAAAACACCAAGTCATGCCTCGTGCAAAAAGAAAAAAACAAAACAAAAAAAAAACATCAAAATCAGTGCTTTGAATTTTTACCTCACCGATCTCGAAAGCATAACTCATAATTTCGTCACTGCACTGTCAGCCGTACACAACCGCATCCAGGAAATCCACTGCAGGGAATAATGACACCTGTAGCATTTACTAAAGCAGAGCTGGTTATGTGATGAAAAAGCAAAGAGCAACTACATCCTTTAATATTGACATAAAAAAAAACAACAACATGCCGAGTGATAAAAATTCCCTCAGCGATAAGTTAAATAAACATAGATCTCCCCTCAAGACCTTTTTTTGACTAAAGACCTGCCGATGTTGTACAAGGGATTTACTGCAGCTAGCAACTGAAGTAGGGGAAGATCACATGCATACATGCATACAATCGATAAATCACTACAATGCTGAGCACCACTTTCATCATTCTAATTAGATACCAAGCAGCCCTGGTGACAACATTATGATATCAAAAAAAAAAAACAAAAAAAAAACAGGGTGACATTTAAAACACAAGAAGCGGATTTCTTCTCCGCTCAAGTGTTTTCAGCCCCTCCCTCCGCCCCAACAGGGGCGGCCATGACCTCAGAGATGACATCACTGTGCAGCTGTGGCCTAGATTTCACAGCAAGCACTCAGTACTTAAACGCATTAAACGGCTTTGGGAAGGAAAAAAACAAACAAACAAAAAAAAAACCCAACATAATCTGATTCTAATTTTTGCAAGATCTAGCTGATTGCTGAAAATGTTTGTTCTTCCTTCAAACGTGCTCAAGTCTTGGGGGAGACCTGAGAAGCGGCGCTTTGTCATGTTTTGTGGCATGCTTCAAACCTCAGTTGGGAGGCCAGGGTGGAAATGTTCTGACCTATGAGGGCTTTGGAACAGAAACGGCAAAGCAGCGCTGCAAGAGACGGCGAGAGAAACGGTCACTTCTGCCTTCAGTCCAAAATGGCCGCTTCCTTTCTTTTTCACCACTCAGTGACGTTCTCACGCTGAACAGAAGGTAGAAATATACCCGACAGAGAAGCAGAACATTTGCTGGAAGCATAGGAAATAAGCTGTGCCTTGCCCACATCGTTATTGTATCAATCCTAAACAAAAGCCAGAACTGATTAGTTAACATCATCATTTCGCAAATAGTTCAGGGAAATAAAAGCGTAGCCATTTCCCCCCGTGCCAATGACGATGGCAATAGTTATGGCCCTTTGTGAAGCTGGAAGCTGCATTAGTTTGCTGGTTGTTGATGCTGTGGATCACACCATGTGGTCTCCAGTGCTGGTGTTGGCGGACTGGCCGGGCAGCTCCGAGGCGCACTCCTTCTGCCTGAAGGTCTCCTGCGGGCGTCCGGAGCAGCAGTCCCTGCCGGCGCCTTTGCACATCCGGTTTTCCTCGTCGCTTTCCTCCTCCGGCCCCGAGCCCTCGTCCACGTCCAGCTGGCAAACGCACACCTCGATCCCCGAGTCGCCGGTCACGTGCCGGCGTCGGGTTACGAGCTCGTCGTCCTCCTCATCTTCCCCCTCCTCCGCTGCTGCCGCCGCCGCCCCAGACAGCAAAACATCTACGCTCTCCTCTCCCCGGCTCTGTGGTTGGTCAGCTCGTGACATTGCCCCCTCGTCTGACGAGACGCCCGATGCCTGACGGTACGCCGCTGGCTCTGCGTCAGGGAACATTCGTGGCACGGAGACAGAAACCGTCTGGCCTATTTGAGGGGCGGCCGCCGGAGCTGACTCGGGAGGGTTTTCGGAGTACGGGGGAGGAGGGGTCGGGGGGTGGCCCACGACTTCTTCGTAGTCAGGAAGCTTGCAGTCATTCCAGAACCCTGAGGATCATAAAACAAGAAGCTGTAGGAGTTTAGTCCTTCACTACGTTGGTCAAAAGAAAAGGAATTAAAAAGGAAAAGGATTGAGGAAAAACATTGATCTGACTTCTTCTGATTGATCTAACTTTGATAGTTTCTCAAAGCATAGGTATAGTTTTAAAAGCACATTTTAACAACAAAAAAAGTCTTTGTAACCACACCTCCCTTTAAAACAGGAATTGAGTATATATAGATAACGACAGGCATTTTGTCAATAAGATTGACAAAATTATCTAATTACAATTTCATTGGGAAATTAAAAACCTTTTTTTCAGCAGCTGGGTGTACTGGTCATTTTTCTAGGGTTTATGCTTCACATGAATGCCAAGCAAAGAGACATTAATAATGTCTGCTCATTTGTTTTGTTTGTGCATCCATTGTTTGTTTTGCAAATTTTGCACCTTTACCTATATCCTGGTCAAACATCAGTTGCTTTTCAGGTTAAAGCTGGTTGCAGATAATTCACCCTTTCCTTTTCAAATCTACAGAAATTTTCCGTCATAATGCATTTGCAGATTTTGTTTTTCTTTTACTGCACCAAAGTGCATTCCCTCAGGTTGTGTTCAGCAAAGAGTTCAACTCGCCCCTCCCCCATCTGGTCCAGTCTGTCAGTCGGCTGTTTACGACAGCCAAAGATGGTGGTGATCCCTGTGAATTTCCCCACGTCGACGGGGGAAAGAAATTTAGTTACCCAAGACTGCTCAGGTAGCAAAACAAACAAAAACAAAAAAAATGACGTGTGTCGCTTTGTAACTTAATTGGTTAATACTTTAATAGAGTGCTACTCATCACTTTCAGAAAAAATGCTGCTTTGACTCGTTTGCAGCAAGATGCAAAGAACACTGTGCAAGAAATAACTCAATTACGGCTCACCAACAGAGCAACAACAAGAGCATTATAAGTATTTGAGGTTTTCATTAAACTTATTGCGGATGCTGTTACAATCTGATGATGCGGTGTTTTTTTAAAAGATGAGTTGTCTCCGTTTTTACTGGACGGCGGACGGAAGGCCTGCTAGACGCCGAGAGTGTCTCTGTGTGAGTCACTGTCTACATATGCGCGCAGGTTGGAGTTGTGTTGTCATTCTTGACTTGAAATCAAGCTTGCTCGCTGTGGGTTTTTACACCCTGACAAACGGGAAGCTTGTCCAACTGCCACTTGTGATATTATTGCACATGATATCCTTTTTCCTGCCAAGGCCTAGAGTGACCACTGACATTAAGGCGACGTCTCTGCTGCTGACCTGTCACTGCTGCAGTTTCAGCTCAGCCACAAATCTTCAAAACACAAAGATTTGCATTCGAGTGCGACAAGATCGGGATAAGTATCAGGTTTTGGCTCATGAAAAATCAAGAGAAAAACGACAACCTCTGGTATCGGAATTGATAAAAGCATGTGGAGATACGGTAATAAAGGTGCAGTCAAAGTAAAGTACATCAGGAAAGTCTGTCACGAAAGAGATTTAATATTACTTGACTACAAGTCTGTATCTCATGATCTGTGTTCAGCATAAAGAGGTAAATGTGAAAGAAGCTCCTTTGGCAAAGAAAAACAAATCAACAGACACATACATTGAAACAGAAATATGCACATTAGTTGTGAGTTATAAACTTTGGGCATGTGAGGCAACGAAAAACAGAAATTACAATGATTCCTTACAAAAGTATTAACAGCCTGTCAACTTTTTGATATTTTTGCCATCCTTTAACCACAAAATTCAGTGTATTCATTAGGACTTTTTATAAAAACCAACATGCAGTGTGTAATTGTAAAGTGAAAGGAAAATTACAGGATTTTGTTTTCATTCAAGGTGAGGTTGATGCGCTTAGGGTTCTGTGCGCTGTTAGTGTTAGTCTCGCCTCACACACCTAGTATTTTGCATGTTATTAAAATTAAAATTTTGATCTCATCTACACTGTGTTCCTTTTCGAGGCTTGAAGCAAACATTAAGCATCATGTATGGTTGAAAATCTGAAAAGTAAATACAAATACATTCCACACTTTTCTGATCTTTATTTGTAACAAGTGTGAAATACCATGCCATATGGTTTTCTTCCACGTACAGTTATGCACTGCTTTGTGTTGTTCTGCCATAGAAATTCACACAAAAAAATGTCTATTAAATTAAGTTTGCGGTTGTAACATGACAAAATGTGGAAAAACTTACAAGGGGTGTGCAGTATTTATGTTTGCATGGCAGCGTGTTTGACACAAACATTCTAACCCACAAAAAAATCATAATCTTACTTAAATTGAGAGGTGGCGGTGTAATGAAGGAGCTGGAAGCGCCCTGATAGGCCATTAAGCTGATCTCACGTTGCCGTTGCTCCTGTTGCAGACGCATTTTAACTCTCCGGTGTCGGTAGGCACAACAGCAACTGAGCATTATGATTAGCGTCCATACCAACCAGAACCCTGAGGGAACAAGCAGTCTCAGTTCAATCTTAACACTGTTACTGTACAGGGTTATGCATAGCTAGAGCAACTAATGAGGAGTAAAACATCTTTAATTTTACTGTAAGAAATAAAAGAAAAGGAACTTTAAAACACCTTTTATTTTAAATTTAAAATGTAACTTTTAAAATAATGGCACAGGCACAAAGCATAGAAGCTCCTAGATTTTTATAACTATTTATTTATTTATTTATTTTTTTTACATCTATCCAAAGTTGAAAAAAGATCAGGTGAGATGTAATAATTTTATCGACTTTTCCGAACCGTCCAGGAAAGCAATCCTTGTAATACGATATAATGTAAATGTGTTCTCAATTCTTTTTAGATTAATTTAATTTTATAAATGTACGTTTAACCTTCCTAGGTTGTCTGGCTTTAAATGTGGAGCATACTAAAAATTAAAGGAGTGGAAAAAAATAGAAAGATGAACTTTCATCTTCTGAATGAACAGAACGATGCCATAATGGATTGATAGTTAGCCAATATAATGTAAGTGGAAAAATGATAGTGGAAAAAAAAAAGAGTGCATGTGAAGTAATGGAGATTTACTAAAGGTGCAATCAAGGACAATGGATAGATTGATGGATGGTTTGAACAAGCAGGACTACTTTCAGAAAATGGGATATAGAAACATTTCTGGAAATACAAATATTTTTCCATACTTGTCCAGAACTTAAAAACACTAAACTCCATACTTTTTCAGACTGAAAAGGAACATTGAAAGCGCCTGATTCAATCACAAAGCAGGTTCTATATTCAATTTAATAGTCCCTCTCTAGAGAACCAACATTGGCAAAAAAGCGTAAAGTCTTTATCATTTAGAAGTCGCACATTAAAAAGTTGACATGCGCACACTACACATTTGTACTTACACCACAGTTCGTAGTAGTACGTGCAGCATTCTGTCTCCCCACAGCAGTAACCCATCTCACAGCGGTACTGTTCATTATTTACCCCCGAACAGAACTCTTTTCCCTTCAGTACACAGGGAGAGGTAGACACAGAGGAAGACAGAGTAAATATCCGAGCAGAAAAGTAAACAAATACAAGGCCAGCAAGCTTGTCTTTTCTCGTTGTCACTTCAATGTCACTTTCTATAAAGTTGGACGCGTTTGTCAACTATACATTTAAGTATATGAAATGTACTTTCTTGCGGTAAATCCAAAAATGCTAACACTTTCGCCAGCAGGTTGTTAAATAAAAGTAACAGCTAAACCATGAAAAAAATGCTATTTAAAATTACAAATAAATTGAGTGACATTAGTTTCGTTTAGCTGAAGGCCAAATTAATGCATAATAGTTGCTTTCAGAAAGGCCCGAGGGTTAAAACATTTTAGTCTGGCTTTATTTTTTATGCTAATAAGATTTTAGAAAATATGCGATAACGAAATTCCTTCACTGTCACAAAACTATTGTTTAACTGTTACATCGATGTTTCAAATATATTTATACTGTAGAGTACCTTTGAATGAGGCCTCTTTCTTATCAAATTGCTTGTACTAAGTTAATACATTTATTTAAGGTGAAATGTTCTGTCAATAAGTTGCCTACTCAGTCTGCCAAGCTAACATCAGCAGCTATGAATAAATATGTCGATTCGCCGGGTACCCGTTAGCAAAACCGCTAGCGTTAATCTTAACACCTTCGGTTCTAACTCTCGAAATGGGCCATTGAAATATCATTGTGAATGTACTTTAGACAGAAAACAATTCTAGTTTTTACAATAACTCTTAAAATATGATGGGAAACTTTTGCTAACTGACGTCACCCACGGCAAACAGAAAGCGAACCGTGCCCTGTTTCCTTTGTGGAGGAGACAAAAAAAGAATCGCAGGCAGGCCTTCACCAAGCCCCGGAGCAGCGGTCTGGACTGGAAGCTTACGCCGACAGGGTGAGCTCACAATACGGGCTTACCTGCACCAGACAGGTCCCGGTACAAAGAAGACCTACAATGGATCCCAGTGCTTTCTGTGGCATCTCTCTGGGTTATCTGCCGTGAACACGACAGGAACCATAAAGCAATCGGTCGGATCGACGACCAGCAGCAGTGACAGCGGATGTCTGAAAGCTACCAACTAACGGTTCAGCCTGTCACACTCAGACATGTTTTTGTTGTTTGACCGAGAAACACTCCCCAGTACGGATATGAATCTGGAACGGGTATTAAACTGTAGGGGGCGCTGTGTGTAAGTGTTTGAAAAACAAATTAAAAACAAGATTTTACGAAATAGATCTAAGTTTCTGTATAATATGTTACCACTGTAGGTAAACTCTTAAGTCAATTAAACTCTAAAAACAAGAAATAAAACAGGATAGAGCAATTCTTTTTTTTTTTGTGCCAGTGGGGAAATTCAACATACACAACATACCTTCAAAAGAAAGGAAAAGTAAAATTGAACGTTGTTTGTGTTATTAAACCTTTTCAACAAGAAAACAGCTTGCATAAAAAAAGAAACGTCCCTGTCTTAAAATATATATTGAAAAAATCCCATCCAGTAAATGTGATCACAAAAACATTAGACATGGATTAAAGCATAATAGTTCAGATATCCTTTGTATTTTATTTTATTTGTTAAAAGAAGTTAGATAAATGAATGAATGAATGAATGAATGAATGAATGAAGCTAAGATATATTGCCAAATAGTTGATTATTGTAAACAATCAGAGCAGAAATAATAACAGACCAAATAATTACTAAATATCAAATAAACAAATGTTATTAAAACTAATAGACAATAACATTATTACAATAATAATAATTATAAATAATAAACAGAACTATAATAATTCATATACTACTATCATTAAGTAAAATAATAGATATAGTTTTGCCCGCCTTCTCAACTCATTAAAATTATATAATGTAAAAATATTATGTTAACGTGTTTGTTTTGTTTCCATATAACTCTTCTAATGAAAGTGAAACCTAGTCAAAAACCCAATTTGAAAGCACAATTTTTCTTCCTTACTACTATTTAGACATTCGAGAGAGTTCCTGTTGCAGTAATGGACTTTTGAGTTTCCTCTTTAAGGTAAATGGGCTTGTAAAAACATTCCATTGCTGAGCCCAAACTCTAAGCAGTTCTTACAAAGGTTATGCATGAAGTAAACATCTCAGTGCCTGTGTTTAAAACTATAGCATCTGAATGTGGCACACCTTTTTTTAGTGTAAATTAAGCAATATATGCTTATGCTTTAAGCAAGATATTATTATGTAATAATCAGTTGTGTCTGATCTGTGTATTTGAATGAAGTGGATTGGTTTGACTAAATTCAAACTAAATTTCTTTTTATATTTCTACACATAAAATCAGTCTGTTAAAGTTCTTTGAGACTACATTAGCTATAATGTGGTGTGATATAAATAGACTCAATTGAAAGAAGCAGAACAACAGTCGTTGTACAGTCAGGAAACACTAAATAATGAGAATACAAGAAACAAAATTTCTTAAAGGAAGATTCTTTTTCATTTTGTTTACGCAGACGTCAGAGTTTCCCTGGAAACAAAAAACTTGGCAGCTGTTCAGCCGAGACACATGGTGAGGAAGATGTTAATCCACTCAGACTGAGCAACAACCGCAAAAGGACCCGTGGACACCATGGTGAGTTATCTCAATTCTTATCAGCAGGAGCAGATATTTAAAACCCGGGCTGCCTAACTCATGTTTCTAATAGCTATGGGCTGATTTAGTTCTGCGGTATTTATTGGAGTTCTAAATATGTCTTGGTAAGGTTGATGAGGCCAGAGTTGATTCTGTTGGCCCGACATAAACACTTGGGGCTTTTTTTCCATTCTCAGTACTAGCTTTAGTTCAAGAATCTGTTTGGTAAATTGTATCAGATATCCATCTGGATAAACTAAGATAATACTTATCTGATTAAGTAACTGTGACTGTAAAGTCAAGGCTGCAGCGATACAATTCTAGTTAACCAGATTAGATTTCTACAAACTCATAAAACCACTGTCACAAAACGTAAAAAAATATATATATTAGCAAAATTAATAACTTTTTTAATACTGATGCATACAAATATCTTCTGAACATATTAGTACATTTATCCCACATATTACCAAGCATTTCTGCAGTAGCAAATTGCTCTGCTATAATCAAAGCCTAGCATGGTGCCTTCTATAGATGCCTAATCTCAGTCGACTGCAGAGCGTCTTTGATCTTCTGGTACATTTATAGACGACTTTAGAGACTAACAGCTAAATCCTTTGCTCTCTTCATCCATGGTTCTCAACCTAATGCTACTAGTACCACTGGTGGTTGAATTGCCTTTCTTGAAATAAGATCTTAAACTATCTTAATGTGCTTCTTGTTCAATGCTTCAAGTTCAAACCCCCAGTTTGGTATATTTATTGATTTGATCAGTGACCTGGCTAGCTGCTGTTAGCGAAGCAAACTATCAACAGTTTTCTCTGTATGTTGTTCTTTCTAACAATGCATCAGCATTTTTACTAGTTTAGTTGAGTGTGGAAGTGTGGAGGCATTAACAAGAATAATAAACGATTTGAACCGCAGATGTCTCTTAGTTTTCTGTGCATGACACCATATTGGATTTTGATAACAGGTTTCAGAAAGAAATCTTAGACTTTCCCACTTGGTATTCAGGCTTTTGTTAAATCTTCCAACCGGAGACTTGAAAACAGGATGCAGAATTAAATAGCATCCTTTGATTAATTGGACAGTTCTAATGGATCCAAAAAATATCTATTACAAACACGCTGTAGATGTTTTTATCTGTTGGTTGAGTGAGTTGATTTTTTCCAGACTGGCTTTTGAGGTTATTCAAAGTTTGCAAGATACGGCTAAGTCATCTCATTAACTCTCATCCCACTGAGGTTTAACCGTCTCTAATATTCGCCGTGATCCTCCTGCAGGGCCTGCTGTCTATTCTTCGGAGACTAAAGCAGTCACCAGAGCAGGAGGTGCGCTTACTGCTGTTAGGGTTGGACAATGCCGGCAAGACCACTCTGCTCAAACAGCTGGCAGCTGAAGACTTCAGCCACATCACCCCCACACAAGTACAGTGATACACACACGCACACACAGAAACACTCTGTTTATGTCAAATTGTGAGAACCCACTGCTTCATTTTCTAGTCAAACAGTCAGGTCATGCATCAGTTCACCTCCTTAGCGAGAGGCTGAGCTACCCATTAAACTCAATCTATCTTGGCTTTCACCAGGGCTTCAATATAAAGAGTGTGCAGTCTTCCGGGTTCAAATTAAACGTTTGGGACATTGGAGGGCAACGCAAGATTCGTCCCTACTGGAGGAATTATTTTGAGAACACCGATGTACTGGTAGGTTCAGCCTGATGCTCTCATACGGCGAAAACTCTCGCAATAGAGAAAAGTTATTCTATCTTCTGCTGGTCAGAAATTTACGTACACTAATCATGGACATGAATATCATCTTTATTTTGGGCTTTTAAAGATCAGTTTATTTGTTGTTTTTTTTTCAGGTTGAAATGATCATACAGAATATTACAAAATATTTTATTCAATGTAGACTTTCTCTGGTTTACCCAAGGTGAAAAATACACAGACACCACTACTAATGTTTGCTTAATCATACCATCGCAAGTTGCTTTTTAGCTTTAAACTTTTTGCACCATCCAACAAGCTTCTGGTATAGTTTTTGATATCTAAATACACTTCCGATATCAAGAACTATAGTCTCCAAAGAGCTTAATCAGACTTGCTTTGGAAACGTCAAAGCAAGTGTCCTGTTGGAACAACACCCACCTTTCAAATTATGTCCAATTTTCATCCATCCAGCTGTTTGTTTGATTAGAGAAGTTTAATAATTTAGATGTAGTCATACTTCTCCATTATGTCATTCACTTTGTGCGAGGCACCAGTGTTGCTGGCAGCAAAACAGCCCACATCTTGATGCTACCATCACCATCTCTAATGTTGGTTGTGGTTCAACTTTTCTTGTTCTTGGTGGAAACAATCTTAAAACAAGCTGGAAACATGATTGTTGTACAAGCTTCTCAGCCAGGATTTACTTTAGAATACTTCTCAGTCTGCTGACTGAGAGGTAAGTTTGTATAATGGTGCTTTAATGTGTTCCTTTTCTGGATTGCAGATCTATGTGATTGACAGCTCAGACAGGAAAAGATTCGAAGAGACAAGTTTGGTAAGACATAATTTACTTCTGCTTGAAAAAAAAGTGCAATACAAATAGAAATTTAGATTAGGTATAGACCATCCTGGAAGTACAAACTTAAACTATTTTATTTAAGAAGTGGGCCTAGTTGGCAAAAACTTTATGCAATTACAACATGTGCTAAGATGTTCACCAAAGCATATCTGTTTCCTTTTTTTTTTTTTACCCTCAGGAGCTTGCCGAGTTGCTGGAAGAAGAAAAGCTTGCAGCTGTGCCGCTGCTGGTGTTTGCCAACAAGCAGGACCTGATGACAGCCTCTCCGGCGTCGGAGCTGGCGGAGAGTCTTAACCTGCACACAATCCGGGATCGCATGTGGCAGGTGCAGGCCTGCTCAGCACTCACTGCAGAAGGAGTGCAGGTAAATACAGTGTGGCATGCAAACACAGATAAACAGAGGTCGAGACGGATTGAGCTGTTGAGTAACAACAACTGTGTTTTGCGGTCAGTTTTTGTACCCGGAATAGGGACATTTGCTGCTTTGACGTCATAGGAATAAGAGAAAATATGGCGAGTTCTGTTAATCATATACAATTATTCACGGTAGCTTTCTATCAACCACTTTGGCCTGTATTTACAATTTACTGATATCAATACCCTGTTATTAAATAGAACTACTGCAATGCTCCTTACAGCAGGAATGTAGTTATCATCTTGCTGCTTCCTACTTCTACAAACACTCCTGAAGTGTACTCAGAACTGTCTTGGTCTTACACATTTTCAAAGTATTGGTCTTGCCAATACTTTGAAAATGTCGCTCTGCCAATACATTGGCATACATTTACCTGATCGCTCTTGGAAGTGCTGGTCTCAAGAAATTTTCTCAAGATCATGCAGGATTGCAAATGCAACCTCCTATTTTTATTGCAACTTTTACTTAGAGGCTCAGGGGTCAAGAGGATAAAAGACAGTTTGTTTTTAAAACAATATCCAACCCCCATGAGGAAATTTTTTGGTGAATAGCCTGTTTTGTCTAAACAACATACATTTCGAGTTAAAAAGTGAAAGATTAAGAGAAAAAAGACTTCCACGAATGCTGTGGCTAAAAGATGACAGTCAGATGACTAACATAGTCAGATTTTAATGTCTTTGTTATGTTAGAGCTAAAAGTGAACTGGAATTATAAGCAAACAATGTTCAGGTTTCAACATATATTTCTGGGCAAAATGAATTAAATCATGGATCCAGAAAAGAAACATGGAAGAAGTCGCTCTGGTTAGATGAGACCAAATTATAAATGCATTCAAAACGTTTTGTGCAGAGGAAAACTAACACTGCAAATTAAGCCATGCCAGTAGCAACAACATACAATGAGGATTAAGATTTCATTTTTAAAACTGAGGACCTTTTATTTTCTTTAACATCACAAAAGATGCATTACTTTATGTTTGCCAAAGTTAAGATTGGATTCAAAACAATTGAGATTAATGTGACAAACTGAAAAAGTATTACTTTGACAAGGTTCTGTATACCAATAATAATGAATAATTTTGGTTCTTTTCTCACCTTTATCAAACAGGATGGGATGACCTGGGTTTGCAGAAATATAAAGTTTCGGAAGAGATGACCAATATGAATGGTGACCAACTTACATAAGCACTTTATACTCAATCTATGCAGTAATTTTGAGAACGTTATGCGACGGCAGCAGAGTGTGTTAGTTTTTTTAATTGTTACTCTTGCCAATATGTTTTTGTTTCTTACAAAACATAATCTTACCAGTAAAAAAATGCCAATATACTACCAAGGAAGATGTCAGAGGCTGTCTCAGACCTCCTTATTGTACTGTATGTATAAGTGCAGTTTTGTTTAGATATTTGTAATATTGTTTCGTAGGTCCAAGCAAGAATTTCCTTTAGTAGTTTTATAAATAAAGATTCACTTTTGAGTTTTAAAGAACCTGTTGAAGCTGGTATGACTAATTTGTGAACACTAGAGGGCGACGTTGCACCACCACACATCATCATTTTCAGTGATCACATCCTCTGTTTTCAATCGGTGCATCAGCGTGATGGTAATTTTTTTTATTTTATTTTTTTTACAATGGCTGATTTAGTTTTCATGATCATAAAGTTTTTCAAATTTTCATCATGAAACCGTTTCTATTTATTCACAAACATAAAGCATATTTTTCCACTATTGAATCCGATAAACGTGTTTGTTAATGGTTTGCTTTCTCAAACTGTCCCTTACAGTTTCACAGTGAAGCTCCTGGTTTGGTGCAGAAAGCTAAACGTCTTAGAGAGATTCAGCGTGAAAACCCTTTAGCCTTGGTGTCCACAAAGAAGCTAGTTTCAAGACGTCTTTCTCACCTGTGCGGTAAATCGTACAGAAACATCTTGGCCATTGAATTACTCAAATTCTCACCTTGTTCTCCACGATTTACCACAAGGCAATCGCATTCCCTTTCTCTTTCTCGCTTATGTCTGTTAGCAGCACATTTGCCACAAGCCCAGCTAATCTGACCTGGATGAGTGCGCTGCTGTGGTCCTATAGGGGCATTTACATACAAACCTTTTCCAGGACTAATAGCCCACCGATACAATTTGCATTTATATAGCCCCCTTCATACCAACATGATTTGGCACCTTTGCCCATGATAAAAATAACCCTCCTCCTTTGGCCTTGAGTTACTGCCCTGCTGCTGGTGCTGTGTGCGCATTGTGTGAGTCCGTCCTCATATATAAGGTTGGCTGATTTTAATATGCTAGAGCCACCCGGGCCCCTGATGTAGACTGGGACAAGTGCATAACCTCTCAGAATGGGCCTCATAATGATTCAGCCATCAATGTGGGCTTTGGTCCCGTGTTCTGTTTGCATGTTTGCTGCTGCTGCATCTTAGATTTTTGTTGATCCAGCAATCTGGGACTCTTGGCCAGGGCAAACACTCACCAGGTAAATATTAATCCACAGCAGTTCTTTATTTACAGACTGAAAATGGAGCCCTGCATTGTTTTTGTTTTTTTTTATTTTTTTGTCTTTTGCAAAGTTTGAAAGGAAACATGACAAGTATTTTTATTTTTTTCATTTTTTATTTTTTTTAAGCACCGACAGCATGTGAATTATATTGCAATAGCTGCAAAGAGACCTTAAATCTCAAATGAATTAAACTTGATTTGCCAAGCACAAAGTGGATTGGAGCGAGCGGCCCTGGTTACCTTTGGCTCCATCATCAGAGAGGCAATCAGGCCTGCAAAGGGCCATAAATCATGGGACTTTCCCAGCCTCCCAGGCCAACACAGCAGCCTCCCACACAGGGAGAAACTAAGGGGCAGAGAGGCCAGCTGACTCACGGGCCCGAAGAATCAGGGAGGAGGAGATCCTGTGACTTAATTAAACCGCTTCAATTCAAAGCAAAGCAGACGTGCCTCTCGTTATAAATTACCATAAAATCAAATAAGTTGAATAGATATTTGAGACATCACAAAAAAATGGCTAAAAATGTAAAAAAAAATAATAATAATCTTAAAGTAAAAAGACAAAATGACTTTAAAGTAACACAGTAAAAAGTTCTTAATGGTTGGAATACATTTTAAAATTGAAGCTGGAAAGGAAGGTGTATGTATTCAAGCTCTCATTATGCATATTAAAGCAAATCCATCCCTCTGGTATTTTGGAGTTTAAATATAATATGACTTTATGAGGCAGATTTAAGAGTTTTCAATTCAGGCAAGTAACTGGAGTATGACTGAGTATGACAACTTCCCATTGATTGTGACCATATTTGATCTTTTTCAGTCTGTCATCTGGATTTTCTTTAAATACTTATCTGTCAAGCAATGTCTTTCTGGTATCAATCAGTGTCGTACACGATTCATGATATGGAAGAACAGACTATTTTATGTCACTGTTCTCTTCTGACACGACAGCAGCACATTCAAACTTCACTCCAACTTTGCAAAAAACACTATAACTTACCTAAAGTGCTCCAAAACCTTCAAATGCAATATTTCTGAGCAGTAATAATTTAAACTTAGGTTAAAAGAAGCATTAGAAAAGTCAGATGACATCATGATTACCACTAAACCTATTTGCTAGGCCCCCTCCAAAACCTTCATCTTAAATTTATGGTAGTAACTCACAATTCAAGTTGTATCCACTTGCAATTTTTATATTAAATAAAATGTTGAACTGATTCATTTTTGAGGACCAGAATGTAAACCAAGTGTATCAAACTTTGCAGACATTTTTTAAAAAGTCAATAACAGCACTTACAGACTAACTACAATTCATAAAATAAGAGTTAAGAATTGTTGTGCAAATCTGGTCAGATTTAAACACATAAAATAAGAAAACAGACATTTTTGACAGACAGCTTCCTTCCGTTTTGCATGTCAAAATAAACTTTGTCCTCTTCGCTTTCTTCAAATTTAAGCTCAGTGAATGCAGCCTGTCCCTCAGAGAGCAATTGCAATGTTGGAAACATTTCCGTAAAGCACCACAGCATCTATTCTGCCTCATTCACAGACTGCTACTCCATGTAAATATAAATTGCTGCTGATGCTGGATAATAACACAAACAACAAATGCTCACATTCCTGCCACGGCTTCTTTGAAGCTTGGTTGGGACTCTTACTTCTTCGTGTGCTTTTATCAAAGTGGAGAGCTGTAAACAGCGAGGCTTGAAGACCATAAAAATTATCAGGGAATGGGGCAGAACATCACACCTTAGCATTTCAGAGTGTGGAAGGGGTTGAGCCAAGGGTCAGCAGCAGAGGGGGGTCACGTCTGATGTTCCCGAGACAAAAAGCAGAAAATAAAAACAATCGTGTCAGGAGAAACCTGGAGGCAAAGGCTTCCTTTTTCATTTGATCATCTGAAAATCTGATCTTTAAATCTGGAGATGGTACTACAGTAGCAGGAGGGATCCTTGGGATTTCATGGTTCAAAATACAGTGAACATGGACAAAATGAAGGAGAAGACCACTAATTCTTCTGGAGGTCACAACAACAGCATCAGTGTGAAATAAAGCGCATATATGACCTCACCTGATAAAAGCATCCTCCCCTGCCTGCATCCTCACAGCACTCAGGACTGTGGTATTGAGAGGACAGTGAGGGCATTGAAAATACCCTCACTATCTGAACCGCAGAGGTTTCTCACATCTTCAACCCGAACGTTTTGAACCGCAGTCATAGTAACATTAAAAGCAGAACTGCCAACCAGCTACACAGACTTCTGCAGCAAGCTGTCACAGTTATGATCATAAACATTGTAATATTGCATTTAATTCGTGTTTTATGTATTTGTGCTCAGTCTAATAATTTGTTTTCTGAGCATGAATCTATCTGTCTAATAACCCTAAAGAAGTAACATGTCGTTTGATTAGACGTGAAATTAAAATTAATTTTGTATATAAATATACATTTTGATTCTAGTTTTTCTATAAAATTCACTTCATTTGGACACAAATACTGCCTCATGTAGCGCAAATAAGTGGCATGAATCAATAACTGACTGACTGGTGTCTCGCTCTTCTCTTGCCTGAGGTCAGAGGTCACACTCTTGACCCCTCACTGACCCCTTCTCTGGGAGGAAATAACACTTTCCATCGTCCCAAGCCTTCCTTAATTAACTGATTGCTCTTATCAGCTGACAGATCTGATCCAATTGTCTCCGACTCCCCCTCTCTCTCTCTCTACGCTTCTATCCCCACCTCCAGAACTAATAATTCGTCTTTTTACCACCCCTCACTAAAACAGAGACCCAACCCCATCTGTCATCACAGCGCACACTGACAGCTCCCCTGACATGCTTGGATTTTTACATTTGACTCAATCCAGGGGCTTACTTTACTGTAACCGATTCAATATTTCTCAAATGAGCTGGCCGATCTACATATACGCTGTGGCGGATGGGATGATCTATGGCGTCGCCTTAATAGATTTCCCAGGCTTCCGAGCCAAGCTAGTGAGGGGAAGGAGGCATAATCTGTGCAATAAAAACACAATTATTCATTTAAATCGCTTGATAATTTATGGCTTACGTGTTAGGCTTAAAGAAACATTCCCGTTGTCAGACTTTGTTTATAATTCTATCTGCGCAAATGTACCCACAGTCATTAGTTGACTATCACAATATGTTATTTTCTGTCTACTAAGACTGTAAAATCTTTACTTTAAGGCTTAAAATCAATGACAAACATATATTATTCGTATATGCAATTGGCCAATTGAGTCTAATAATGCCCAGAGTATCAATTTTAACTAATTAATCAGAAAAAGGTCAAACTACTGCTCACTCTTTCAGTTATCCGAGGTGAGCCATTCTTCAGAAACAGAATGTTTTTTTTAATGTTGCTTGATATTTAATAATGCTAATATTACATCATCTTTGCTATATTTGTGTAAATGCTGTAGCAGTGCTACACATGAGCAGAAGGCATGCATTAATCATGTGGCTGAATCTTTCAACATGTCTCAGATAATCAAATGAAATTCTGTATCTTTGAGAGTTAGATGCTTAGAAAGCGATGCTGGAGCTTTATTTATCTAAAGTAGTGAAAGTAAGCCTTTGAAATACAATGCAAATAGACTATTTTGAGACAAAGGTATTGCAGATATCGCATGTGTAATAGAATAAATAGTTTAGAGAGTTTAAAATTTCAGTCTGCTTTCTGTGGTGTCAGGACAGAACGTTAAGATACATTTTGTTACGATGTCTTTGTTTTTGTTTAAATCTTTGCCCAGACTGACTGTCTAAACCAGTGTTTCTCAACCCTGGTCCTCACCGCCCCCCTGTCCTGCATGTTTTAGGTGTTTCCCTTCTGCCACACACCTGAATTGTATCTCTGGGTGATTAACAGGCTTCTGTAGTACTTGATGTCATGCAATAATTTTAATCAGCTGTTCTGGAATAGAGGCACATCTAAAACATGCAGAGCAGGGGGGCGATGAGGGTTGAGAAACACTGGTCTAAACGTTTAATATTGTATGCTCAGGCTTTGAGTGCCCCCAAGTGGTCAGATAATTGTTAAATTATACACAGAATACATAGACCCAAATCCCCTGCGCTGTCGGCAACTTCAAGCATTGAGCATGCTGAGGAAAGTGAATTTTCATCAGTGCGGCCAAAGCATGAGGTGAAGTAACAAATGCATTCACATGGCTGCCAATGTGCAGTTTATATGATGTCTAAAAGTTGCAAAGTTCTAGCAATAAGAGTTTTAACATGTCTAAGACATTTGTGCTATACTCCCTTAGAGGTCGAGGTCATATTACATTTACTATCATATCAGATAGATAGAAAGGAGATGTAGGGTCTTGTTTACTTTAAGCTAGATGTGAACCAGTGTGATGATGCGGGTATTAGGCTCTTTGTTTGCTAATTACAAAGTCACATTATTTTGCAATTTCCCTAATATGAAAATGATAAAGAGAGATATAAAATTGTATCTTAATACCAAAAGAACCATTCTTAGCTGACATCATTTGAGAACTCTGAGATCATTTGTCAGGTGTTTTCTGCAAACACTGCAGAGCAAGCTGTCAAAGTGATTGATCAGTAACCCCTCGGAGGAATACAAGAAAGTCTGTCTCTCTGGTAAAACATCTATGTAACAAAAAATAACTTTTTGGTCAGGACTGTATATTGCATGACATGTTACAACATATGGCAACCTCGATTCAAAACCTTTTATCAGGAACAAAAAGATATCTGCCAAATCAAGAGATGTTCTTAAATTGGTCTAGACAAGGCTCTTGAGAAAATGTTCACAACAAGAATCGGAAACCCATCAGACTGGATGTAAAGTGATTGTTGTCTATGATTTATTAAGTCTCAGAATTCACTTTACGCTGTCAGAAAGGTTTAAGCTCGACTTTGGCAATATCAGTTGCATAATAGTTGGTCTTGGTGGTTTCTGGGAGTAAAAATGAGGCAACCAAAACAAAGCGAAACCTTCAACTGAGTTGTAAATGACTATAAACAGCTGCTACATCCAGTCTGAGCTGAAGATTCAATATAATTAGGACCAGTCATTTCAGATAGTTTATCTTTAAATACAAAATAAGAATATTCCCCTCAGCAAAGTGTGAGAAATTCATTCTGCTGCCTTCGTATTATAAATACATTTAAGATAAAATAACAATGAGAGATTCACGACTACGTCTCTGCGGCGTTCTGTGTGAGACGGTGAGTGTGTGCAGCAGAGAGGCAGATAGGGAAATATTGTTTGTGTTTTTATTTTGTTTATTTCTCCCCCTCTTTTACATCCTGCTTTGCAAGCGCCAGAGAGGGTAAAACAGAGGGAGAGACGGAGAGTATTCTCAATTTCCTTCTAAAAAGAAAATTCATTTGCAGTTGCTAATGTAATGTCATCGTTGTGTTTACCGAGCGTGGATGATGTATAGGGGATGTTGCATTGAGTGAGACTGCTTAATGATGCATAGAATTAAGTCTGTGGTTTTCAGCTGAGCTCCCTTCTCTCTCTCTCTCTCTCGCACACACACACACACTCCGACTCCCTTCCTCTATCCTTCCCTCCCTCTCACCTCTCTCTTTTCGTTTAATCCCCACTCTCCTCCTCCTCCACTTCCTCCTCACACCAGCCTCTCTTTTTCCCTCTGATGCCGGCTGTCTTGGACTGTTGGCCACACGTTGCTCTGTGTTCTGTTGCTTAACTCCATCAATCACTGTGAGAGCACAGAAAATAGTGTGTGCATCTGCGTGTATGTGTGTGTGTATGGTTGTGTGTGCGTAGGGGATGAGGAGAAGTGCGGAAAAAAGGAATATGGGGTTGGAAGAAATAAGAGAGATGAAAACAGACTTTGAAGAAGGGCTAGTTTTAGGAACCTGGAGGTAAGGGAACAAATGCGTGGAACGAACAGCTCTTAAATTTTTAAGATCCGCCGGGGCCCCGGCTGTTGGTCCAGATAACCTCCTGAAAACTGTGTGCCTCTTTTGGACGGAACCGTGTTATTTCTGGCTCTCACTGAGCTGGGACCAGGGACAGTAATGATAATGATAATGATGATTATGATGATGATGCGTTTTTAGTGCTTATGTTAATGGTTATTACCTGAGCGAGATGAGAACCTGAGTGCAAAGAGTGCAGCTCTGTCTGAGCTTGATGAAACAAAAATGAAGACGGTCGCCGCCTCCAAACTGGTGAATTTTGTGAAGCTTTGAGAAAAAAAAAAAAAACATATAAAATTGATTATCGTAGTTTTACAATTTTAATTAGAAATTTAATTAGCTGTTCTTGGAAATGAATTAGTGTCCCAATCGGGGCACTTTTAAATGATCTGTAACTGTGTCTCTGTCTAAACTCAACTCCAAATATCTGCACCCTGTGATTTTTATAACCACCCCTCCCCCAGCAAGTCCTGTTATCCTCAGCCTAAAAAAAAATTGTTTTCTATTTTTATGCGCACAGCTTGCAAAACTGTTATAATGATGGGCTGTGTGCATTATTTCACTGATCTAACAAATCAGTTAACAATGGTAATTTTTCAAACTATTTCATGGACATTAACCATGTTAGTTAAAACCAAGTCTTCTGTGCAATAGATTATGCTTAAGGGTGGGTGAGGCAGAAACATTTGTTTGTTTCAAAGGATTTAAAAAAAAAGAAAAGAGTACACGAATAACATTTTATAGCAGCACATTGTAGTTTGTCCTGCAAACAGCCCAGTCTGAACAAAATATAAACGTCAGTCAAGAAAAACGGATGTTGTGGCATTTTGAACGTCTCTGGTGAGAGAGTCAAGATTGGCACAGTAACAGTGCTGATGCAGACATTAAAGACAAAATCAAGTTTTATTTTTGCTGCACTTTGAAGCAGATCCCTTGTAGTCTTAGATGCAAATGGATTTATATGTGACCAAAAATTTTGATTCAGTTTGGAAACAAAATTTCATGGGATTTACGTTCCCATGAAACGTAAATCAAAATTGGTTATCAATAACCAACAGAAAAGCCTTCATTGGCACTAAGCGAGTTGAATGTGTTTTTTACAGCACGGTTAATGTTAAGCAGTATTTTATGGTAATTAGCAAAGGAAACAAATTCATCCACACAAACCAAGACCTCCAAATGAAGGAAGTGCTGCAATAACATTTAAGATTCAGCTGGAAACAGATTATTTACCTGCTAACTGAAGCTGGTGTGATTGTGAAATACATGCTCTTGGTGATAGAGAATTCTTGGAATCAGAATAGGAAGGGGCATTTTTAAAACAAACAAACAAAGGAAAAGAACTGGTCAACACATTAAAACTTGTAATCTTAAATATGTGTCACTGAGTTACTGCGGAAGCTTTAAAAACATTGTTTCCTATATGGTTAAAATTATAGGAAAGGGTGCTGTGAACCCCCGAATGACTGGTGCTCATGAAATCATGCACAAAAACCTGTGTGCATTTAAATTGCAAAAGGAAATTCAATGCACTCTCACAATTGTAGCTGTCTGGCCTAAATCTGGTCGCCTGTATCAGATCTGAGAAGATCCCGTGGGTCTCTGTGGATCTGAAGTCTTCGGGATGACAAGCCTCCCACTGAAAACTCTTGACCATAGAAACACAAGATGAGGAAAACCAAGGGCTAACTGGTATTTAATTTCGACTTGGGATTAGTAAAGTATTTTTGAATTTTAGTCAAAAGAATAAAGAAATTGACGAAAGGTAACTTGCTAGCATATTATCACCATCTAATAAGTAGCAGTGTGAAACAGCAGATCAGTTCAATCTGATCTGCTGAGGCGAAACGAAGAAAACAAAGAAAGTTTGATAAGACCTGATAATACTTTGATTTTAGATGGTAAATTACAATATGTTAAAAATCTAAAGCCGTTATTCAATGTAATAAGATATGATGTAATATAAAATGCCATAATACAAAATAATACAACATAGTCCAAGATTAAGACAATGTAACACAAACCACCAGCACTTTACAACACAATATAATGTAATACATATTACAAAATGATACAAGACACCATTAGCTGATACAGTCTGTGATGCAATATTGTATGGGAAGATGTAATGTGATATGTGATGCAATATCGATACATTCAATTCAATACGGTAAGATACATGGTGACTTATGTGATTCAATGTGGTAATTTAAGCATGTTAGTACAGTATAAAACCTGTGCAGTATATAATGCAGACAAAGGTATTTTTGTTTGTAAGGCTGTGTTAAAAGAGCTTTAGTTAAAATATTATTTCTGCTTGTATTTTTCACTAAATGATTACACAGAACTGTCATAAGCTCCAACGAGGCTGCTGCTTTTTTTTTCTCTCTCAGCTTGTTACCAACTAAAAGAAGTTATATTTTACACCAATAACAAAAAAATGCGCTTCTCTAGACACTGCTAAAGTAAAATAAATAAATAAATAAAAAGAAGAGAAAAGTATAAAACAGCGCATCTTCAGCTTGAGTGGGGTGCTTCAGAAAGACATGTTAGCTTGATACAAAACGTGTAATGACTTTTCAGCACTCTGGCGATGTTTAGTTTTGTGTGTTGATTTTCCCAGTTTCTTTCTCTTTTTTTTCTTTTCTTTTTTTTTCATCTTACTGCGGCATATCCCACTCAGTCACTCACTCCATTGCTTCGCTGTGATCCAGCTGTCCACGCCATTCATCATCCCGCCACTTTCTCCCTCACAGAATTATTATTTCTTCGATGTGTTACTAGTTGAAAACAAATCCATTTTTTCTGACCATCAATTCATCATCTGGAATGGCGAGTCACACTTGAGTTGTGAGAGCAGTCGCGTTCTCGTGACTTGTACCGTGTACTTTGTGTATCCGGTGTAGGTGTAGCTACACGTTGAGCATGTCTGTGTGCGCATGAGAAGAAGAAGAAGAAGAAGACAAAGAAGAATGAAGGCGAAACGAAGAAAATTAGAGGTAAGTAAAAATGTTGTGACAGAGCAGAGTGAGAAGTTATTGGAGGAAGTGATGAGGTTTGAGGGAAAGTGGAGCTCGTTCTGGGTTTGAAAGAGAGGAGGGGGCTTCCCTCTTCTTCCCGTCATCCTCCTTCACCTAACGTCTGTGATAATTTATCACTCCTCCTAGCTTCACTGACAAACTATTTGCAGGAAAATGAGTTTTTCCGCCACGGATTTGTCCTCTGGGAACAGAAAGGGGAGCCGCTGTGTTTTTATTTCCACCGCACACCCATCCAGATGTGTGTTTGCTCACGTGCGCGCACACGCATGGTCGTGAGATTTCCCGTATTTATTGGGAGGAGGGGGGGGCGGAGGTGGTTAAGATAAATGAGGTAAATTAATAGAGTCACTGAGGGAAAAGATCTGCTTCCACGCCAGCAGACTGCAACTGACACACAAAGAGATCAACAACAACACACACACGCACACGCACGCACACACACACACACACACTGTTCCTCCCTTATTCACCTGCCTCCCTTCCTCTCGCACTCTCCTCCTGATCCCTCATTTGCCCTCCCACAGATGACAAATGTAACACTCAGACAAACAGCGATCGGGGCCATACAGCATAATGTCAGCTTGGATCAACACTGGGACAAAAGCAAATATCAAAGCATTGACACTGCATCGCTGGCTCCCAGCCTGTGTGTGAGAACATGCACACGCGTGTGTGTGTGTGTGTGTGTGTGTGTGTGTGTGTGTGTGTGTGTGTGTGTGTGTGTGTGCGCGTGCGCGTGTGCGTGTGCGTGTGCGTGTGCGTGTGTGTGTGTGTGTGTGTGTGTGTGTGCGTGTGTGTGTGTGTGTGTGTGTGTGCGCTGCTTCTGGCCCGGGTCGGGAGAATGCAATCTCAACTTTCAACCTCATCAACCAAGATATCGACAGAGGGCTTGACGGAGAATTACACAACAGTAAAGGCCTAATTATGCTGCTATTACCCTGGGCTATTCATAATCGCCAAACAGGACTCTATCATAGGAGGATCGCAGCAGTAAATTTGCAGGCGCTCTCTCTGATATAATGCCTGTTATATCATTACATTTCTATGCACTTCATCGTCTGCTGACAATAGATGTAGCAGGATGTATTCAGCCCATTACAACTTACACCGCTTTGATTGCGTTGACGTGAACACACGGACTGCACAGAGCTGAGTGTTGCATAACAGAGCTACAACACGAGGATGAAGCAGGACTGACATCCATTCAGCGACCACCATGTTCTTTTGTTTCCTTTTCGTCTCATCTCCTTCCTTCTGGCCTTCATTCCTTTCTTCCTTCCTGCTTTAATGTTCTGCATTATCTATAGCATCTTGTTCAATGTGAAAATGTTCCAGAGTAAAACACATGTTAACCTATTTGCTTGTTGTGCTCAGTGTCTATTGCACCTTTCTTTAAATACAAGTTCAGAATGTTTTTCACAGTGAGACAGAGAAGCAACACCAGGATCTAGAGAACTTTATGCTGCTGGAATAACTTTCTGCCAAAACATACAAATTTGTGATTTAGTTGATTAAGTCCAATTGTGTTGATAAACCTCTTTTAAGGCGCCATAAATTGTTCTTCTTGTTCTGGGAAGCAGAAATAAATCCAGGTCGAATTTGTTTTTGGTTCCACGTCGGTCTAATCTTCACAGAATTGTTTCTCCGAATCGCCTTGCCGATAAAATGGCTCCTGAGCCTCAGTCCGCCTGCAGCTCTTCTCTACATAGAGAGTCCTTCTGCACTCGGTAGCCAAAACCCTGCGATGCCTGTTTCCTCTGGGCTGACGGGCATGACGACAAGCTCCACCAGCTCCTGTGATCAAAGATCCCCACGATTACAAATGTGCGTGGATCTGAGAGAGCCAGCATTGCCCTCACCGAGGTCATTCATGTAAATCATCAAGGCAATGTCCACAATGTTTAGCTGAATTCCAGCTCCTTTTCAGGCAGAAAGTGACAAAACAGCCAAAGTCTGGTGAAATTTGAGAGACATAAAGAAAGATTTCCCTCCTGGCCACAGCTTCAGGTCACATACGGGCTTAACACAACTAAACATTATGCTCGCTGCAAGCCCCTCTGTTTCTAATGGCTATTACTGCCTGTTTGCCTTTGTGGGCCTCACAATAGCATTCATGCTGGGATTTTGTGTGAGTCTTGCTGGCAACAGTTATTAGCCCCCCAAAAGAAATCTGAAGGGGAAGCAGTCAAGAGAAGAACAAGAAGATTTGGGGGTCCCGGCTGCAGCGTGAGGCGGGGGGCTGGGTGGGGTTGATGGAAAGGGAAAGGGAGGGATGCAGGGAGTGAGGTCAGAGGGTAACACAAAAGCGGAAATGGGGGGCACACGGGGAACAAAGGACAGGGCCGAACCAAGACGGGCACGGCTGGAGGGAGGGTGGACAGTGCACAAAACACAGGAAGATGAGGAGAAAAAGATGAGGGGGCAGAGCGGAGGGGAGCCCCCAGCAGATGGTAAAGGCTGGGCGAACAGAGAGGGGCGGCACCGAAGGGATGAGGGAGGGAGAGCTGAAAAGCTGCTGGCAACACTCATGACAGAGCAAAGAAGAAAGAGTCAACACTTCGACCCGTCTGGGTCTGGGTCTTAGTGGGAGCACTGAACGTCACCTGTTTACAGCTTTTTTTCTTTAAAGTACATATTAAAATATATTGTTTTAGGAATGTCACGAGTCTCATTCAAGCATTCAGACACTTTCAGGCGTTCACATTTTGTCACAGCAAACCGAGAAAAGTCGATAGATTTTACTTGGCCTTGAGTAGGACGACGCAAAATAGTGCATAACTGTTGCATGGATGGCTTCAAAATATTTCTTTACAAAAGCATGAAAAGTGTGCACTTTGTAGAACCTTTGCTTGGCTGTAACTACACTAAATCTTCTGTGGCTTTGTACATCTGGAGACTGAAATCTTTTCACATTCTGTCTTGCAAAACAGTTCCGAGTTTGGTCAGATTGAGTAGATTGAGTAGCGATCTGACCAAACTCAGATCGGCATCAACATTTAAATCTTCTCAGGATTACACACTGTCGATCAAACCCAGAGATACAACTCTGAGAATGATGCTGCCACCAATATGTTTTATGTTGGAGATGGTGAGCCTGGGGTGATGAGCAGTTTTGGTTTTTCACCAAAAATGTTTGAATGTTTAATTTTGGTCCCATCCAGAGCAGCTTCTTCCTCATGTTTGCTGTGTTCACTGGGAGAAAAATGGACTTCATTTTGCATCTTTGTTTTGTGTTTTTTTTTTTTTTTGCAAATAGCTGTCTTGACACTCTTCCACCTGAGATGGACCTCTATTTGCTAAGTAAGTCACTTCTGGATTTTATTAAAGCGAATCAGAGTTAAGGGGGCTGAATAAAGATGAGCTTCACACTTAAATTATGTAATTATCTTAACATTTCGACCCAAAGTTTGTGCTGTTCAGAGGTGTGGGGGAAACTTCTAAAGTCATCAAATTCCACCTTTTCAGCACTCAGTGAAAAATCATTACCCTAATGACTTCATCAATACTGTGCATTTTCGTAAGCTATTATAAACCAATTACAGGGCTCATCTCCACCCGGTGACCACAAACAGACATTTACCATCTCGGGTAAATGTTTCAAAGTTGTCAATGGATGTCTTTTTTTTTCTTTTTTTTTCGATGGAAAGCTCACGGGAGCGCGCAGAGGAACAGAAGGGAAGCGACGCATCACTGCGGGAGTGCGCACGAACACCCGTAGTATTTAATCTGGAGAGTTTATTTTCACGAACAGATGCTTGATGAGTATTTGACAGACATCTGCTTGTCTGTGATGCTGATAAATTACTCCACTCCACCAGCTCCCACGATGTCAGAGAGTATGACGCGCAAATTAAAGGTTTCTGACAGGTGACCGTCGGGTTTAATAGAAAGAAGCCGCTTCCGCTTCCAGTTGTTTCCAGAAACCGGACACTTCGGGCACTACAGTATAAACAGGAAAACTGTTGGGGTATGCATGGAGTCTTATCTAAGGAGTCGGAAATGTTGGTTAATCTGACCTTTTACCGGCAGCCACCTGTCGCCGCAGGTTACCGCACTTTTCTTTTTCTTTTCTTTTTTTTTTTTTTCTTAAACATTGCTTCAAGAAGTATAAGTCCTTACATAAACAATCTCTGTCCGAATAAAACATTGACTAATCACGTTTTGTATTGAGTTTGAATAGAAAAGGACTAAAACTTCTAGATTATAAATCAACAAATTGGAATTTCAGTCCGCAAGACAACCGACCGAGTAAAAGGACCGCGTTACTGAGCCTGCAGTGAGCTATGAATTTTTTTTTAACTTAATTTAGTTCCAAAAGATGCTGGTATTAAACGACATTAATGTGCAGATTTTCTACAAGAGAAAATACGCATTTACTTAGATTTTGTAAGAAAATCCCCTGATGGCGTCTGAATGCATGCACAACTCTGATCATTTATAAATGATCTTCAAGGGAGTTTATGTATTTATTATTTATTAAGATTAAAATTAAACTCAGTCATTCGTCATAAGGTTGTTGTTTTTTTTTACAATTTGAATATATATATATAAACTCCCAAAATGTTTTCCTAAACGTTCATATGTGACATTTATTTATTTATTTATAGTCTTGCTGAGAATCTATTATTTCTGTCACATAAATCTAACACAACTAAACAACTTTGTTTTGTATTTGCTCATTCAATTATTTACATTTAGCTGAATAAAATAAACTAGTAAAAAAATAAAAGTGCCTTTAAATCTCAACCTGAAAGCATGTTTTATTTTTTTAAAGAAAAGAAACACTCTTCATCTGTTGCAGTCTTGATCGGGGTGTGTTGTATGAATCTCCTCTCCCTTTGGCAAGTTAGGACATATAATTAAGCTCTAATTTAACTGTCTTCAGTTTCCAATGTGACAGATAGCGATCGGTGAGTCTGAATCCGTTGTTCAACTCTCGGTAACCTCTCCTGTTGCCACCTCTCCCTGCAGGCACTTGTCCTTTCCTCTCCTCGAAGCAACTTCTGCCTCCACCTGATGTGGGGAATCCCTCCAGTCTCTCGATTGTTGTGTTTATTTTTAAAACACCGCTCGCTTTTGTCCCGATGTATCGAGGCAGAGCGGTTCAAAGGCGACAGATGACGAACTTCAGCGGCAAACGGATGAGATAAGAGCTCCAGCTGCAGGAGCTTTGTGTTTTCATTCCTTCTTCTTCTTCATCAGAAATCCGCAGTTATGTGACTTCAACTTTTCTCGAGATTTCTCTCCCTGATAAAAAAAACCAAGGGAGTAGATGGAAGTTTTTTTTTTTGTTTTTTTGTTGTTTTTTTTTTAGGAGACAGACGACACGGTGCCATGGATGGCTGCCATTAAAGGTGTTGTGTTTGTTTTACAGACTGGCGAGAACAACTTCGACAGTGTTTTAAACGCGCCGGGGTCCCGACACCCCGCTGTGACGTGGCGCACGTTTGAGGCCTGCACCCAACAGCGAAAGCATCGAGAATCAGCTCCTTCTTTCCACGTCTGCCTGTGCAGTTTAGTTAGATTTTTTTTTTCCAACTGGAAGTTTAATAATTTTGCAGAATAAAGAAGTCGGAAAATAGCAAATTGAGTCGATTTGTTCATGCTTTTCACATGTTTTATTGCTTTCCTTGCAGTCAGAGGAGGCGAGCTGTTTAACTCTGTTTATAGCAGGGTATTAAAAAAGCAGCATGCTGAGCCGTCGAATCTATCTTTGTTTCCTAAAAGGGCGAATTCAGAACCGAAAGTGGTTTGGGAAGCGCGTATTACCTTGACGATAATTTATCTGAATGAATGGGCACATCTTAATTTGTCTAATCTTTGTGACTGAAAGGCATTTCATTCATCTGAATCAGATGGACAAGTGGAGGAAGAAAACGCCTCTTTGATTCGGAACTGAAGTTACAAATTTAAGAAAGAACATGAATTCAATTCAGACACGAAATGAACATTATTTAACAGAACAATGTGTCTTCCTTCCTTTCCCCATGTGATTATTTCAAACGTAAAATCAAAGCGTAAAAGCAGACCGGGGTTATTGCTTTATCGAAAAGCTTTTAGGAGTAGTTTTCAGCCAGTTTTCAGGTGCCTCACTCGATCAAGACAGGGAGAAACTCAACGTCCTTAAACAGTCTAATCAAAGCGCGCCTGACACTGGATCTAAATGGAAACCTCAAGTGTTTCCGTACGCTCACTCAGTGGGTGTTATGCCACCAAAATACCAGATCAGTCATCCTCTTTTTTTCTTTCCCTCCTCTCGTTTTTTCTTCTTTTTTTTTTTTTTTTGCACAAAGCCACGCCTCCCTCATCCTCCCCGTCCAATGGCATCAGCGCGCAGAGCTGCGCGCAGCCCGGTTGGATAAAACCTGGGTCAGTGTTGGCTGCACACACACAATCCAACAGCACACAGTGTAGTCAGAGTCAGGACACACACCGCGTTTCACCGCAACAGACTCATCAGTGGGATAATAAAAATATATCTGCTGTGGATCTTCTGTTATTTTTTTATTTTTTTTTAATCATTATTATTATAATTATTTTTGAGCCAGAATTTTACCTGGAGCTCCGTCGTGGGAAAAGGTAAGCTCGGTTTTTCACGTCTCTCGCGGGATTTTGTTGCCTGCTTCCTTTCTCAGTATGATGGAAATTCGTGGAGCAGCAAAAGCGGAGCTTTAAGTTGTTCTTGAAATGCTGCGAACTGCCGGGGAGACGGAGAGAGCGAACTGCGGGGGTCTCACTGGTCACCAGATAAACAAGGGAAAAAAAATAATGAGTATGGAGTGAGCAGCTGATATGACCCAGAAGTTGTGGCTCAAATTGAGATTTTTCAAACAGAGATTGTTTTTTACTTGAACTAGTCTGTTACACCTTACTTGCTCTATTTGTTTGTTTGTTTGTTTGTTTTGTTTGTTTTTTTTTCAGGTGGTTTTGTCTGTTTGTTTCCTGCCTTTATAGTTTTGGTGAACAAGAAATAATGTTTAGCCTGTAGCGTTTATTGATGAGACAATAATGTAAGCAGTTCTCCTGAAAATGATAAACCACGATCCGCATGCATTAGGTGATATCTGTGGGGGGGGAATGGTGGAGGCGTTTCTGTTGTCTCCTTTTTTATTATTTTAATTAAAAAAATGCTAAATATAAAAATTTGAAATGAATCCAAAGAACATGTTGGATATGCAGTAGCTAGAGCAGATGCTAATAGATATGCAATAAAGTGACGTTTTCTTGAAATTAAATAATTTATTACGTTGAAAAACTATAGCAATTTCCACACAGCTTCAGATGTTTTTGTTTAATTTTTTATCCTCAGTGACATGAAGTGTAACAGTTTTTAAGTTTCATATAACATACTAAAAAAAGGCAATATAAAATAACAGAGTTAATGACAAACATTGTATGAAATGTAATAGTTTATTCTCACAGTGCCTATTATCAACAAAGGAACTTTACAATGAAGCAGGCTCAATTAATATATTCTGTATTAGTATATGAACAAATAAATCATTAATTTTACACTAAAGCCTATTGGGGTTTAGATCTAAAAGTTGTTACATGTAGTAAGAAGTATAGCTGGGGTAAAATATTTCAATATAAATAAAATGACAAAGTCCAGCCTCTGTTGGGCTGAACTTTAAAAATGTTTTCATTGATGGGGTTAAACTTAGGTAATGTGATGATGACAAAGTGAGAGATATGAAGCTAAAATCAGGCCGTATGAGTATGTTTTGTCACATCATTGCTTTGGGATAATTATGTCATGTCACATTCAACAGGACAAAGCAGGAGGTGCTTCACTGAAAGTCAGTGTTTCACTGTAATCTTGACTCTAATATGCAGCTTTTCCTTAGGAATACAGTTGACTTTCGATGTAGGGAAGCCAAGCCAGACTCGTATTCTCTGACAAAGTCGAATTTTCTGTCATTGCTCATAAATTCTTAACTTTTTAAAGCAGCAGAGTGAGGCGCTGAGCAGATGGAGCCTTCAAACAAGGCTTTGACTCATAGTGTCTGACAATTGATTTAACAGGTGCTCAGAAATTGTCTCGGCTCTTAACTCTCCTCTTCCTTTTTGATGTTGGCCACTTTTAACTTTTAAAATATGACGCTCCTTCAGTTTTTCCATGGATATCATTACATGCACAAACCTGCCATTGTTTTTTTTCATTGTTGTTGTTTTGTTTGTTGTTTATTTTTTGTTGTTGGTTTTTTATCTTTTTCGCTTCTTCCAGACATGCAGTCATTTATTTGGCACTTTAAAGCTCTAGAGCTTTGAATGATGTTCCTCACTTGTATGAGTCACTTAGGAAGAAGGCATTTGCTAAATGACAAAATGTAAATGTAATGCAACTTGTTTTGTCACATTTGGAAACAAGCAGACTGGTACAGAAGAATTATGTTCGCTCAAAGTAAAAGCATTTGATCTTGGCTTGTAATGCTCAATGCAAACCAACAGACCAAAAAGCAGTTTATTTCTACTTCTATGTGCCTTAGATAGTGTCTCAGATTTGTGCATGTTGATCCCTAAATGTCATTCACCAAAACCAACCACTCTACCCTTTTGTAGTCACACAAACACCATTTATTGGGTTCAAAATCCAAAAACAAACAGATTTATTAGCTGGAGGCATTATTAGACCAATCTGTTCTGAAGAAACAAAACCTGAATTAGAGCAGATTTATCATTTGCATTTCACAGATGCCAGTAAAAATTGTTTTTCACATTTGTCCAGAGGCCTCTGAGACTTTGTCAGCTCCTGATTGTCTCATTAACACGCATGGAGAAAAAAAAACAGACATGTACGCTTCCCCATCCAGGAACAATTCAAGTTGGATGTCATAACGTGTGAAAAGACGCGCCGCGTTTGAGGAAGCTCGTGACACAAGCTGTCAGTTTCATGCTCTGGTTTCGTCCCGCAGTCTGACATCGGCGCTGGACTCCAGAACACACTCATGTCAGACGAGGCGGGAGGCTCACTGAAGGCGCTTTAACCGGGACAGCGGTGGAGCAGGGCATCACGTTCAGCTGGTGGAGTAGGGAGTTAAAACTCAGGGTTATGTCCGGAGGCACTGGAAGAGGTAAGCAAGCTGCCTCTGCTAAGCTCTCTGATTGAAACACGAGTAAAGGAAGAAACAAGACCTTAAGAAACAACTTTTTTAATAATCTGTTTGTTTGTTTGTTTGGTTTTTGGTATTCTGAAAGAATTGAACCAACATGGAAACAGAGAACCTGAAATTTTATTCCTGCCATGTTAGGCTGGCAGAATACAAAACATTTAAGCAATATCTTGTAGCATGTTACACAGATGCACAAAAATACTTATTATATTTTAAATAAAAAATAAGTTTTTATGTGATTTTTACATTCTAGGTGGATTTAAAGTTAATAATGTGGGACTATGAAAGCCTTCAGACTGGTTGCATAAAAAACACTCTACAAGACTTTTAACACTCTTGGTAAAGATGTGTGAAAAGCTTTAAAATAAATATCTTGTTTTTTCTACAAGCATAATTTCACACAGAAAAAAAAAGAAGAAATCCTTTAATTAGAATATATTTATTCAGTGGGTGTAGAACCAAAAATCATGTGTTGAGAAATTACAAAAATGCAATGTAAAAATAAGTTAATCAAAACTATTGTGTTTTATTTATTAATTGCCATTTTAAGAAATTAAGTATTTAGGATTTTTTTTTATTTTTTGTAAGTTAATCACTGATGAGATTAACTTTTACTTATTAATTTATGACTGCTTCTTCTCCTGATCCAATTTCTCTCTTCGAAATGTGAAAGTCAGGAAAAGATAACATCAGAGTTTATTGTCACTCATGCTAAAAATTAAAAAAAAAAAATTAGTACAGCAGCCAAAATGAAGAAGAATTCAATATCTAAATGTGAGCACATTTATTCAGGAGGCAAAAAAATATATATAAATCCATGTTAAAAATTACTTTAAGACAAACAAATAAAAAAATTCTCCTCAACAATTTGTGTCAAATAAATGATACCATAATTTCTTTGTCATGGATTTTGTTTTTGTTTAACTTATGTTAAACTTTTAACTTTAATTGTAATAATTGATCAGTGTCCATAACTTTGTGTTTTTTCTGACGTGACATGAAGGCCAATATCTGCTATAGTCATTCTTCAAAATAGTAAAAACCAAAGAACATGCTATTCAAGTTATGGCTAGGAAAACAACCCTTAATCTAAGCTAACTCAAACAGTAACAATGTAAATGCTCAGAATAAGCTGGTTTAGTGACAAACGAAGATGGACCAGGGCAAAAGTTTATTACTCCACCCCGCAGAGTAAGAGTAATAAATGAATGTGAAGACTGCATGATAACTTCACTCCTACATAATTTAGGATTTAATCAATCAATCAATCAATCAATCAATCTATCTATCTATCTATCTATCTATCTATCTATCTATCTATCTATCTATCTATCTATCTATCTATCTATCTATCTATCTATCTATCTATTAGTTTAATAAAATTCGTGCTGTATTTGTCGGTGCGCGCGCGTTGCTTGTGCGCGTGCAGGACCCCCCGGCTGTGCTCCTCTTTAATATCCTGCAGGTTGATGAAGCTTGGCGGGCAGGTTTTTTTTTTTTTTTTCTGCCACACTCGGCTGGCAGCGTTAATAGAGGCTGCCCTCCTTCGTCCGGCCGCCGTTTGATGTGGAAATGAAAGCTGGGGGACTCAGTGGGTTAAATTAAAAGCGCTGCTGTTGTTCTGGACGCTGAGCAGGGAGTGTTGGGAGCTGAGTTCTCTTTCTTGTCGCAGCGCAGGAAAAGCGCACCGTGTCTGCTGCTGCTGCTGCTGCTGCTGCTGCTGCTTCTTGTTGTCGTTTTGAAGGAGCAGCTCCTGTCAGATCCGTGAATGAGAGCCTCTATTATGCACTTATGTATTTAAAACACGGCGACAGCTATGATCTGAACCTCTTTTGAAAAACAAAATGTCAGCCTTTCTCAGCCAGAGACATGATACGCAACAAACCGAATTATTTTATTTTATTGATTTTTACATTTTGTGTGTGTGTGTGTGTGTGTGTTTGGTAATTGTTGTTTGAATGCTGGAACTTCGGTTTAGTACTTCGTGTTATATTTTAATTGCACAAAAAATGATCAATATAAAAGCTGATTGAACCAATTTGACATCGTTTTAAAATAAATATGTGGAAGAGACATATAAGACCGCTGTATGTCTGCGACACAGAGGCTACATTCACACACAGTTAAGTGGCACATAAATGAAGAATGGGTATTAACCAGCAGGGATTATCCATAAGGGGATAAGCCTAAAAGAACAATTAAAAAATCATTACTCAAAAAGAATAGACTTTGTTTTTAAAGGTCTATCCTAAAATTAGATCTGTTTTTAATTAATGTTTAACTCAAGCTGAAATAGAATATTTATCAATTTTTTTCTAGAAATTTGTTGATATTTCATTATAAAGAAAACAATGTGTTATTAAGCAAGTTGCTTTCTTTTCTTTCTATACAATAGAATATGGTCACAGTTAAATATGTGACTATAGTTAAATAACTATGCATCTTTGTCCAAACTACATTATGTGGGAAGCTGAAATCAAACTCACAACCTTGCAGCTGCATTAAAAAACAAAATAGCCCCAAAGAAAGAGAAAACAACTACAAAGGGAGCATTTATGCCATCTTAAAAAATAAAAATAGAAAGACAGATAATATACAAAACATATGCAAGAAAGCTCAAATATGGGGGTCTTAAAATGAGTTCAACGATGTAAATTATTCATTTCAGTAATTTCACTGCTTAGGACAGAAAGTTGTGTTTCCATCTGCTGGTTCTGTTTTAGATGTTATGTTAAGTTCAAAACATAAATGTTGAGGGTCTGAGGAGTTTCTGACCTTTTTCAGAGGTCTTTACGCCTGAAACAGAACTGGACAGTTTCAGCAGGAGTCATTTTTGTCTTAGTAGGTAGGGCACAGTTATTTCTAATAATTTAACCTTAATCGTCTTCTAGGGCCAAGCAGTTTCTTACATGAAAAACAATCAATTGAAGCAGAAATATTAACTGCGTTAGCCCTTTTCCCTGAGCAGAAAACTTTATCACAATGTTGATGTTTCTGCTGCTTAAGAGAAAACAATATTTTTTTATTGAAGTTAATCTAATCAAAAGTTATTGATGACAACTTCTGCTTTTAGTTTTTATTTGTGTAAAAGAGTTAGCTTCTTTCTTTGCAAATTTGAAAACCTCCACAGTAAATTATGAAGACACTAACTGTGTGTGTTTTCTTGTAATATTTCATGGAGCCAAACGGAGGTTATTTATTCACTAAATAGGACGGGGTCATGGCTGCTCGTGATTAAATCAGCAGACAGAAGTTTGTGTTTGTGAAGTGGGCTGAGCTCTCTGAAGTTCCATGACGTTTATGAGTGTTCATCCCCCCTCCTCCCCCAGGCCATGGGGGTCTTAACCAACTAGGTGGAATGTTTGTTAATGGCCGCCCGCTTCCGGAAGTTATCCGGCAACGCATCGTAGACATGGCCCACCAGGGGGTCCGACCCTGCGACATCTCCCGCCAGCTCCGGGTCAGCCACGGCTGCGTCAGCAAGATCCTGGGACGGTGAGCACAGCGACGGACCGCATTACTCCACTTCCTTTTTTGCAGTGACCTTTGAGCTGTTTGCTTCTCGGAGACACGTTTGGGGATTTTTTTTATTTTTTATTAACACAGTAACAATCTCTCACAGGTATTATGAAACGGGCAGCATCAAACCGGGGGTAATCGGTGGCTCCAAACCCAAGGTGGCCACACCGAAGGTTGTGGAGAAGATCGCAGAGTACAAGAGGCAGAATCCCACCATGTTTGCCTGGGAAATCAGAGATCGACTGCTGGCGGAAGGGGTGTGTGACAGCGACACGGTGCCCAGTGTGAGCTCCATTAACAGGTGAGAGCTCAGCGACATATCATAACTTAGTTAATACAGTCTTTCAAGCATTTTTAGAGGCTTAATAATAGAGAGGGTCTTCATTTGTTTGTTTGTTTGCAGAATAATTCGAACTAAAGTTCAACAGCCTTTTAATCTCCCACTGGATGGAAAAGGTTTGAGTCCAGGACATACCTTAAGTAAGTCTCCAACATTTATAAAACATTGGGTCATAGGATTAAGTTTATGCAACTGCGCTTCTCTGACTCAAACCTGGGGGTTTTCCTCTCTGTTTCCCAGTTCCCAGCTCAGCCGTCACCCCTCCAGAGTCGCCTCAGTCAGACTCTTTGGGCTCCACTTACTCCATCAACGGCTTGTTAGGAATCCCCCCGCCAAATACAGACGGCAAGAGGAGCCACGATGACAGTAAGGACCGAATCTAATTATAACTATGCTCAGAGTTGCTGGAAAGAAGTGTTTGTGACACCTAAACACAGAGGATGTGAAAAATGAGCCTGTGATGGGTTTTCTTTTTAAGGTTCTGGGGGAAAAAAAGATGGGATTTACCTCCAGATTCTCTAAAATCATGGTCATATATGTCCACTGTTTGTACTTGAACTTCATTCGACATGCCATCATATAGTTTTTACTCTTTAACTTTATATTAAGTATAAAATACTGCTAAAACTAATAATTAATTTATGCTGCCATGTCTTGAACAAATTAGGAGTTTGTAATTTTTGTAAGGAAAGAATGCCCTGGAAATCCATCAAAACAATCTGGAGTCAAGTCCATTGAAAGGTCTACAGACACTTAAAAAGTATTTATCATGTACTTTAATACTACAATTGGATATTAAAATAAAGTTTAAAGAGAAGTGGTTCCAAAATACAGCCCTGAGGGACACCGCAAGTTATGTTAGTTTCTTCTTAGGACCATTTTACCTGTGCTTCTTAATAATAGCGCTTCTGTCAATTAATTACTGGATCAAGTCAAAAACAAGCAAAAATAGAACCCTGTTATTATGTTCGCAAATAATTTTTCAACCTTTTTATGTAGTGAATTCTCATACATAAAAAAAAACAACAAAAAAAACCACAGAGTGTTTGCTACTTTTGAACTCCCTCCTCTCCTTCCTCCTCCTCGCTGTGTTGATCCAGGTGACCAGGAGAGCTGTCGGCACAGCGTGGACTCCCAGGGCAGCGCAGGCGTCCCGAGGAAACAGATGAGAGTCGAACACTTCTCCACAGCCGCACAACATCTGGACTGTGGGTTTGATCGTCACCACTACCCGTCGGACTCCTTCAGCTCCACCTCAAGCAGCAAGGCAGAGCAGGTAGCAGTGAGAAATTAGTCTAAAGTTACATTTTCTTCAGTTTGAAAACGGTACAGAGACATTTCTGTACGCCCTTTCTTATTATTTCAAATGTTATGCTTGTTTATATGTGAAGTGATGGAAATCCTGTCACGGAATTTTGCTTGCGCTCATGTTGAAGCAGAATTTAGGCCGATATCTAATCCCTGTCTTCCATCTTTAGACTTTGTATCCGCTGTCGCTCATCAACGGCAATCTGGATGAGGCCAAGACCAGCCTCTCAACAAGCAGCTCTGTCATTGGACGAAATCTGTCAGCACACCCAAGCTACACTGTAGTAACCGGTAAGATACTTTAGGTAATGTCTCCTGACGCATATCAGAAATGGAAACTGGCATCTTTTAGGCTCATACGTTTCACTCATCCTCACCTTTTCCACATGTCAGCCTACTTCATTTTAACCCCCTGCATTGTGTTTCTTACATGAAGCATGTGTTTCCATTTCTCTCACCCACTCACTGCGCGCCGGCTCTGAAAGAGCCCCTTCAGACTCTGCCGCTCTGTCTGAAGCAGGAAATGTCCCCAGAAGTGACCAGTACGAGCCCCTCACCAAATATGGTGGCATCTACCCTGGCGTACGTGGAGCTGCAGGCACTGCAGAAACCCGTTTCTGTCAGCAGCAGCTGCAACGGCACCAGCAGCAGCTCCAACTCATATCCCAATGCCTTCAACTCATTTTCCCATCATGCACCGATGTACGGGCAGTTCAGCAGTCAGTCTATCATGTCAGGTAATTCACCCATTCATTTCATGTATGTTCACGATCATAATGTAATAAGTATCTGTGTTTCTGACCATTAATGTGGGAGTTTTTTTTGCGGGGGGGTTGGGGGGGGGAACTGCAGCTGAGTCACCCCCATCATGAGCAGCTGAGACCACATGATGTTTTTAAAAACCTTCACAGTCCACTAGCTGAAAAGAAACATCTTAAAACATTTTCCAGTTACAGTAACCTCACATCAGTATAACAATAGCAAACATTCTGAGCAACCAGAGGATGGCTGGAAGTTTCTTCAAATTACCAATGTGTTTAGTATTGTCATGATCACATTTTCATGCTTTTTGGCTCACTCATTAAGGGTATGAACATAATTATTTTTGGAACTTTGTTGGTTTATTTATGCCAATTATTTTCCAGGTAGGAAGGACTAAAAACAAACAAACAAACAAGTTGATCCCACACAGATTTATTCTGTTTTCACTGAAATGATTCAGATCATAAAACAAATTGTAACATAAGGCAAATGATTTGACATGATAATTATGGTTTAATTTATTAAGGGAAAATTATCAATCCAGACCCACATGATCCAACGTAAAAGTTTATATGCGGTGACAACCAGGTACAGCATGTTCTTATTTGCAGTTTTACTGCTGTTACATTTGAGTTTTCTTGGATGAACGACCTGTTTAGGGTCATACCGCTTCATCTAAGTCAACTTTAATTATAACTTTTATTCTGCAACACCAAAATCTTCCTTTTGGATTTGTTTTTCTTTTTTCTGAACCATTCACAGCTGGATTTGTCGATGTACTATGGGTCATTTTTACTGTTGCATAACCCAAGTGAGCTTCAACTTAAGATCATGAACTGACGGCCAGAACAAAAGGAATGATTTCATCAACTCTTCAAGGTCTGGAGGCAGTAAAGCATCTGCAGATCATCACACTACCACCGCAGTGTTTGACTACGGGTTAGATGTTCTTTTCTAAAATGCTACGTTAGTTTTATGCCAGATACATTGGGATGCAAACATTACATAAAGTTCTGCTTTTGTATTATCAGTCCACAAAACATCTTCTTCATAGTTTTAGGAATCATCAAGATGGTTGTTTGAAACAGGTCTCTGTGTTTTTCATAATCAGCAGAGGTTTTGACCTTTAAACTCTCCTATGGAGGCCATTTTTACCCAGTATCTTTCTTCCTGTTGAAGCTTGGATACCGACAATAAGGCGTAGACGGTGATAGATGTTTGTTTGTAACCTTCCCCTTATCAATGTGCTCTTGGAGCAATTTTGGTAGGTTGTTAACCCTAGAAAGATTTACCACTTTTCTATGTTTAGTCCATAAAATGACTTTGAAATGATAACATTGAATTTTTGAATTTCTTAACACCAGGCCATGTTGTTTTACTTTTTAAGATATTTTTATCCTACTTCATGTCATCAGACATATTGTAAATCAAGTCATTTCTTGATTCCACATCTTAATCAGTTATAATGAAATGGGGTGATATCAATTAAAATAAATGACCTCATCATTCGTAATTTTGGATTTACTCAAATTGTATGTGTTGTATTAAAATTGTTTGATGATCAGAAATATGTGTGTGTGACATAAAAGCTAAGACAGAAGAAATACACAGGATGGAAAATATTTTAATTCACTGGTAGTACTGGAACAAATGTGCAAAAAAAAATGTCACTAATATCTGATTAAATATCTTTAGCGAAGTTGCACACAGTTTTGGTAGCCATTAAATGCCTCTTGGCATATTTCCAGAAAATTATGAGTTTATTTTAATTTACTGCTTAGTTTCCTGAAAGTGACTTGGCTTTAAAGCGTAGGTCACAAATGTTCAATAGAGCTGAGGTCAATGGCGTAGGGAGGCAGCTCCAGAAGACTAATATTAGCTTAATTTAATCATGCTAAAATAAATTTTTTTTGTGTGTGTTTTGGGGTCATTTTTCTGCTGGAACATCTAATTTGTTTGAATTTTCATCCTTCAATACTGCAAAACAAACATTTTGTACCACCTTCAAGTTTGAGTTCATGGATCTTGATACGTAGATATTGCATTTACATTTAGGCGCACGCTGATGTTTTGGCTGAACAAATCTTAAGGCTTATGGTTGAAAAGATTTGTATCACTGTTGTCTTTTTTTTAAACCAGAGGGGTCTGGGGTCTTTCTGCAAAGAGTTTGCTTGTTCTTCCTGTACATGTGTAGTTTTGCTGCAGTAAGCTCTTCTTACTGTGCAAAACCATGCATGTTGGGTTAATTATTCTCTCTAAACTGCTCTTGAGAGCGAATTTGTTCATACATTGAAGTTTTGTCTTGTATGTCTCTTTAGGCTGTCGACCTGGAGACGTCAATTTTGCAATCACGTTTATTTTATCGCATAGCACAACAGTGAAATGATGATCTTTTTTTAATCTTTCTTCCAAATCTTTTGCCCTGTTATATAATTTATTTTAAAGAGACGCTTGTGAATTTGGCGGTAGTTTTCATTCTTCATTCCAACACTTTGTGAAATTCACAAGCAGCAAATTATCCAAACAATGTGATGCTCTGTCTTGTCATGTTGTCTAACCTGGTCGTCATTTATCTCACGTTACATTGAACATTTCCCTCGTCTACAGTTAGCAGCTGAAAATTTCAGTCAAGTCTGAAGATGCCGATTTGGATCTTTTTTCTTGATTGGTGTCCTCTATGTTCATGAAACTCATTTCATTGTTCACAGGACCATTCAGATTCCACTTTCCATTCTAAAATAATGTACTAGATCTTGGTCTTAAAAAAGTTAGAATACTCCATTTTATCAAAATAACTTTATATATATATATATATATCTTCAGGTTTTGTCTTGCATTCCACTAAGGGATAAAAAAACATCTCAAAACATCTCAAATAAATGAATAAAATACTAACAATTATTATGACCAACATGTCCAGGTGTTTCCTGGAGACAGTGTGAAATGTTACAGGGCTACAGGAGGTTTGGAACTTGCTCAAGGTTGTTTTTGAAAGCAAATTGAATAAAAGTATTAATTTAGTGAATACAGTGCTAATGTTTTTTGGGTGCTTACTCTCCAGATTGGCCAATTCTCCACAGTAAGACGTAGCCTAATTTTGTTTTATTTTTGTCGTTTCAGGGCGTGACATGGTGAGCTCCACCCTGCCAGGTTACCCGCCCCACATCCCCTCCCCAGCCCAGACAGGATACTCCTCCTCTGCCATCACAGGAATGGTCGCAGGTGAGCTCCACTACCCACGAAGGGGCATTTAAAGTAAAAAGAAGCAAACAAGGAATGAAATGCAGGAAGAGAAGAAAACGTTGGATGGAGGTTTGTAGATTAACGGGGAGAGAGGCTGAGTTAATCAGTAGCCTTTGCCAGGGTGGTGATCTGTGTACATGTGTACGCGGGTGCACACAGGCCCGGGGGGTACAGAGAACAGGCTGGGGGGTTCCGCCCTGCTGCTCACACCCCCCATCCAGACACTTCTGACCACATATCGCCATGGGAACCAGGGGGCCCAGCAGGGAGATGCAAGCAAGGGTGGGCGGGAAGAGATGTGAAGTCTGGATCCAAACCGAAGAGTAGGAGGTCTTTGTTGCGTGTGTGTGTGTGTGTGTGTGTGTGTGTGTGTGTGTGTGTGTGTGTGTGTGTGTGTGTGTGTGTGTGTGTGTGTGTGTGTGTGTGTGTGTGTGTGTGTGTGTGTGTGTGTGTGTGTGCGCGCGCGTGCGTGCGTGTGTGTGATGTGCCTTTATATTTGAAGTCTGCCCTCCGAAGCGCGAAATGAGAGGGTCTGATTTATTATTTTTCTGGTGGGCTCACAGTGAGGAAGCGTTGATACACAATTACCGAGTGAAGGAGGAGGGGGTGTGTGGAGGGGTGAGGCAGGAGGAAGAGGAGAAGGAGGAGGTGAGGGGTGGGGGGCTCAGGGCTTCATTCCAACCAACATAATTACCAATTAGATATTGGAATGTTATAAAAAAAGAGAGAGAGGGAGAGAGAGAGGAAGAATGAGTGTTAGTGAAGCTAAAGCAGGAAGTGCAGGACGAACAAAAGAGGAGGACGTTTCAGAGGGCAGCGACTGAACGATGCGAGTGGCTGAGCGCCGCAGAAGAAAAAGGGCGCGGAGGCTGGGTGTGTGCACGCACCGCTGGGCTGAGGGATTTCACCCTCAGCCATCCACCTGCACTGCAGATTAATGGTTTACATGCTGCACTAACTGCTGGTGAATTATGAGCTAAGCTCCAGCAGTTGCTGGCACGCAGACAAACAGCCCGACTCCGCAAAGCATGTCCCCTCCTCGCCCTTTAATAACAAATGTCTTCATGAATTTTATCTGCGAGATGTGTCTCCTGACATCGTTTTTTTCAATTATTCTCCAGCAGGTGCAGACTACTCGGGTCAGTCCTACGGCCATTCGCCCTACACCTCCTACAGCGAAGCCTGGAGGTTCACCAACTCCAGCATATTGGGTAAGCAGAAGAAGAGTCTGACAGCGTTGTGCAAAATGCCTCATTATGCGTTATTGGTTAGCAAGTTGAAAATGACCTCTACAATGAAAGACAAAATATGCAGGTGTCTGAATTTTTTTTTCCCTGCTCATGCAAAGAAAGCCCTGATTTTCCTTACATTTAAAGAGAATCACCTCTGCTGACCTTGTGATGCAAAAACATTAAAGCATGATTTGAATTTGAATGAGCAACTTCCAGAAAACTGAGCCCATAACGTTTTTGTCACATGTTCCATCAGACCATTTTGGTCCTTGTGGAAAAAAATGTATCAGGACGTTAATTGTTTGACGTGTTTTCACAAAGTGACTTTTTTTTTTGTCTTGATGTTTTTTTATTTTTTTTATTTTATGTCTTCAACCATTATTTTTCCAATAATATCACATCAGGGCTGCTAGACGGTTTTAATATTTTGCCAAAAAAATAATAAATAAAGCAAATCTGAAAACGTTGAAGTAAACACAGAAAGAAGCAACATTTGCAAAACGCCACATTGGTTTAATGTAATGTATTGCAAATATGTCATCTATCGATTATGCCTCTCAAAGCTTAGATCCAAACTTCGGCATGGATCAAAGAATACATAAACTCAGTATATTTTATTAGGATTGCATGTTGTTGATTTTGTGTTTATCTGTGAAGTGGAAGGAAAGTTACACGTTGTTTACAAAAGTCCTGCCAGTGGTTGATTGCCATTGTATTCAGCACACTTTCTCCTGCAATTAATAAAATCCAGTACAACCAATTGCCTTCAGAAGTCACTTACTTAGACTCCGGAAAGCTAGACCTTTACCAGAGAAGCAGCCAATAGATCCATGATAACTCTGGAGGAGCTGTGGAGAACCATGGCTCAGGTGGAACAGGAAGCCTTGTTTAAGTTACCCAGTGGGAACAGCAAATATGGAAAAACCCTACTCTTGTGACATGAGATCAAAACATAGCTTTTGACCTGCAAGACAAACGCCATTTATGGGAAGAAATTGATGCCCGGAACACAATTCTCATGGAGAAACATGAAAGTGATAGCTTGATGCTTTGGGGATGGAAGACAACTCATTAGAGACTTAAAGGCTGAAGTAAAGGTTCACCTTCCAGCAGTACAACAGACATAAGTGAACTAACAAAGCAGAAAAGGAATGAAATGCTTTATATCAAAGTATATGCAAGTCTTAGAATGGCCTAGTCAAAGTGTAGACCTTATTCTAACTAAGAAACTGTGGCGAAACCTGAAAAAAATGTGCACAAATGTTAAACTCTGTTTTCTATATCCATGTGTTATTTCTTTCCACTTCACACTTAATGCTGGAAGAAATTAAATCTGAGAGAAATTAAAGGGTTGTGAAAAATTTTTTTCACGTACGTCTACTTCACCTTAGAGATATTAAAGTAAATGAACAATAAAACGGGGAAAAGGAGTTGTTATTAAACACAGTGAACTGTTGCTCTGCTGCAGGAGTCTGGTTATGAAGAAAAATTCAGCATCACAAGTTGAATGCTTGCAATGTACAAGACACAGTTCACATTCAAACCACACACACCATAACCAGACTCTGAGTTTCTGCTGGCAAATGTTTCCACAGCCGTGAACAGCTCCCACTTCTCCGTGTCTCCCTCCACAGGCTCGCCCTACTACTACAGCTCGGCCTCCCGCACAGGTCCCCCCTCTGCAGCCGCCGCCTACGACCACCTCTAGTCCCACGCGGCTGTAAGCCGGGACTCTTTGAAACCAGACTGAGAAACATAGCTAACAGTGGACAGATGTGATGCCGGACCATGAGAGGCAAAGCTGGAAACTCTTGCTGGAGGAATTATTGTTTCTCGTACCCTTTTTTTTTACGATCTACAACCTCTCGTTTTATTTATTCGTCGTGACTGATGCCGCCATGCAGGGTGACTGATTCATGTTTACACACCCTTTCCTGGGCATGTTTTCAGCTCGACTGTGCATTCGTTTCAGTTGAAATCTCTTTAAAACTGTTTTTTGGCCAAAGACTTTTTTCGTTCCTGGCACATGTACAACTTGATTCAGCAGCGCAAGTTTTATTGCTTGGAGATATGCAACCTGTGCGAACTAAACTATGCCTGATTTGTTTACATAGTGGATGTGTTTTCCCTCTTTTTTTTTTTTTTTTTAACTGGAAGCGTTAAATCCAGTGATAATATGAAGTCCTGCTGTTGGTCTGTACCTGCGTGTGGATTCTCTGTATAGACAAACACCCTGAATCAGAAATATCAACTTTAAAAACATAATGTCCATCATAGAAAATTCAAGGATCTCTCCAGCGATGTGTACATAGTGTAAATGATGAATTACCTATGGGGAGGTGATTTTGCTCTGCGAATAAATGAGATGATCTGGGAGGGATGTAAACAACGAGGCCTGAAACACATTTGTTTTTGCTTCAACTGGTTTTGAGTTTGTTGTCCTGCTGATGTTCTGATGTTTGGTAAAAATGGTGACTATTTTTTCTTATACTGTTATTAATATTATTGCAGATGTAAATATGGATTTTTTTAAAGAAATATTTTAATTAAAAGCATGACAAACTGCAATTTTCACGTCTCTATCATTATTAGAATTATTTTTAATTTTTCTTTCCAGTTTTTTTTTTTTTTTTTCAGTTTTTCCTCTTTTAATAGGACGAGATCAATGATCCTGAAAACGCGCATCTGTCTAATTTATTTTTCCTTTCCTTTTTTTTTTCTTTTTTTTTATTTTCTGCATCATGTAGTTTTATTTGCAATCATTCCGTCCCTGTTTGCGGCCTCATTATCGCAGCGCGTTAACGAGGCCACGGTTCGGCGGCGCCGCGGCCCACCTGGTGCCACCGGGAGGACGCAGGAGGCGCACGGAGGACTCCAACTTCAGCGACCCCCACGGACCGCATGAGTTCAACACTTAGAGCTCCTTTTTTTCTTTGTTTGTTTACTAATTTAAAGTTGCAACTAAGGTGCATTTTAAAACTTTTGACACTGATGAAAAATACAGGCTTTCAGGCAGCAAATTAACATAAAATAGCCTATGGGTGTAAAATGTTAGACACACATGCCGACGGCAGCCAGCAAGTGAAGTTATACGTTCGCTGATTTTTGAGGAATAGCATATTTAAAATGTGTCACGTAAAAACAAATGATTTTAACAATAAAAAAGCGTAATTTATTTAGTAGAATATTAATTTGTAAATGTAATATTCAGCATTCAAGTTAAATTATAAAAACTTTTGATGGAAAACATTAACTACCTTAACTGTACCTAAATATTTTGATCACGGCATGCTTGCTCATTCATTGTAGCCTGATTTGTTACTGGTTGTGTTAATGACAGAATATATCAGCGTAAAAGATAAGAACTTTCATAGTAAAAGATCTATACAAACATGCTCTCTCTCCCAATTTGCAAAAACAAATTGACGTCATTCTGTTCTCCTTCCTGCAGTTTAGAAGTTATCACACATTCTGAGGAGAACATTTTCTGTTTTGACGTCTAAGAAACTTTAAGTGGGTGTTCTGCAGTGGGAGGGACTTGTGAAAAGCAAACTTTCTTGAATTCTTGAAGCATGAAATGTACCGACTTGAAAGAACTTTGTCTCGCCGCCTCAAGCCAAAGGACACATTTATATTCTTGCGAAGTTAAGTTTCTGTCTTGCTGCAAGAACGTTAGTTTCAATGCCACTTATACTAGTCTAGCATTAAGCTAAGTCAAACCTGCTAGCAAGCTAAGTAACCACGAGGCAGTCACTGTGAATAAACGGTGAGGTTTCCAGGGAAACGGCTGTAATTAGTTTAGAAAGAACACTAATGCTAAAGCTAATATGCTAACACACGCTAAACTTGGTAACCCTGAGTCAATAATTGATGAAGAGCAGTACATCTTAGCTGTAGCTAAAAAAAAAGTTTATTGCTGTTTCAGTGACATTTTATGACTCAATTTGTTTCGTAGTAGCATCGGAGGATAAATCTAAAAAGCAATATTAGAAGCTTAACTAATTATGTAAATAGTTGTTTATAGTTGCCAGCCACCTAAAACATTGCACCAGGAAAACAGTTCACCCTTGGCTGCACATTAGCACAGCTGGCAGCACTGTAGCCTTACAGCAACAAGGTCTTGGGTTTGAATCCTGGCCTGGGCTGTTTCAGGATTCACTCTGCAGGTTCTCCACATTGGGTTCTCTCTGGGTACTTCAGTTTCCTCCCACAGTCCAAAAGTATGATTGTTAGGTTAACTGAGTATTGTGAATTGCTGTTAGGTGGGAGAAAGGATAAGTGAGTGCAGGAAATGAATGGGTGAGCAGGTTGATGCCTCTTAGTTGTTAAACTTGCATGTTTTCTACTTCACCAAAGAAAATTAATGTTAATTCTTAAACAAATTTTCTGAGTTAAATTCTAATCAGGGCAATTACTAGTCAAAACTCAATTCAAGTCAATTTGTCGTAAAAAGGCATAAGTTTCCTCAAGGGTCTATAATAGTGTGAAAATTAATGAGATGGACATTAAATAGGAAAAACTCATCATGATTTATGCTTGGGATTTATTCATCGGGATTTATGAAACAAATATTTCGACCTTAAATTGTTTAAAATGTACAGGAGTTTAGTTTAGTTTTCTGATGAAACAGGATCTTTCATTTGTCTTTCTTCTCCATGATGTCAAATATGCTGATGGAGATCAGATCCGGAGTATTTCTGTTTATGCTTTTCCAAATTTTCTTGACTCGCCTCCCATATGCCTTCTTTTGCAATCAGCATACACTTCAAACATGAGCTGCTCTTCAGCCCATTGTTTCCCAAGAGTCCAGTCACACTCATTCCATTCAGGAAGCTTCTCAAGCATGAACGAAAACACACATCCGAGTATTCAGGTACCCAAGCAGTTTTCAAGTGTGCGCATTTCCCTTAGATGGTCAAATGCATGTTCGCAAAAATTAAACATTAATGGCCCTTCATTCCAAAAGAGTTAAAAAAGAAAACATCCCACTGCTGCTCACATACATGAGTCACGGCAGAAATAGCTGCTCTGTGTCCCTCTCTGGGCCTATTAGTGAGGAGGTTTCGGGCCACAGTGCTTCTGGTAATGAGCCCGCCAGCACAATACAGGCAGCGGGCCGGAACAGCTGAGGGCAGACAGCACTGGCAGGACGGGGCGACTGGGACTTCCTACATTTAGCACAGGGCTACACTGACACTACGTTCACGTGTGAGGTGCAGAGACAGAGAGTCTGTCTCATGTATGGGTCCGTTTGTGTGATACAACAGCGCCTGTGGCCCATTTTTAGAGACTAGCCACAAAAACGGGTACCACCGGGGGCCTCCCTGGAGAAATAAGTGCCAGAAAGGCAACGGCGGAGTGTGGGGCAATCAGTGGGATGATGGGCTTGGGTTGTCCTGCACCAGTCATCCAGAAAGTTCTCCACTTTATGCGCCGGTCCAAGATGCAGGCCAAGCAATTCGGCCCAGTGAAAAAGCATAATGTTCTCTGGGAATGCTGCAGTAACAACCTGCCCAGTTTATTTCCCCCCCTTTGTTTTGGCTCTTGGAGCGACACAGATTGTGTTTACAGGCAGTTTTAGGTGAAATATGCCTGATGGTTTTACGGCGTGTGTTCCCCCTTATTAGAAATCAATGGTTTTTCATTTCTGTCACAAGCAGAGACAGAGATGTTCACTAGCTACCAAGCTCTTTGGCCATTTTTGAAAACCCACCAAATGGACGAAGTTACTTTTCATCTCAACTACAGTACGTTTTAATATCTTCAAACCTTTGTGCATTTTGTCACATCTTAGTGCATTTTATTGGGTTTTCATCTTCGTGATTGAGACAGAGCAGTGCACAATCGTGAAGTTGAAGGAAAAGGATGAATATTGAATATTTTTACAAGTAAATCTCAGAGCAGTGGAAATGTATTTAATTTGTTCATCTGTAGAATCACTTTTTATTGCAGTTGTAGCTGTAAGTGATTTAGGTTGTGTATCTCCCTGCTTTCCTCATGTAGAAACAATTTTTATTTTATTTTACCCATTATTATTGGAGACTTTTCCCTGCTGAAGAATAGCACCCGGACAGAATGATGCTGCCACCACCATGTTTTGCAAAAGGTCTGGTATGTCTGAGGTGTTTTGTTTATTGCATGTAAGCCAAAAAGTAACATTTTTGGTAATATTTTTAGTCCTATTTTGCTAAAATCTTCCACAACATTTATTACTTTTTTAAGGTTTTAAAGGTTTTAAAAGTAGCCCAAGTTAACTTTTGCATTACTGTAGAGTAAAAAAACAAGAAAGAACATTGAAATCTACTCATTTCTCTTTTTACAACATGTCCAACATCCTATCACACAACCACCTGTTAACGTGTGCTGGACCTCCTTTTGGACAGACAAAGGACGTCTACTTTACTTTAGAAACATTACCATTAGAAAAATATCATGTCGAGCTTTTCTTCAGTCTCCGTCGTTTAAATTTGCCCCAAATTAAATGTTATCTTCTAGAAAAAACCCAAATCAGAGAGCATGAGCTTGAAGCACCGCCGCAGTGAGCCGGCTGCGCCTCTCTCAAATTTCAAGACGCTATCTGATCCTCCGTAAAGCAGCTGAAACAAACGTGCCAGTCAAACGGAGAGCAGTGGTCAAACAGAGGGTGTTTCTGTGCACAGGCAGGTGCTCTGTGCCTATTAAACAACGCTCAGAGCCTAAAGGCAGGAAGCTACTGTTGACTGGAAGACATCAAGAAAAACGCACCTTTCAAAGCACACACACACACATCGAGGTGGATAAACTCTTCCAGGTATCAGGTACCGCCCCGAGGGAGAGAGTTGACCTGTGAAGACCTGAGGAGTCAAACACACCCTTCATTGAGACGCACATATTGATTTTACAGACTGATCTGTGAATAACACAGCAGATTATACATTAATCAAGTGACGCAAGAACACACCAACATGTCGCTGTGTACGAATGAAGCCTGGTGGTTTAAAAAAAAGGGTAATGTATGAGTGAAAAGATGGCACGAGATAAGATGGAGGAGATTAGACGTCAAGCATTCACTTCACTTTGCGCCAACAGCTGCTTTAACCCATGAAGCTCTGACCTGAAGGCCCCGCCGCTGCGTGTTTACCCTGCATCTACAAAAGCTGCTGGGTCCGCATCTGAAGACTGCAGTCTGAGCCGTGAGTGTGTTTACGTGAGCGTGTGTGTGTGTGCTGGGAGAAAAAAAAAAAAGGGCAAAAAGAGGTCATGCATTGAAATGGCCTCGAGCAAAGCCTTAACTCCTCTTTGAGGCTCGATCCTTTGCCAAAACGTAAAGATTTATAGACTTTTGTTCTAACTGGGTCTGAGAGGAAGAAACTTTAAAATGATCCTAACTGAAGCTTCGGAAATGTTTCTCAACCGAAAGTACGAATCAGTTCCCTCATTCTGATTGACATTTTTGAAGAAAGTCCACAGGAAGTCCAGTAGAGTTTCCCCGTTTTCTCAGATTACGACACACAAAGGAGTCAAAAGAGGAAGGTCAAACGACACATGCTATTCAGGTGTTTTTACTAATAAAAATGTGAAAAGTTCCGCACATGTATTCAGCTCATTACCGTGAGTCTGTCATAGAGCATCGCCATCTTATTTGTCCAATTTTCTTTGTGAAATAGCTCACGCTTCAACATTATCATTTAGATTTGGGGCTGAACTTTTACTGAGCCTCTAAAACACAATGTCTTACTCTGTTATTACTACTGTATTACAGCATAATCTGGATATAGGCAGATACAAATGCATGCCTCTGTTTTCATTTTCTTGTGTACAAAATAAAAACGCATGTTGGTCTATCGCATAAAATACCAATGCAACACATTGAGGTTTGTGGCGAGCGAATACCTTCCTTTGCATGAAGTGGATATCAGACGAGAGCTCGAGTGAATAAGTGCAGCGGCTATGTCTCCTTGAATAGACGATGCGAGTCGGAGTGAAAAAAAAACAAACCACTTAAAAGAACCGAAGAGAGATTTTAAGGAGCCTCGACAGTGAAGAACACTTCACAGGAGCAGGAGTCAAGAGCAAAGGGAGAAAGACGATAAACAAGGATGAGATCATTTTTGTCCTCAGAGGCATGAAATCAAGAGTTCATTCACACAAAAGATGGAAAGTAACAAATGGAGCATGTATTTTTTTTTTTTATTTGGTTGTATTTTCTAGTGTTTTGTGCAACAATAGAACAATTTTTAAAGCCACATTAACACATAGCACTGCCTAAAGTGAACAGCTGCACGGGGGAAAAATAAAAGAGAGGAACAAAAGAGAAACTGTGTTTTGAAACAAGCCACTAATGATCCCAACTTGAGCTCTTGGCTTTTTAATTGCCCACCCAGGCCTGACTGAGTCGCCCAGAGCTTGAGAATGGAGCAGCGCACACAGAACAAAAGCAGCCCGGTCCCAGGGCCGAGTCGCCCTCTGAACCCGGCGGCTAACGCTGCCCCTGCTGCTCAGGCCCGGCGTTATTGTTGCTGCAGATCAGGAGAGTGATGGCTCTTCAAAGGAACAAGGCCACCAGCACCACTGCTGAAGTCATGCTCTGCAGGCCAAGTGAGAAGAGCTTTAAGGCCAAATTGGCGCATTCAGCATTAACTGTGGCACAGACAATTAATAAACTCCTCCATCTGAAATCAGAGAAACAATTCATGTGGCCTAAAAGTAACTTTTTCTGCCATTTTCCTTTTTGTTCTTCACATTCCTGTCTTGATATTGTACACATGATGTAGAGTGAAAACAAAATAACGTTATTTCCTTACAAATCTGTCCTGTTTTATTATTTATTAAACTTCTTCAGTCCGTAACAGGAAAACTTTTCTCCAGCCTTTTTGTTTTTTAATGTACAGGTGGCCCCGGGGCCACTGTCACTCCTGCTGGCCAATCAGTCATTCTCATCAGCAGAATCTGACTTTGTCTTAATGAGCTGTTGTTATTGTCATGGACTGAGTCTTCCTCATAACGTTTACCCACCAGAAGAAAAAATAAATAAAAGTCACAAAGTGGATGCGTAAAGTTTTGTCAGTTTTTGACACCTAAACCTCACGTTGTGACCCTGTTTAGTATCGTTCCTGCTCTTCGCTGTGCAGCCCATTCACATCCAGTTTCTGTGTTTATTAGGAGTGTGTGTGTGGGTGTGTGTGTGTTTGTGCGTTAAGTTTGGACATTGTTCTCAACTGCTGATTAACAGGCTGAGAAAACTCAAAACAGGACCAACTTGGTGCCATCATTTACAGGTTAACAGATAAAAACGCAGGAGGTTCGCCTGAGACAGTGTGTCTTATTTATTTATGCCGTTTTCAAGTTTACTGCTGTAATTCAAAGTTTAGGGAAGTTTTATATTTAATTGGTTTTGATTTTTTTGTGAAGGACATTTTGACTCAAGCAAGTTAGATATAAAACATTAAAAAGCATTCCATATTTCAGTCAGACAACAAATATCCTCATTTCAAAATTTTGAAAAAATAGGAAAAAAAAAACTAGATTAAAAAACTAATTAGTTTAAACTAAAAGAAATAAAACTGAATGGAAAACAGAACATACAAGGTAAAAAATGTAATTAGCAAAATAAAAAGTAAAACCATAACCAAATAAAATTAATAAAGACTAGTGGTAAACTCTGTATTTTATATTTTCTCTGAACACTTTATTGATCTATCTGTGAAAACTGAACCCAGATGGACTTCGTTGATCCATATTTTGCAGTTTGGGCTTAGTAGGGAATAAATGTCCTGAAGTATTTCAGATTATGTTGCTTTTCAAATCCTGTAACATTTTCAACCCAAGTTTTTTTTTTTTGTAACAGGTGCTGAGTAACATGTTGTGTTGCTTTAGAAGTCCTTCATTTAAACAAAGCATCTAAGAGAGACATTCTTAGTTAAAAAACAAATATTAAATCAACATTTTAACATTTTTGAAGAGAACACGTAGAACTATATAAAAAAGTGCAATACAAAAATAAAACAGCAGTTCTTCTTCCTGGTTCCATTTGTTCAGACATGTGCTGTTCTACAGCACCCTCTTGTGGTAAACATCAGTAAGACAGTTTGTGGCCTCAAAACATTCACTTTGACCTAAAAGGAAAACATAAATGCTGGTACCACAATATTTCAGTTCATAAAAAGACTTGTAAATTCAGACAAAACTAACCAAGTTCAATTTATGGAGATTATTAGTTGTGCATTTCACAATTATGAGAAATGAACTAGACAAAAATAAAAATTTCCTGAGGGGGCTTTCTCATGGATCTTTGGAAGAATATTATAATTTTTTTTATTTATTTTACTAGCTGTAAAATCTCAGCGGAAACGCTCAAAAGTCTCTTTTCGTCTCTGGGCCCAACAATCGCTTCATGTCAGGCCTCCTTAAATCGAGGGACGATGGTCCGGCGATAAGTCCGTCTCTCAGAGATATTACGTTTGACTTTCACTATTGTCGGAGAGGTCAGCTCAAGATCCAGGGAAGGACTAGAGTAAGACCGTTTCAGGCCAGCTTCATCATCATCTTCATCCCCCATGCAGTCTCCGCAGCTAGTCTTGTCGAACAGTTTCAGGTCGGCGGTGGCCAATGCGTCGTCCTCAGTCTTCGGCACGGTCTTCCAGGCTTCCAGCACCTGGATGTAGGTCTCGTAGCGACACACCTGTGGTTGAAAGACAAACACTGAATAACCTGTAGAGCTACGTATACTCATGCTTAAGGTCGCCCAGCAGCTCCAGTACCTCGAACTGCAGGTACTCGATTCTGACACGGTGTTCCTCCAGATCCCTGGTTTTAGCTTTTTTGCTGTCTGGCGGGTTCTCCTGCTGATGCAAAAGGTCGGCTTTGAAGGAATCCAGTTTTCCTGCGTGACACTGCAGCTGATGCTCCTACATCAGGAAAATGACAGGAAAGAAGACAAAGGTTACATTTCTGGTCTCTATCCAGAACCAGAAGAAAACAGTAAACTTAGATGTTTGTGGATGCATTGTTTTTGGGATTGTTTGTGACAAACCAACACAAAGTAGTGCAAAATTGTGAAGTGGAAGGAAGGAAATAAATGGAAAGAAGTATAGAATTGTAATCACAGTGCCTATATAACCATTTTATAAATCACATGTTTTGTGTCTGCATTTGAATCCCAATGATTAAACATCTGTTACTATATTAAAATGGCAGCTACAGTGTTTCTGTTCAAATCTGTGAACTGGTATTGTTTACTAACTGGTTTCCTTTACTTTTGGAAAAAATTTACTTTTAGGAGTATTTTTGCTACATTGCACTTTTTACTTTTGCCTGAGTAATTTTATTATGAAGTGTCGCCACTCTTACTGGAGTAAAATCTCAGGATATTCTACCCACTGTGAGCCACTTCACTGAAAGAAGAACAAATTCACGCCAACCGAATATTCACCAGACACAGAAACACACCTGCAGTTTTGTTGAAACATACTGAATGAAATTGATTTGGATTTTTATTTTTTATTTTTTTTGCCTGATTTTGTTATTTTATAATTATTTATTTATATGAATTATTTTCATTTTAGTCTCGAAAATAGCAACATTTCCACAGAACTTCATATTTTGTATGCTTGATGATGCAATTTTCAAATATTATATGGTTGTTTTTTGGGGGGGGCAGGGGGGTTATCTTGGCCTTTAGTAGATACTTTACCAAATACTTTTTTACTCTTACTTGCGTAATTTCTTGGACGGCTACTTTTTACTTTTACTTATGTAAAAAGACGCTGAAGTAGTCCTTCTCTTACTTGAGTACAGTTCTTTTGTACTCTACCCGCCTCTGGCTTTGACTGTTTGACTTCTGCATCACATTGACTAAAATATATATATTTTTTTACTGTTTCTTCAATTGATAAAGAAAGGTCTGTTACGACATAGGGTGAAAAATTACACAAGGACAATTATAAAAACATAAGGTATTTTAAAGCCAAGTTATAGCAATTGCAACTTGTAATTTATTATCAAAGACTGAAATGCATACCAGAGAGTGTGCAGACTTTGAGGCAGGAAGTATCGGCCTGAAGAACCTCCTCTGAGAGCCGACAGCGGCGGGGAACGGAGGAGACGAGTGAAGAGCGGAAACCAAGTTGATGCGGCAGATCCATGAATTCATCTCTGCTTTGGATCTGAGAGAAAAGCACTTCATTTGTCACCATCAGTCTCTTTAGAGGAAACCTGCGGCCTCGCACACAGACACAAACATCTCGCCCTGACGATTCTATGCGACTTACGACGCCTGGAAGAGAAAAACCCTCCAGTCGGCCGTCTGCAGGCGGAACACGTGCGGCTTCTTGGTGTAGTCGGCTGCTGGCTCGGCCAGGGAGTGATGGACTCCCACCATGTCCTCGGTCACCGGATGATCTTTGCGGTAATCATGCTGACACACAACACAGACAACTCAGGATCGAGTAAAAGAGCTCCATGGTGTTAGGAGAATTAGGAGCGGAGTCACTGACCTTCTGTAAGTAAAGGGTCATTCCCTTCAGCTCTGCAAAGAAAGGTTTCCAGCCCCGTTTCCCCCAGGGAGCTGCCACAAAACAACAACATTCAGCAGATCCATAATGGCCAACGACTTGCGTCGCTAACATACAGATTTTAATAAAACCTGTCAAGCTACTAAAATATGGCTTTGGCATTACTGTCATGCTCAAAAAGCACATGAAAGCTATTATTATTGATGAATAATGTTGTGCACTTGTTCCATATCTTGTAGAGAAATACTAATTTGAATTCAACAGCTACAGATTCAAAGTTATGTAATTGTTCATAATTAGTAGTGGTAGACCAGGGATGTCCAAATGAAGGTCCGTGGGTCATTTGTGGCTCTCAGAATGATTTTATGTGGCACACAAACACAACTCAAGGTCGGTTGGTTAGGGCAAGATTTTCCCTTGTATGAGGCCTTTCAAAAACAAATTGAAAAACGTGGAGATGTTAAATACAACTCAAAGTACTTGTATTGCTTTCATTTCAATTTTGTGCTAAATAAATAAACTTTGACTCTAAGGCACACATTATACATCTTTTCATTCTGCGCTGCTGGGTGTAAAAGTAAAACTGGTCCCACTTGTACATAAGATATTGTATCTCAATGGGACAAACCATATAAATAAGGAGCAAGTAATATTTAAAAAATAAAATAAATTGCAGTAAAAGTATGCTTGCATTATTTATTACTAATGTTGTCAATTATGTAGCTCTTTCTGCTCTGATGCCTAAACCTAAACTTGCAACTGGTGTTGCACTTGGAACAGACCTAGGTCTGTTCCAAGTGCCAATACCAGCCTTTAAAAATAATTTTTCTGTTTATACTAAAGCGTGAAACACCACATAATGTCCGTCTCAACACTGGTTTTCTTCTGCTTTGTAAATTGTTGTGTCTAATGTGATGTAACATAGGATATATGTGTGTCAGTCCCACTTACTGCGTTTTCCGTTGATGTCGGCATGCAGCTTCCTCTGCAGGAATCCCTGTTTGACCACCGTGGCCTTTTTGTCCTGAGGAACGTCCAGGAACGGGTTGGATTTGGAGCGCAGAGGAGCGTCGTCTCCTGCACTATCATCCACCAGGTTCTTCAGCTCCTCCTCATCCCTTCGCCACAGGATCAAGTGAAAACATGAATGAGGTCATGTGCTGGAATCACGGATCTGGAGACGCTTACGTTGGATGGTTTTACTTACACGGCCCACTCCAGCGGTTCACTCTTTATGGAGTTATAAAGACTCTACGATATAAATCCAAGAGAAAAGTTTCATCAGTTGTAATATACAAGTTCTAGGCTTTAGCTGAGAGAAGAAAATGTCAATATTTTTACTTTCAGCAGCTCCTTGTTGAAGTTTTCTCCCTCATTCATCCCGTCCAGGTTGGTCACAAACTTAGATGAAGACATGGATTTTCCTACATTCTGTAAACGAAGGTGCGATTGCTTAAAAGCCGAACAAATCAGCGTCAAAAACAAACTGTAGAGGCTGTCTGGTCTCACCTGTCCATGCAAGTCAGTGTTGAGGAGCATCAAAGCGCAGGTCAGAGCCAACGCGGACCCTGAGGACATCCGAAAGAGACAGAAACAGATGTTAGACACGAATGAATCGCCGCAGCTGCGTCTTTAAGCGTGACGCATGTCTGTCTCACCGGGGCAGGAGTAGGAGTCGGGGTTGCACTGGTGGAAGCGGTTGGAGAAATGCTGCAGCACTCGCTCTCTCTCCTGGGTCTCCCCTATCAACACGACAACCTTCAGAAAAGATCTAGGGACGAGAGCGTGAAAAAGGATTAAAATATATTATATATGTGTTTCACGAAGGTGTTTCATAAGACATAGATATCCATTTGTAGTATTTTACCTGAGGGCCTGATCCAGAGTTTGGCCAGAGAAGTCAAAGAATTTGAGGTATTCCTCTCCGACAGCATGACTGAAGTCATTACTAAACACGGGAAAAATGTTATATATGAATATATTTTTTGACACAAATGTAAGACTAAAATGAACAAATCTTGCGATTCTTCCAAAGACTTAGTTTCAAATTTCTAAACTATTTGAGGTTCGAAGGTTTTGATTTTTGCAGCAATTTTTAAAACTTCACTACATTTGGTAAAAAAAAAAATAAAAAAAAGATATATTTTACACATAAAACATGATGAAATATTTTTCCTAAGAAACTTGAATTTAAGTTACAGGTACAAAAATTACCTTTTGTTTTTGTTTGTAGTAACAACTCACCTCACCTTTCCAAGAAACTACAATTACATCTGGCTTATTTTAATCTTATTTTTATAGTTTTAATTAGTTGACATTTTCTTTATAGCGTTAGTTATTCTACAAGCTCTTATTTATTCAACTAAAGCATCTCTGTGCTTTAGTTGACATTGAAATTCCAATAAAAAAAAACACCAAGTTTTTTTTTTTTATTGGAAAGTTGTCTTGTCAAGAGGCCAAAAACTTTTCTTTTAAATAAGTGTGCATTTTCATTTTGTCCTGTGCTCAAATAAAATCTGTAAACAATCCAAAAGCTCATGTTTGCTACCTAGACTTGGAAAATTAGAAAATCACACTCCTTACTTTCCAAATCCAGCGAGGAAAACTGAGCTTGTGAAACGTTTCCAGATTTTATCCCCTGCACTCTCTGCCTAATGAATTTAACAGGCTAATTTACTTCTACTACCAGTCAAGACTGACATTTAAAAGCAAAAAATAAAAGAGTCAAGTCGGTCATTTGATTGGTAACACTTTCATCTGAGCCAAATTAAAGAACAAATCAATACTTTGATTAAGTGAACTTAAATGTTATTAAACTCCCTCTAAACTGACTCATCTGCCAAAACAAATGTTGAAATCTCTTCAGTCAGAGCAATTCAAGGCTTTCTTTGTAATTAATGAAATTTCCTCAGCAAGGCTTTAGAAATGGGCCAGAGTACCCTGGGATCGAGTTCAGCGATTTTAGAAAATAAAACTCATGATGTTTTCTCCGTCAGATGCAAAGACAGAAAACATTGAGGTTTCTGCATGGCAGTAATCAGCATATTATGCTAATAAGATGTCAAGTTGAAAACCCTCTGAAAGCAGGAAGTTAAAACAATGGTTTTCATGTGCTGATCAGAAACATTTACACACTGTCTCTTGGTCATGATTAAACAATAAAACTAAGCTAATGTTGCCTCATCGCAATAAAAACACTTTAAAGCTCATGCAAACCTTTAAGCTGTTTGTCGAATAATAATCAAAGTGTCTGAATGTGTGCTTACTCTTTGTCCAGATGTTTCACCACATCTGAGCGTTGGATGTTGTCCAGCTTAAAGAGTTGCTCAGCGAGTCGCCGGGCCTTCTCCCTGTCCACCTTATCCCCGTTGACGTAAGGCGCCACCGAATCCTCGTGTTTTTCTCCGTTAGACACGACTCCTGGTGGGCTCTCGCTGTCAGTAATCCCAACATCTTCAGTCTGGACCACTGTCTCAGCCTCTCGGCCCACGTGGTTGGACTCGGCCTCCTCATCCCGCGGCGCAGCCTCGCTGTCAGGCGACAGCTGTTCTGTCACTTCTGACTCGTTCGTCTTGTCTGAGGGTCCCGGCTGCTCCGACGAGCGCCGTGTTTGCTGTGGCAGCTCGTTCGGCTCTGATGGATTGCCCGCGACTGCGGACTCCTTAGCTTCATCACAAGCCGTCTGCTCTGGTTGATCCTCTGGAGCTTCTGGTGGGGTTAACTGGTTTGGGGATGCCATCTCTGGGGACTGGTCCTGAAGCTGATCAGACTCTTCCGGATGCATCTGCTTGGGCTCCTCACTCGTTTCGCCCGGCTCAGACTCTGACGCCGCTCTGTCTTGGTCACGCTCCTGTTGCTCTAAAGAGTTTGTCTCCACCAGATTTGCAGGGTCTTCCGCCCAATCTGATGAGTTTTCTGCGCTCTCCGCTTTTTCCGCCTGCTCTTCTGACACTTCCTTGTTCTTGTCCTCGGACTCTGACAGCTCAGGATCCACTTTCTCCTCCACTTCTTCACACATTTCTTCAGGCAGCACAGAGAGATCGTCACCTAACTGATCCGGTGTCTCTGCGTCCTTCTTGTCCTCTGAATGTCCACCGTCCTCTGGAAGCTCTTGTTGCTCTTTCGGCGCATCAGCAGGTGTGCTTGGTTCGGTGTTGTCAGTTTGCGGCACTCCTGCAGGCACTTCCCTAAAAGGCATCAAAGCAAACATGCATTGAGAATATATTTAAAATAGCCCAAAATTCTGCAAAGGTGTGTACATAAAAGAAGAATTCAGAGGTCGGAAACGCTGGTGACTCAACACTGACATCTATTTAGAAAGGTGTGAATATAAAAAAGAGAAGGAAGAAAAAACAGTGTGTTAAACTGGAGGAAATGCTAATGTGGCAGCCTAACGTTTAGAAACAGGATGTGATCAGTGTTCCTGTTAGAAACAGAAGGCCTCGACTGAAACTGTCATTAATTAATTTAAAGCTGGTTTCATTTATGGTGTCATCTTGCAGGCGGCTAACATACTCTCCCAACTTAAACCTGAAAAGAGATTGCATTGAACTTTGTGTTTTTTGTGTAATCAAGGTATCATTTTCACAAACTAACATAGGAAAAAAAACACACAGTTCATCACTACACGGTGTCATTAGTTCTTTGGCTGAGTCAAAATGCAGAAGTGGAGGGTGAAAATGCCCTTACTGCTTGTACAGGGATTCATAGGGGAAGTAGCAGTCAGCTAATGGCAATTAAAAGCACAGGAAGAAAGAGTTTTCACCTCTGAAAGCAGTTTGCAGGTTTGAGATATTCAGGGGAGCGGTGGCAAAAAGCCGAGAGGGAAAGACATGAGTAATGACTCTGGAGGAGCTCTTTGGTTTTCCACTTAAAGTAACAATTAACCAGAATGAGACCCTCATGGTATGATAACCTTGAGTACAAACACCATAGTTTCACTGTATTCATACAAAAAATGTATAATATTCAGAAGAAACAGCCACAAAAACAATATATAATTTAACATTGTTTTGATTTGACACAGAAAAACAAACGTATAGAATAGATTTTTTTGCCAATTTTGTAGTTTACTAGTGCTTAATGTAAAGAAAATTATACATTTTTAGATATTCTACTCTTCAGAGTGAAACACAAGTCTAGCAATCTTATATTAACTTGTTAATTAGGCTGAATATTTGCTCAGGTAGCAAATTCACTTGGCTGCTTAGCAACCATGCTGAACTGTACTTTCAAAACACTCACCACTTTAGTGTTCATGTTTGATCCAAAAAGAGCTAAATATTTCAAACAGCCACCAATAAATTAAAGAAAATAAATAAAAAGGGGGAATTTGAGACAATTCCCAATCCTCTGAGGAATAAAAGTTCACACCAAATACTGAGATTAAGCAATCTAATCTCCAACAAGTTACAAAATTAGATATTTAAGAGTACTCACTGGGAGTTAAACCCCAGTACAATGATTGAACAACTGACTTATTTTTAATCATTGTTGCGTCATCTAAAAAAAATTAAATAAGTTTGTAAATTCACTTCTGATCAAACAACAAAACCTGAAGTCCTTTAGATCTACACTCATCGTAGCTCTGCCTGAATACTCTGCTGCTCACATCCTGACTAAAACCAGGAAGATGGAGCACATCGCTCCAGGTCTAAAGCCACAGAATGGACTCTAGGATACCTTTGTTGGTTTATAAATTACTGAATACATTAAAGATCTGTTGTTGTTGTTGTATCAGCTTTTCAGACCACTCTGGTCTTTTGATTCTGGTCTGCTCTGCAGAACCAAACACGGAGAAGCAGCAGTCAGTTTTAATGCTCCTCTGACCTGGAACAAACTTCCAGAAAACTGCAAAACAACCGAAACAAAGAGTTTCTATAAATCACGGCTAAAAAATCCACCTGTGTAAAGCTGCCTGTGATTAACATTAACACTATCGATTTAATCTGTATTCCTATTTTTCATTACTTTCCTTTATCATATCACTGCAATTTAAAATTTTCATTATATAAAGCACTTGCACCGAATGTGCTATGCTAATAAACTTGCATAAGAGTAGTCAAGTAATGAACTTGGATTGACTGCTAATTTAGTTTACCAGCATTTCTGAGAGCTTTACTGGAGTTTACCAGTTTTAAACATTATGTCAAAAGATCAGATCATGTGGTTGAAATAGAAATTGTGTCTCATATGTGGTAAGTTTATTTAAATGTTAACATGTCGTAACAGAACTGTTCCTTATCTTTTAGAGAACGCTGACTCACTAGCAGTCATGATGAATGACTAGATGTTCAATGTAGCAAAGTTATTTTTATTTGATAAAATGCGGATTGGCATCTGTAATTAGTTTTGGTTTTTCTTGTTTTCTCTTTCTGCGCTGTAATTGAAAATGTCCTCTTCCCTTTTTTTTTGAATGAACAATACTCACAGATAACTCAGAGAGCTGACAGTTTCTGCCTCCTCGCTTTCTTCCTCATTGGAAATGTCGCTCAAACTCTGCTGTTCCTCAACCTCGATCACGTCCGGACGCTCTTCCTGGGTTTCGACACAACCTGCTGCGGCCGGTTCCTCCTCGTTGGAACCATTGGTGAAGCTCTGCTCTTCTTGCCCCCCGCTCTCCTCCTCGGTCGCTTGTTCAGTCTCAAAACGATCCGCCGCAGACGGCTCCTCCTCGTCGGAAATGTTACTTAAGCTCTTCTCGTCTGGAACCTCACTCCAGTCCTCCGTCGCTCCGTCAGTGTCAACACCGTTTGTCGAGGCCTGTTCTCCTTCCGAGTCTTCTTGCTCACTCAGCAGAACTGTGACCTCTTGTTCCTTTTCGAGTTTCACATCTAAAAAAGTGTCCACATCTTCTGATAAACTTTGGATCTTGTCAGGAGTTTCTAATAAGGCCTCATCTGATGTTACTGAGCTTCCATCGTCTTCCTCTGAATCTGAAATTCCTAGAAAATTTGGCAGAAGAGGTTGAACACGGTGAGAAAGGTCAAGGAGTGACCTTTGTGTTTCAATTTTTAGGAGGAAGCGTGTGTCAACACGCTTCCTCCTAAAAATTGAAACACAAATAATCTCCAACTAAAGCGAATGTAACAGAGCTGCTCTGATACATACCGGTGTTACTTTCAGGCTGCTCTGCTGCTGATTCTTCCTTTTCCTGTTTCGTTGGCTCGTTTTCATCTGCAGCATCACATGGCTGAAAATTGCAACACAGACTGCTGAGCGCGAGCTTACGGAGAGAAACTTGTGATTCCCTCTGAGTTCATGGAGCTGAACAGCACACATGCTCATTTACTCCCACATCAACCACAGGAACCCAAATTAGCAACAAAAACACAGGACGTAAACTCTTAAATCCAGTAAAATTAGGCTTAATGACATGATTCACTTTTAGATGTGGATTAAATTGTCAGTAACGAGTAACAGAGGCAGGAAAGTGTCACACCTCTTCTCTTTCTGACACATTTCATACCTTATAGTCATTTCCGGCACTCTCTGTAGCTGGGTGTAGAGGCCGTGCCTCAGCCTCATCTGGTTCCTCTTTGTCCTCCTGCTCACAAGGCTCGGCAGTAACATCTTGAGGCTGATGGTGATGAGAGGAGGAAGTGCTGCTCAGACTCAGAGTCACGCCCTCGGAGAAAAGCTGATTGGCCAAGCTGCTGTCAGTCGTCTCCGCGGAGGAGACGGGCATGTCCCATCCCACACTGGCGAAGGAAAGAGAGGAGGTGGTGCAGGTGACGGGCTGCAGGGTCCACATAGTTTCCTCCAGCTGCTCTGCCTCTTCAGGAGAGGCGTGCGTCTCGCTCATCTCTGCCTCATCGCCAGACCCCGGCTCCTCGCGTTCTCCATTCGCACTCTGATCCGCTGAGGCCTGCGAGTCACGTGGCAGTTCTGCTTCTATGACATCCGGCAGAGAAGCACACAGGTTCACCTCCTCCATCGGCGCCTCGCAGGCAGTAAAGTTGCCAGCTTTTTGTCAAGTTTAGAGAGGGGTGACGAAGCTGTTTATTCACAAAACGTCCTGGCCTGCTGGATTAGGCCTGATGCTTTTACAAGGTGCCATCTCTGTTGGATAAAAAAAAAAGAAAAATAGAAAGATTTTAATTTGAACTCGGATGAAGCAAATAATTTCCTCTAAATTTGAGTCAGCTGTGCAGCTAGTTGAATCGAATGATCAAAAGCAAAAACAAAACTGGCTAAGAAAATATCTCCTAAGGAGGATTTAAATATTCGACAGACAAAAAGCATTCCCATCATGCCCTCCTAAAGTGTTCATTACAGTCACAAACGTTGCTGTAATTTGTTGGGATTTTCATTAGTCATACACTCCACAAACCTGGATTTTTGGGAAGGTGGGAAGAAGAAAAATATAAAAATAAATAAATAAAAAAGATATGTCATCCCACTGCCATTTTGCAATAATTCATGCAGAAGAAAGAGTTTGGGAGAAAATCAACGTGGACGTTTACCTTCCAACTGGACGATGATCGTAAACAGACAGACATAGCTACTTTTGATTTTTGTAAAAATCAAAGTGTACCTATGGAGTAGAATGGCCCAGTCAAAGTTCAAACGAAAATCCAGCTAAAGATCTGTGGTAAGATTTCAAAATCAACCTTCAAAGATGCCATCCATCTAATCTTTCTGAAATTTGGCTCTTTAGAATCTTGCTCAACTTGTAAAGTAGTAGATACCCTAACCCTAACCCTATCACAAAACTACCCGCATCTCCAACTGTGATGACAGGCCAAAAAATGCTGCCTCAAGCGGAGGGTTGAGGAGTAAGAGTGGGAGAAAATGCATTCTTTTTTAGATGTTTTTATTGTAAGCAAAACTGAAAGAGGAGTATCCTTATCCTTTCACTTCATAATCTTGCGCTGCTTGATTTTGTTTTGTGGTTGTAACAAAACACGAAAAGGCTTGAAGAGGAATGAATGCCTCTGCGATCCTGAACATCATCATGTTTCCAGCGAATCTATATTGTTTATACGTCTAAAACCACTGTTAATTTGCCGCCTCTGCCAGCGTGCCGTGCAAGGCACCTTGAAGTTAAATGACACAAAAGACCATTTTTACTTCCTGAGACCAAAAAAACAGAAAACCAGCTGAGCGAACGAGCTGCAGAAGGAAGCGGAGTGACGGGGTGTACGCTGTATGATGGACGGAGATTCGGTGGAGACGGGGTGGGGTTCTGGGGCTGCAGTTCAACCGTTTTGTCCTCTGTTTATCATTTTATCACCACGCACTGCGACACGTGCAGATGTCTGTCTGGTGAACTTGGCTTCAGAGTGTGTTGTGAACACAAACACCGGCAGCAACCCATGTCGGGAAAACGTCACATGTTATATATCAGATTTTTGGTTTTCTTTATGATCTCAGCTTAAAACACGATCTCCTTCTCTCTTGCACGCGCTCGTTTTTAAAACTTTTCTGTCTTTCTTTTATTATTTCATTCATGTCATGGCAGCCAACATCCGGGACAGACCTTGACCACATTTCCTGTGTGGGTGCAAAGTTCTCAGTTCCTGTCAGAGTGCAACAAATGCAACAGGAGTTAACTACGATTAACAGAGAAGAATAGATCGAAATAAGTTAGTTTGACAGGTTTGATAAGTTGTTGTTTTTTTTACAGTAACAATGTAATAAATGTTTTAAATTTTGCAATGCATTGAGGTAAAATTGTAAAAACAAAACATGACTGAAATGATAAAAAAAAAAAAGAGAATGTTTCACATTACAACAATTGTAACTTTGTGGATCATAAAAACACAACAAAACCCTTATCTGAGTATGAAGCTTTCAATAGTGGAAATTTGACAGTTTTTGAAATAAAACACATGACAGGAAACACAAAGCCCAGATTCAACTCCACCTTGTCGACAGAGGTTAAGAATTAAAAGTTTCTACAGAATAGGAAGTTACTGCAACACATCACCGGTTTAGGAAGTATGAAATTAAATATTGATGCCAGAGGGGGGAAAATGAAAAGAGGAACAACCTGTAAGAGGTAAAGTTAAAGGTGTGAAATTTGTAAATAACAATGGAGCATGATGGATCTTCTACAGCAGTTTAAAAAAAAAAAAAACTAGCAAGTCTGCATCAGTGAACATGATACATACAGACATAAGCTTGAGCGAGAATTAGAACAAGAACATCTCTGTGAGGAATTTATTAGACTGTAAAAGCATGACTTACCCCCTCCGGGCGCTTGAAAGCAACATCATATGATCAACCAGCTTGTGAGGTTTTAAGTCAAGACTTGTGGGAGGGAAAAGCACCGCTGTGTTGCTGCGGGTCTGCCGCTGTGCATTCACAGCCACCCTGAAGCAAACCAGCAACGCCAAAGTGACTGTGTTTGAACCTGCTCTGCTTAACAAACAAGCCACACATTTGCTCTCTTTAAGCCAAGACAACCTTTAGTCTCTTACGCCACATAAAGTTAGAGATGTAAGTTCTAGTCCTCCGTCTCTGAGCTTCCTGTCCATATCTGGAGGTGTGTTACACTTTTTTTTTTTTTCTGTTAGTCTCTAAGCAGCAAATAACAGGAAGGATGAAGGAAGAAAGACGAGAATGGTAACAAAGAGGAAGAAAAGCTGCTTTCTGATTGGCAGATGACTCAGAAGTTCGAAAGACACCTGAGAGGCCTCGTTGCACACGCCCATGGCCTTACAGGCATGCAGGCGCACAGATACGGGTCAGGTAAGGGGAGGGGCCAGCATTCATTCCTGCAAAACCAACCAGACAATGTGGCAAAACCAGACCTTACTCAGATTATTCTAGCATAAGTCATCGTCGCCTCATTTTCTAATTGGTATGTTGGCTTTAAAGTGAAAGTCCAGGATGAATTCCTGACACTTTTTAAAATCAGGTTTAGTTGGTATAATTTTTAAACTACAAATTCCTTTTATATAAATGATGTAATATAATTAATAATAAATTACTTATTAAATAAGAAACACAATTTGCTTAATTAATTCATCTTTTGCAACACAGCTGGAAAGTTAACTTTAACATATAAATGTGGGTTGCTTTTTTTCTGTTTGTGTTTTGCACAAACTTTGCATAAGTGCATTTTGGAAAATTAATTCACATAGTAATTTCTATATAATTTCTACATATGTACTAGCTTCTCCAGTGTGGGGGTCAGTGCCCCGATGAGTTAGTAGTACTTAAATATGCTTGAATAAATTAGAATGTGCAATAGCAGTATATAAGTAGCACAATGGCAGTATAGATGAGACTGTACTTGTGGTAAACTTTAAATATTTTTCAATAAACTAAAATGTAAGTATACCTAATAGAACAGTAATAGAATGAATGTACTGAATGCATTATACTTTTGTAAACTTAAAATAAATTTACTATATTCTAGTATACTACAAGTATGGTCTGCAGTACACTTGCTGTAGCTGTACTTTCAGGCGTAATTAATAAAATCTCCTTACTATTGTAGTACTGTTTGCTAAAGGAATGTATAAAACCTACAAGCCTTGTTTGCTTGAAAATATCCCCACTACTGAAAGTTGAATTGTTGATGCCACGATTGCTAGCTCGTGTCTAAATCAGTTGTGAATTTTTTGGCTATGTTTTGTTTTTGGAGCAACATTTGGCATTTAGCTTGATAAAAACCTAGTTGTTGAGTTTAAAGTACATTTAAAGAGCTGCAGCTCAGTTTCTAGGATGTATGTGAGAGTTTAAAACTAACCTGGTTACATTAGCATTGCCGCTAAGTGGCTTTCCAGCTAGCAACATGTTGTTTAAACGTCACATTTAAACGCTTTATATTGTGACCAATTATTAGCATGTGTGCTAATGATGACGTCCTTGCATGGCCTGTATTTCAAGGTTCTGTTATTATTGAAACATGTGTAGAATTAAATAATTCTGGTTTTTACTTTGGATAACATGTAAAAACATATTTCTTGTTACTCCACAACAGCAGATGGCAGCATACGTACCTATGAGCTCTAAGAGAAATAAACCGCCGCCTCTTCTGAGAGGAGACAGAGTGCATTTCCTGTTATGTCTTGTTCCGCACACACACAAACACACACACACACACCCACCTCTCCAGCACTTTTCCTGCTTCCCACCCGTCTGCGTCTGCTGAGGTATCTTCAGCCGCTTTAGTCTAACTCAATGGAGAAAACAAGCGAGTTAAAAATGTGCCTGGAGTCCTCACTGAACCGGATTTTTCAAGCGACGGTGAACGACATTCTGGACTCGGTGGAGCGGACCCTCTCCGAGTACCAGGGAGCCCTCCAGACGATCCAGACCGAGAATGAAGGCCTGAAGCGGCTGCTGTTTGCACAGAGGAGCGCAGAGTCTGACCACGCAGGTCCGCAGTTTGTTTATTACCCGTCTCTGGTGCCCTGCACTGCGAGGACTGTGCAATGTCCTTTAGTTTCTTCGTATTTGGATTCAGAAGTCTCATCTTCTTTAAGTTCATTCTGCACATTGCATCAAACCCTTAAAGTTCCGTGTATTAATCACAGTTTGGGGAACTACATAAAAAGAATCGCAAATTCTTCCAAATGCTAATACGCAATTCATTTCTTTACGAAAACAGCTCGACGTTTAACAATATCCTTCCATACTGTCTTAAAGTTAGAATCATAAACTGTGAGGAAGTTGTGTATTATTATCTCACATGGAACAGTTTTAACCAGAGCAAATACTGTTTTCCCAGCTAGTTTATTTTCATCATATCCCCTCTCAGTAGCATGGTTATTAACCAGACATTATATTTAAAAAATAGTGACACTAATTTCTCTATGCCTGGTAGAACATTAAAAATATATTTTTTGGTCATTAGAATATTTTCTAACCAAATAGTTTAGATGTATTTATTTATTTATTCATTCATTCATTTATTTATTTATGTTTAGGCAAATTATTAATTTTTCTGACTCCAGTTTTGAGCAGGTTTATGTTAGAAGCTATTCATGACTTACGAAGATTAGCACACCTCTGCTATAGTTGGAGGCTATGTTTTCTTACCTTTCTCCTTTTGAATAGCGACTAAAATAAATGGGCCTCTGTGTGACGTCCTATTTAAGTTTGAAATAGAACAAATAAAGTGTGTAAGCAGGCTTCTTATGTTATAATATTGCTCGCATTAATTCACATTTCACCTTCTCATTAGATTTTTTTTTTAGATTCTACATATAATGCTGATCTCCCTAAATCAGATAAAACCTGAGCACTGAAATTATGTCAAACCTTTTAGTTTAGTAATGCCATGGAGATTTAATAAGTTGGGACAGCCGCCCTCTAGTGGAGAAAAATACACTTACAACTCTACTGTGGGTTTTGCATCACGTCTGTGGGATTTTTACTCATAAATCATTCTACACATGTACCGACCTGGTCATTGTTTTCATTTCACTTTTTCAGATGGATGTGAGGAGGATGCTGCCTCCGACTGGAACAGTCGTCCTTCTACCTCCACCCACACCAAGTTTAAGGTGTCCATCTGCAGCAGTGACAAGAAAGGCTTAAGGAAGAGAAATAAGAACAACCTGAAGGACAGAGCATTCTCTGATCCATTTTTTCAGCAGACAGATCAAATAGAAGAACAGTCATCTGTTGACAAGTCCGTAGGAAACTCAGTTCCTGTGAAAACGGAGCCAGGTTTGGGAGAAAGTGGTGCCGTCGACCTCTCCCGGCCTTCTCTGAATCAGACGGCAAAGCTGGTAAAGAATGAGGCCTCAGACGTTTTCGGTGATTCATTCACAGATGAGGAACAGCTGCATCCTTCAAGCCCTGACCATAGAGGCAGTGAGTGCGGCGGTAAAGTCACCGTTGTTTCCGGTTGCTACACACAGGAGGGACATGTCATCAAGGTTGAGAAACAGGAGGACGCTAACGGTGAAAGTTTGACTCACCCAGAGTTGAAGTACGAACTGAAATATCAGGAATCAGAGTCGGACCAGAGATGGATGGAGGGAACGCGCATCCAAGAAATGGAGCAAGAAGAAATAAGTTTGGAGCAAAGCGATTCACCCGTTGTTGCTGAAGACGAGACCCAAGAACAAAGCGTCAACTTTTTACGCTGCCCAATCTGTCCGAAGACATTCAGCGAAGCAGCTTTGCTCAATGTTCACGTCAAAGCTCACAGCAGCAGTAGTAAAGTTCACAGCTGTGACCTTTGTGGGAAACACTACAAGCGTGCCGACCTCCTCTTATCCCACCGGCGCATTCACACAGGAGAAAGACCGTACGGCTGCAACGTCTGCAGCAAGACCTACGCGCACCCCAGCCAGCTCAGGGTGCACAGGCGGATCCACACCGGCGAGAAGCCCTACGCCTGCTCGTACTGCGAGAAGCGCTTCAACGAGAACACCCAGCTCAAGGTCCACCTGAGGACTCACACCGGGGAGAAGCCGTACGGCTGCCGGCAGTGCGGCAAAACGTTCCGAAACGTCGGAAACCTGCGGATGCACGAGAGGATCCACACGGGCGAGCGGCCCTACGGCTGCGCCCAGTGCTGCAAGAGGTTCAACAGCCTCGGCGACCTCAAAACGCATTACAGGAGCCACACGGGGGAGAGGCCGTACAGCTGCGAGCTGTGCAGAAAGACCTTCAGTCAGACCGGACACCTCAAGATCCACATGCGGACGCACACAGGAGAACGGCCGTACGGCTGCGACGAGTGCGGCAAGAAATTCACGGTGGCCAGCAGCCTGAAGCTGCACCAGAAGACCCACACAGGGGAAAAGGAGTACAGCTGCACATCCTGTGGGAAAAGCTTCAGGAGGTCCTGTCATCTGAGGAGACATGAGCTGGTGCACACCAAGGAGAAGCTTTTCTGCTGCGGTCAGTGCGGGAAGGCCTACGCCGATAATTCCAGCTTGAGGAAGCACCTCAAGATTCACGCGTCGCAGGAGCGCACCATGCAGAGTGCAGGAAGTACGAGTGAGGCTGGAGTCTCTGCGTCTGAGAGACTTCAAGACGTGACAGAAACTTAAACCAGTTGGCCTAGAAGTACAGCGGCACATCAGGGCCACTGTAGAGAGAGAGAAAAAAGGAACAAATTCCCCTCACCCCCAAAAAAATGTTGAGGTTTGTCTCAGAAAAATTCTAGAAAAAAACTTGTCCAAAATTTGCCAGAAATTTTTTTTTAATGTTCTAGGCAGAAAAAAAAACGTTAAAATTTGTGTTTCAAAAGTCAAAAATTTGTAACTTTTGGAAATCTCTTTGTTTTTTTCTAGAAAATTTCTGATATTAATGTAAAATTTCTAAGCGTTTTGGCCGAAATTTCCTCCCTTTATTTTTTATTTTTTTACAATGGCCCTAATACACAGTTGTATAAAAGTCTGTGAATAACAGAGAAACAGGAAGGATTCACTGCTGTAGAGTTAGCTGTAAATCAATTTGAGTGTTTAGCATATTTTACTACATTATTTACAAAAGCTGCTCCCTTTCTTTGTCTTTCCTGTTGTAGCACCACCAAAGGAAACCTTTTAAAAATTGTGATTTTGTTATTAAATCCTCAAAGCAGTAAATCAAAGAAATGACTGAATGCTTTTTTTACATATTTACACCTCTGATGTAAGTGACTTGATTATAAGCTGTGTGTCTTCATACAATAAGATTGTAAGAGTAGACGTGTTTAATGATGTTGTTGTTCTACTCTTCTGAAAGGAGAGTAGAAGAAGTTCTGTGCCAAGTTCTGTTGATTTCAGTAAATGTTGAGCTGCTGGAAGATGTTTTTATTGTCTTTGCTGTGATACCAGAAACAGTGACCCGCTTTGTGAACGAGAGGGCTTTTGTTTGTTGTTTGTTGTAGTAAATGTACAATTACATAATGTAGCATGATGTATTAAATCTGAAAGCTGTCATTGTGATTTTTGTCTCATTTAAATATATTAGTCAAAAGGCTTTTTTGTCTCATTTCCTTTTTTAAATTATAGTGTGAAAATTTTGCACACACCTAATATTTATTAGAGGTTTTTAAGAACGAAAAGCATGCCAGGACCAAATGTTGGAGTATCAAAAACCTAATTCTAATGCACAAAACTTGAAATGCTAGTGGGGAAAAAAAATGCTGTTTAAAAAAAAAAAAAAAAGGTTATAGTTATGCATGTGGCTTGTGCAACATCAAATTATTATGCTGCTGAAGTATTGCTAAGATAAGAAGATTTAAATAATTTTTCAGGAACAGAATCAAATCGTTATCAAATTTGTCCTATCAGAGTACAACGATGGATCTGCTGGAGATGTTTCAGCATTTTGTTTGCGTTTCACATGAAAGGAAGTAATTTTAAAGTTTGTGGATGTCAGTAAAAAAAGAAAAAAACTTAGGCGAGCAAAACCAAATCTGTTGGTTGATTTACTGTTGACTCATTGTGGAAACAAGTTCTGTTTTTAGAAGTCTCGCACATTTAGAAGCTTTATATTTATTAGCTGCTTAACTGCAAGAAAGGCAAAGACGAAAAACGGGAAAATGCGCAGAAAACAACCAAGTTTTTATTTGTATTCTGCAAAAATTACATAAATGTGAAAAATGCTCAATGTTGATTAATTTTAAGATTGAATGCAGAAGCAGTTTGTTAATGGGTTTTATCAATACATTCTGCCACAACCGGGCCTTGTGAGGACATACAAGATCTTGAAAAGTAGCAAACAAGAAAATAAATACAATGTCAAAAACAAAAACATTACAAAAGGCTGAAGCTACACCTGCTCCATTTTACAACCAGACCTAGAAAATGGCTTTGTGCCAATCTCTGCTGCTGCAGTTCACTCTCAGAAAATGGCAAGCATTGTTGGGTTTTTTTAAAATTGGATTTATATAATGCATCCAAAAAGCAGAACAATCCAGTTTTTAAATTCATATTTCTCAACAGCATGAGTCACTTGCTTCTTCTTACCATAATAGGAACAAAAAGAAAAAGTCTGTAAGATGTGCAAAAAAAATTCCACATTTATTCGACACATAACGGAAGTAATAAAGTGGGTTTTTTCAGCACACTTTGTGTTACCTAAAATACTGAACAATGTCCTGTAAAAACGACACTTCTACTTTTCAAATGTCTTGTATGAGCTAGCTATGCCGCAGTGCTAAACAGGGGGTTTGTTTGAGCTGTGGTATTTTTATTCATGTCCTTCTTTATAACAGAGCTGAAGCTAACAGCATTTCTGCTGACAGAAATTAGCATCTCCTTGCTTCTGCTAATGTAAAATTGATTATAGGTTCCACAAGGATGCTGCAGTGCCAAAATCCTCCTGAGTTAACATTGATACTAGTAATTACATTATGGACATTTTGACATGTATTGACCTGTAACATATTTTGTTGAAAAGCACATATAGAATAATATCAGAGATTGTCTGAAGATTTCAGAAGTATTTGATCTGAAGCATAAAAGAACCATTTATAGAGTTCCGTCATGAAACAATGGAAACCAGTACACAGTTCCATATTTTCTATTGCAGAATGTTTATTTGTTAAAGGTCTACAACATTCTTCTTCTATTCTTTCCATAAAGAAGACTTTCTTGATATGTGCCTCGCCACACTTCCTCTTGGAAGGTCTTCTTTGAACTTTGGCTGATTTTTCATGTCTCTTTGACAGACTTGAAACAGAAACTGAGAGACGCATCACTCAGCAGTTGATTATTTGCTATAGATAACATGATTTAAGCTACGTAGTTGTGTCTGTGGGGAAATTGCCACTTTATTCATTTTTATAAATTTAGCACAAGAAATAGCTAAAACATTCTGCCTTTGTGACGGCTTACTATTTACAAAACCTCCTGAAGACCAATTAAAAATTGCATCTTTACTTTCATTCCTTAAGTTTAGAAACATTTAAATGCCTGAATGACAAGGCAGAGTGTCTTAGGAACTGAACTGAGAAACAATCAGTTAAAGTCCAAAGAAGACTCAGGAAAGCCAGAATAACTGTTTAAGACAAATTTGGAAAAATTACAAGGAATTCCCGGTACAAAATAAAAAGAAATAATTGATGAGTCAACATTTTTGCAACGTACAGGGAACTGTTTTGATTTCTTGTCCACCCCCTGTGGGTTTACTGTTGCACATTTCTGTCACTGTAATCAAAAATGGTTCTGTTTTGTGTTTTTTGCACAGGCAAATTGGAAACGCACGCCTCCCCTGTTCTTCTCTGTGTTCTGTAATCCGTAGCATCTTCAGAGTATTACCTCGCTGACGTTCTGGGACTGCTGGGTTACGCTCCAAATCTCCCGTGAGTCTGAACTGGAAAGAGCAGACAGAAAACAAATTTATCCGAACATTCGTTTAACTCTGGTAGAGCATGAGAAATACAAGAATGGGCCTCACTTCGTTTGTGTCTCTTTGGTTGTGGTTCTGCAGCAGTTGAGTTTCCATGGGAACTTTTCCTTGGATAGATAAAGCATAGGCTGAATGGTGCTGCTAAAGTCCATCAAGCCAAAACCGACATGGTGAATATAGCAGCGAAACACGTCCTGAGAGAAGTACCCTTGAAAGGGGAACAATGCAACAGAAGGGAAGTAGTTGAAGACAATGATAGCCAGGATTATCAGAACCATGTTGAAGGCTCTCTTCTTCACCGGATGCTTCGAGTCCCGGCCGGGCCTGGACCGTCTCAGGGCCCAGAGAATCACTATGTTGCAAAACACCATGAAAGCAAACGCTGTGAGGATCATCACCGTGTAGACCTGCTCAAAACGCGGAATGTTTCCAGCACATTTAGCCGAGGCGTAGGCCAGGATAATGAGCCAAACCAGGACGGCCAGCGCCGGCCTGTGCTGACGGTCTTTGAGCCTGGTGAAGAAGATGGGGTGGATCACGGCGATGTAACGGTCCAGGCAAATGCAGGACAGAAAGAGCGGCGAGAAGTCTTTTATGCCGTAGAAGAAGCGCAGGACGTACCAGGGGCTGCTGGAGGTGAGGAAGACGATGCTGGCCAGCTCCAGCGGAGGCGTGAGACAGAACAGCACGTCTAGAACCGCCAGGTGAACGATGAAGATATCCGAGGTGGAGGAATCCCTCTTGCTCTTGTGGATGAGCCACAACACTGTGATGTTGGCCGGGATGCCCACGAACATGTTGGTGAACTGCAGGCTGAGATACCAGATAAGAACTTCTGGGATGTGTTTGCAGTTCTCATATAAGGTTTTATCTCCACTGAAATTTGCGAATCCCCGAGAGATGTAGAGCCCAGAGACGTTTAAGTCAAAACCCTCCATGTCGGCTGGTTGGATCAGGCAGAAGGACAAAGCTCTGTTAAACAACAAATCAGTACATGCGTTTAAATCAAACAACAATTAAACTCTGTTTAAGATGACTAGGAAGAATCTACGTATAACATCACATCTGAAATGTGTGCTCTCTCTTTTTTATGTCATATAACTTCATCTTGTGTAGATATGGATGAGGGAAACTGTTTAACTGTTCCTGATATACGTTTGTCATGGAAAAGCATTCAGAGCCCTTTGTACTCAAACCACAAACTGCAACAACTTTTAGAGAGATTTCAATACAAAGAAGCTCATATTTGTGGATGCGTGAAACGCAATTTTCTTTATATATTCAATCTGAAAAGTGTGGCATAATTTGTGCTCAGTCCCTTTTTCACTGTGCACAACCAATTGTCTCCAGAATTCATTTATTAAAGTATCTAGATCCACCTGTGTGCATTTTAATGACATTATGATCAAAATGCAAGCCACGTATGTCAAAGACACAGTAGATGTGTAAAAAGGTCGATTCGCATAAGACCAAAAACGTTTGTGTAGCCCAAACATTTTTGGGGGAAAACCAGAACTGCACTCAGCAATGTCATTCTTCATGTTCTGCTTTCACCACAAATCTCTATTGAAGTGCCAACAATATTTATTCTCCAAAGTTGTTTTTTTTAACCACGTTTCCATATTTTTACCCAGTACTTGCTTTTACTTTTACTTCTTTTATTTAAAGATGAACAATACAAATTACTTAACCAGACAATTTCTGCCAGTCTTCTCAATGTGCCAGAAATAAAACATGGTAATTCCCTGTTAAACTACATTATTTGCTGACATCCCAATTCTTTCATTACTGAATCCTTAAATCCTTATAAGTTTATCTCTTATTGTTTTTTTTTTTTCGAATTACAAGCAAGATGAACAGACTATGAAAATATTTTGTGAAGTTCTTTTATTTAAAAGTGTCTCAGTGCAGCATGTAGGTGCTTAAAGTGTGAGCTTGTATTCAAAAGTTGCTCTGTCGTCTCTTCTACTTGTTTGCACTTGCGGTTCTTTGAAAACAAAATAAAACTACACATGTACAGAAAGCAGAAGTCAAATGCAGTAGTAGAAACATAGCTGTCCACAGATGTGATAAAACTCTTAAAGTAACGTTAAAAGGAAGTTGAAGTCATATTAAAGACAGATCATAAGAATTAATTTATTTCAACTTGTAACATTAATTTGTTGTACTAGAGATAACTTAGTTTGATTCCCCTTATAATTTGAATTAGATATCAACCATTGCACTGTTTATGACATTATTTTCAGTTTCATGTTAACACCATTTAAATCTATCATGCTGCTTCAGTGACAATTCACATTTCCGCATGCAGAATTCATTTGGAGTTATCTTTGATGCTGCGTAAGCTCCAAATTTACAAGAGGCATATTTTAATATAATTTTATTTTCTGTTTGCGTGTGATACACGTTAGTCACGTACAGCACATTAATGTTGTAATAAAATTGATCCAGCTTAGCCTTGTTATCAGTTGTATTGTGTAAGAACTGTTTTTATTCATTTTTGCCTCATTACTTCATGGAATATCAAACAACAGTTCATATGAGACATTTAATTCAATCTAATCTGTCACCTCAGGTCATTTTTATTTATTCATCCTGGCTTCTTGTGTTACTAAAGCATTTATCTTTTTCGTTCAGTTTCCATGAAGGAGCTTCATGTGAAATAAAACTGCGTAATTTAAATGAAGACACAATACGCTAACAAGGCACTTTGTATTGCAAATGTGCTATCTAAATAAAATTACCTTTACCTTTAAAATGTCTTTTTTTAAGCATATATTAGGACTCGTTGGTGTTACCCTGCAAGAAAATGTTTTGCAACTTCCTTTACACATCACTGGCTAAAAAAACTTTCTCTCCGGCTTAAAACATAAACTCTTCCAAGCATTCTTTACAGTAATATAAATAAATAAAATATTTAAAATATATAACATATATACATAGATATAGATATATAGATCTCTTGATGAATTACAGTAGATGTAATTTAATCTCTACCTGTGAAACAAAACTTACATTTTAAAAATATGCAAACCTGGAAGATTAAACTATGCTATTTTTAAAACATATCTCACTAACATGTGCCTTTTAGCTTTTATAATGTTAAACAAAGCCTCATACCTCTTTCAACAGGACCCCAGTCTTGTCTGGATGTAACTTCTCTGAAGTGAGATGTGTGTCAGCTTTGCTGTCACTAATGTAATTTCCTATTTTGTTCTGTTAGAGCTTTGCCGGGCAACTGCAGTGAAAAATGGCTGCCATGCGTGCCAACAAGTGGACGTCAAAACACTATCTCTATTTATATGGTCGACATGTAAATAAGGAGTCAGAATGCATCCTGGACTTTTGTCACAAAGGCTAAGCAGCAAACTCTGGTGCAGATATTTCCATAAAACTGTGCACTCTCTGTTTAAATTCAAATGCTACGAGTTATAGGCTAAAGATAAGCCACACTCACCTGTTAACCTGCGAGGTGACATATCCATCGACTCTTCACTGTGTCTGCAGTGTTCCTGCATGAGAAAACACTTAACCTTCACCCTAAAATGGGCAGATTGCATCCTTGAGAGTGTGAGCAAACACTTGAGGGATTGTTCAAAATCGTCCAATCACAGTGTGGGGATGAGGGCGTGGAAGCTGAGGATCTTCCCCTACAGAATGCCATGATTGTCTTGGCTTGGCCCCTCTGCATCAATGATAAATCTATTACTAAATTCACAAAATTTACCAATGCATTAACTACATGTATGCATTTTGCAAACAAGTTAAAGTTAAAAATGAATATTGGTGAAATCAAGGAACAGCTGACAGTGTCCAGAGAGACGGCGTCGCATCTTCCATTCGCACCAATCGACACTGATGCAACAAACTGATAAGAGCCCGGCGGAAAATCGGCGGTAAACAACTGATGCAACAAGACTGTAAATTATAACTGATTAAATTCACTGTAACATGGTGTAATATGTTACGAGGCCTTGCAAAGGGATCCATAAATTTGAAAGTTTTTTTTTTTTTTGCATTTCGTCCTGTTACGATCACAAACTGATCTTTATCAGGATGTTATGCAATAGATCAACAAAAAGAAGCGTATAATGGTGAAGTAAAAGGAAACTGATGTGTGTTTTTCATTTCCTTTCCCCTAATTAAAATGTAAAAGGTGTGGCTTGCGTTCGTGTTCAGCCACCATTTCTCTCTCTGATTATGAAATCAGAGAGAGAAATCACACAATCAACTAATAGAGTCCGCCTTTGCGTAATTTAAACTCAGCATGAAATAAATACAGTTGCTTTGTGAACACTTCAAAGATGTTCTTTTTCAGAGAATATCACATAAAAAATAGCATGATGAAACCCAAGGAACACAGGCAGATCAGAAAGGAGATGAAATCAGGAGGAAGCAAATTGCAAAACAGTTTGTTCCTGTTTTGCAACTTGAGAAACAGGGAAACACCTACACTCACACTTGGTAGGTTTGAGCGCCCAGAACTTGGACGCTCAAACCTACCTGGAGCTCTGGGGGAGATTCAGAGATTCTCGGCTCAGGTTGTAAAGCTCAGTTTAGGTCATCTGCTGTTCTACTCTAATTCTGAGCAATTTTGCACAAACAAAGTAACATAAATTTCATTGTCTAACTGTGCAAAGCTAAGAGCATCACACATAAGGAGATGCAGCTGTAAATGCAGCAAATGGTGTTGAATCATTGGGGAGCCCAATTCAAACGCATGCCACCCTGTTCAGACTAATATTTGTAAAAAAAAAAAACACAAAAAAAACAATCCATTGTTTTTCTTGTATCTTGCCATACTCCATAAAATAACAATAAAATGCATCAAAATGTGTGCCTGTAGTTTCCAAGGGAACACTTAAGACATGGTAAAAGAAGCAGGCATGTTTTACAGCGCTCATTGGGAATCACCTCATAACCTCCTGTAACCTCTGACCTTTTCCCTCCAACTTGTCCTAAATTTAAGACAACTGGGTGCAGCAGTCACTCTCTAAAGTTCATTAAGTGAAACAACATTAAACCCATTTTTTTTATCTCTTTCTTTACTCTCCTGCCAGTTGTGCTGCATTTATGGTGATTAACTTCTGAGGTGGATTCAGACTGTTTGAACTGGTTTATTGCTGGAGTTGGACTGTGAGTTGTTTACCTCTGTGCGCCCCTCGCCTCTGCTTGTTTGCAGAGGTGTTGCGTTTAACAGAAGGAGCCTCTCCTTCCCATATGGCAGAACATTTCCACTGGTTTGGTAAATTCTGCAGAAGTGGGAGAACACACTCCAAATGCTGCAGCAGCACAGCCATATGTATATTTTTTCATCTACTATTGTAGATACCGCAGCTGCTTTATGAATACATCAAATTTAAAAATAGTATTTTGCATTCCGTAAATTAAAATAATTTCATTTTGGTTTACAAAATGAAATTATGAATATTTTAAGGAGATATCCTTAAAACACAATGGTAAAGAAGGAATGAAGCTAGGATTGTTAGTCAATCTTCTTGTTTTTATACATCTTTTCTTTGACACTTCTGTGTATTACTGTATAAAAAGCAGCATACTGCAGACATTAAATTGCGGGTGCAGAAAGAAACACAACCAAAGTTGCTGCTAGGAAGCACTTTTATTCATTTCAATCACCTCTTATGGAGTTTGGTACCCTCAGAGGAAAGAAAAGGGGCTCCACATACCATTGAATGAACAGCAAAAACCCTAAACAAGTGGGAAACAGACCTGCGCAAACATCCCAGCAGTACCATTAGAAACTATCTCGGCCGTCCCACCACCCACCAACTAAATTCTTCTGTAAACTTGAGGATGGTTTCATGCTTTCAAACGTCTACACGCATCCATATCCAGGAAGAATCTGGGAAAAGGGAACTCGTACAAAGACAATGCAGGTTTTCATATCCGTGCTAACCTTTAATCTCAACATTTCAAAGTTAAATCTCTCAGTGGAAAATATTTTGGAGCTCTAAACAAGATCCAAGGAAAAAATAAAATAAAATAATCCATTGTAGCAACATGCAGATGGCAGTTTTGATTTTTTTTTTTTTTTTTTAGCTCTTTTGGCTTCTGGTATAACATCAGAATCTTGTTGCACCATATTTACCATCTATCGAACTTATTCTCATAGCTTTCTTTCACATGCAAACTTCCAGGTTTCTCCTCATCTCCTTGTGTTACACCTCTCCAGGGCTTGTAGGCTGACCTTGAGTCATTTCCACACATGCATCGCAGCTCTGAAAGTTTAAGTTATCCTTTTCAGGAAAGCAAGTACGGAACATCTCAGAGCCGCCCTTCAAACGGAGTGGCAATAAAATATTAATGAGCTTACGAGGCCCCAGAGGAGGAAATTTCCAGCTAATTAACTTGTGCTTATAGTGAAGGACATATAATCTGAGCAAACCATGCAGATACAAGTCCATGAGCTTATGTCCTACCTAGATTGTTACATCATGTGTTTACTCTTCAGGCTGATTGAGTAATTATGAGACTGATCGATTTCTTAATACAATCTAGTCTTGCTCAACTTCATGGCATACTACTGAAATGTCCTACTTTGTATACTTTTTATATTTCTGTTATTGTCCATCAATAATTTCAGGAAAGTATTAGAAACTGTCAATTTCCTCTTTGCTCCTTTAGGAAGTCATTTAGAAGCCTTCCTGGTTATAAACCCATTTTTGTGGAAGCCACAAGCATTCAATGCGTTTCTAAGATGTTCCTCTGAACTGAGTTCATGTGTGGAAAAAGACTCAAAATACAAAACAAGTCTGAATATGTAACATCCTAATAAAAAAAAAAAAATATATATATATATATATATATATATATATATATATATATATATATATATATATATATATAGAGAGAGAGAGAGAGAGAGAGAGAGAGAGATTTTTTTTTTACTGATTTATCTTTGTGATTGTAAAAACACTTGAAAAACCAGAAAGAAATATAATTTGATATCAAAAGGAAGGAAATACTAAAAGTGAAGGAACATTCCTCTCCTATATCAATTATATATAAGTATGAAACTAAAAAAATGACTGATAGGTCACAGCAACTGAGTGATAGCATTAGCTGGAGTATGGCGTGTTATTCCAACAGAATCCCCCCCCCAAATCATCCCCGCTGTCCAAACAGCCTTCTGTGCCATTTTAGCTTTGCTCCTAGTGAAGTTTGTGCTTTGTTCCTTGTGCAGCTGAGCAGCAGAAATGAAAGAAAGTCCTTAAGGAGGAGGAGTGTTAATCTTCCAGATGCGGATCTTCGAAGAAATGGAGTGATTGGGATCATGAGACCTGCCTGCTTTGACGAGTCCTCTTGTTTGTCAGCGTAAGAGAAATTTGTTCTCAGCTCACGCAGGTCAGGAGTGTTCACAATCCAGGTAGCATTTGGTTTGATTTGTAGTTGACTGGTCTCGCTTTTTTTGGGCGCCGTACCTAAAAACTGCCATGAATGTTCAGCCAGGTAAACAGAAATCTCTCAGCTCTCCCTCAGACCACCACGGATTCGCTTGGCTGGGCCGCACAATGAATCGTCTCTGATGATGATTTGGAAGCTAATCAGATAAAGGTGGAATCCATGGTGCTGGCGTCATGTGCGCCACGAGCTCGAGCCTCAAAAAGCTGCTTTATCAGAGCCGACTTCTCCTGCTCGAGCTGCGTGATGCGCTCGCTTTTCTCCGTCACCTCCTAAAAGAGCAGAAGGAATAGAGACCGTCAGTGGGACGGTCAGGAGAGACTTCAGGTGAAGATTTGTAGGATTGTGTCAAACCTGAGTGAGAAGTCTGTTCTGGTTCTTTAGTCTCTGAATGGCTTGAGGAGGAGCCGGGGCCGGGGGCTGGGAGTTCACCGAGAGCACTGCTGTCTGAGCACCGCTGCTGGGAAACGACGGCTGGGAGACAAACAGGGAGGAACGGAATAGGCAGCAGCTTTGGTTTATACAGAAAACACTGATTTCTTCACAAAAAGAGACCAATCATCTGAAATATGTTTATGGCACACAATAAAATAATTAATATCACAAAATATCCTAATTAGACCTAAGAGAAGAGTTTGATTTTCTTCATTGAAAGCACTTTTTGTCCAAGGAATATGAAACCCAGGGCGGAGGGTCAAGGTCAATCTGGAGACCACAGGTGTGTTTGTCAGCTTATAAAATAAATGTGTTTAATAGTGGCTTTCATTTTTGATGACTCTTCTGTCAATTCAACATATCTGAACCAAATCATTGAATCAATAACCGCTCTATTCCCCGATTAGAGCGTCGTCTCTGCAGTGCAGGGAAACCTGTATATGTAAAACACTGTCTGATAACGTGTAGAAAAGGGAGACTTTCCGCTGCTTCCGTCCACTGATGCTATGTAACAACTATATAGATCCTGGTGACTCAACAAAAAGAAATTGAATAAAATCAGACAAATCACAGTATTTGTATGAATCCTGCCACAATTTTTTGTCATGTTGGTCTCTATGTTATTATTAGTTTTTTACATATAGGAAAACTTTGCGATTAATAATTTCCTCTTAAATATTTTGAGTTTTGAGTTAAAGCATTGAGTTTAGTGTTTTATATTCGTTGTCGACTATGAGCAGCATGTTCGACTAAATTCCTTTGGGGGGTTTTTTCCCCAAGTTTTTCGGCTTCACATATGAAAATGTGAAGCAGAAAACTGCTTTAATATTTAAGCTTCAACAGTGTTTCCTGTCTTGTATTTCAGAGTAGAATCTGAAAGGAGTTCTACTTTGTGAGTACTTTTTAGTGGCAAATCTACAAATTCTTAGTAACTTTTTGAATTTCTAGACAATATTTCAAGGATTCTCTGTGGATTTGTAATCAACAGAACAGAAGGTAAGTGTTTCACATGGTGTTCTCCTGAAAAATCCAGCCAATTTCCAACCACGTGGAAACAATCATGAAGAGAGACTCCAATTCCTTCTGAGATGAGGAATATTTTTAGCCTTGTTCACAGAAAGCAGGAGATTGGATCTAAACTGGATCTAGACTAAAGATTTTTAAACATCTCACTGTTACAAGTTTCTGCTATGTGAATTTACTCAAATACAGAAAGAATAAACACTTGTTATATTACAACAAAATTTTATATTGCACTTTCAGTGAAGAAACTAGACCAGAATTGTTAGTGGGAAAAACAAATACTGTAACCAACATAAAAATTTTAAGTCTTAAATCTGTATTTGAAGCATTTGACACTTACCATCCCACTGCAGGAAAGCAGGTCGTTAAGGCAGCGATTGACTTCTTGCAGTTTGGGAATGAGAACATTCATGCGACTTGGACTGGCATCTGTGAAGAACTCCTGGAACAAATCAAAGAGTTTGATAGAAAAAAACTGAAGAAAACAAAAAAAAAAGTCAGGACAGACAACGCCGGTCTGCAAAACACTTCCTTACAATCGGAGACGTTTTTTTCTTTTATTAAAACCAAACATTTCTAACTTAATATTTTAACTCCTTCGTGTGCAACCTAAGAAAATTGATTATTCTTATTTTCACATGCATTCACACATTTACAATGCTTAACTTTGTGAAAAGGCTTTTGCAAAGGACTTAAGAGTTTTAAAGAGCTGCAGCAAAAAAGAGACATTTTGGAGTCACCAAGAATTCAAACATACTATTTAGGAGCTATAAAAGAAAATATACCAGTCCTACCAATACAAACATAAATAAATGTGGTATTTTCTATACATTGCTGGAGTTTTAACTGGGTCTGTGTACTTCCGCCACATGGGATTAATGCTGAGCTTTTTGACAATAAACACTTAGGACGTTGTGGCATGAAACAAACAAAGAATATGGACATGTCTGCTTCATTGGGAGGAACTGTCAGAAACACTGGAAGGGGGTGTAAGGATTTTATGTTAGAAGTACTTGCCTACTATTTATTAAGTTATTTTTGAGGCAATTTTTTCCTGGACCGCAGCTGCATTTGAACCTACCGTGCAGTGAGAGCTTTGTCCGACTTGCCGCTGTCTCTCTGTGACATTGTGGATCTGGCCTTGGTACCACTCTCGGGCCCGCTCTACCACTTCCAGGCCTGACAGCAGCGAATCCTTTTCCTGCTCCAACTCCTTCATTTGCTTCAGCTGTGTGAGATGAAGCATAAAACGAGGAAGTGATGCGGGACGGTGAAAGGGAACCGCAGGGAAACTAAAACGTGCATGAACTTCTTGCTTAAAGTTGAAATTTTACATATAAAGTATAAACAGACATATGACCTAATCTCACAGAAAAAAACTTTCCCTGTTTTAGATGTATTACATAGCAAAATTATTTCTATTTATTTTTATTGGATCAAACTTGGGCCCGTTCCTCCAGACTGAACTTCTGTAACTGAGTCAGGTTTGCAGGTCACCTGACTCTCATGAACATCTTCTGTCCTGTCCACAAATTTCCAACGGGACTGAGATCAGAGCTTTGTGACATACGCCATAAAATGTCGACTTTGTTATCCTTAAGTTAACTAATTTCAAGGTATGCTTTAAGATCATTAATAAAAGACCATTCGTAAACAACTTTTAACTTATTTCGCTCAAGTCTTGAGATGTTTCTCCAATAATTCCACATAACTTTCTTTCTGATGCTACCTATATTTTTAAGTACACCAGTCCCGCCTGCTGCAAAAGACCCACATATTATGATTCTGCCTCCTCGGAGCTTCACAATGGGAAAGTTTCTTTTTGTTGTTTTTTCTTTCCTTAACATTTAACAGGCTTAGCACTTCAATTTTTTATGTCTCAGAAAAATTTATCTTTATCCATGAATGCATCTGACAGCTGTAATCTGTTGCTTTTGAATTAATGGCTTCTTCCTTGCTGAGCGGCCTTCCAGCCCACCTTGTGTCACTGTGGGCGTACTAAGGTATCTTATTGTGTTTTAACTTGCGCAGAATTGCTTGAACAGATGAAAGTGTCGTCTTCAGGCGTCTGGAACGTGTCCCTGAATATGAATGAGGCTTGAGGAGGTCCTGATATTCTGCCTATTTCCTTTTATTATTATTATTATTATTTGCCATGTTATCATAGAAGTAAGCCGTTTGTTTTAGATATGCCAAAAACACAAATCCATAGGCGAGCCTCAAATTTAACTCATAAGTTACAATTTAACCTGTCAGAAATGTACCAAGCCATGAGATCTTCATCAGCTATGATTAGAGGAATCTTCATGTAAGCTTCTTTTTATTTATTTATTTATTTTTTTATTATTTTTTTTTTTACTTTCAAGCAAGTAATAAATTAATTAATGTGGGACAAGGAGGAAAAAATGAACTTTTTTGTCTGTTTTCAACTGGATTTCGTCAAGCAACCATTTAAATAAAGGAGAGAACTGTTTGGTGTTTCCCACGCAATACTTATTAGGACAATTTTCAAACTGTTGCCAAGAATAAATCTAATCACGGTTCTCGGTTCACCAGCAGTTTGCATAGCAGACAAACTCCCATGTTTTCACCCGGGCATCTGCAGCCCGCTCTTTTGTGCTGGACAAAACAATGGCGCCACACCAATTGTGCCGAACTCTCTCCCATCCCGGACAGTGTTTAGAGGGGAAATTGAGTCCGCCGTCATGGCAACCCCACAGCAACCCAAGAATAGGGGGGAAACAGTGGATCCACTTCAACTATGGCCACCCCAGTGCGTGCTTGTTAAAGAGACCGAGGGAGAGAGATGTGTGTGAGGGGAAAATGCGTGTTTGCGGCACAGAGAGGCTGCATTGAGTTGTGCTGACCGGGCTGTCTATGGACCACGCTGCCTTAGTCCAGGCGTCAGTGCTGGTTTTCAGCCACCTGATGTGTCAACGTTCTACCGTCCACTGACAATCGCTAAAATGGCCTGACACTGGGTCAAAATAAAACCGTGCAACGTGTTTTAGCTCTTTGCCAAGAAGCCTGGAGAAAGTGTTTATAGAGGAAGAATAAAAGGTGGCTGGGGGGAGAAGCATGGAGCGGCGTTGGGCCACAAGCAGTAAAACTCAAAAAGAAGAAGGGATGAAAGGTTTTCAAAAACCTGTAGGTGTCCATGCTGTTATTCGAGTGATTGAGCAAACACAGACACACACAACAAAGCACGTAGAATAACACGGCACCCCTCCGCATAAGCTGTTTGGCTTAGACACCAAAGAGAAACCAGCAGCTGTACAACTGAACTGTACAGAGAACAAAACGGGCTCAGGGGCTGCAGCCAAGTCGCGACACAAAACTCATCAAAAAAGTCTACAATTATTTTAAAAATATGTATTGTTTTAGTGAATAAGTAATTTAAAAAAATTATATTAATGTCCTGAAATGTTGGCTGTTTCAGATCTAATGTGAGCTCCACATCAACCAATAAACATGTCATTTAGTCTCCAGAGTAACAAGCAAAGATTCATCTTAAACATCCTGTCCAAACAAACAACAACATCTAACAACTCGACGGTGATCCCAACCAGTTACTTCATCTGCCGTCACGACACAGCCTCAGGACCGCAGCTTCACAAAACCACCTCAAAACAACCTTATCAGTCTTCTTCAACCAGCCCCGGCCTACTCACCCAGAGGAAAAACTGCAGAGCCTTGTTGCTGTAAAGGCTGTTGCTGAGGGGGATGAAGACGGTTGTGTAGGCGGCCCACACAGCCGTCCAGGCTGGGCCGGGTGGGCCGAGCGAGTCCTCTACTTCTACCAGGCCCCCTGGCCCGACCCGGCTCACTACCATCAGGGCAGCGAGGGGCCAAGACGGCCTGGGTGGGAGGGATGGAGGGAAGAGGGGGAGGTTGGAAGGGGGCAGGGGCGGAGGAAGAAGAAGAAGAAGAATTGAGGGGAAGAGGGGGTCGATCAGTCTGCCTCTATCTAGACACAAGGTGCCAAGGGGAGAAGAGACAGAGACGGCAACACAAACACAGAAAGAAAGAGAGAGAAAGAGGAGGTGAGCAGGAAAGAGTGAGAAATGATGAAGTGTGTGCGACGAGTGGGGGGGGTGAAAAAAGGGAGGAGGCCTCCGCTCAGCTGGTTGGTCGAGGGAGGGGTGAGAGGGAAGGGAGGAGAATCCACGGACCAATAGGAAGTGCTAAAAGCCACACTGGGACGTCCTTTCATAAACGTTTTCATGTCTTATTTATATAAATAAAATATTGTTGGATTGTTCGTTTCAACACAGACCTCAAAGACGAAGCTTCACACTGAAAATCTCAGACAATTCTCTGGATATTGTTGATTTAGTCATTATTAAGATGAGTATCATTAACCCAGAAATACTTACTCTTTTCAGGTTCCACAACAAGCAGAAAGACATTAATCATAACACAAGCAGACCATCTGTTTGTTTCTACACTGTCAATTGTAGAATTGAACAAAAAAATCTGTTTCCAACTCAAACATTTCTTGCGAGACAATGATATTTAATTGGTTATCATTTAAGACAAAACACAGCAGCTAAAACAAAGAAATTTGAGACAAAAAGCAATTTTGATAATTAGTTTAAACTAAATGGGTATTTGTCTATTTTATAACGCGACTCTGCAATATCGCATGGACATCGGGGGCAGTTCCCCTGGACTGGCAGACTGGGGTGGTGGTCCCCCTGTTTAAAAAGGGGGACCAGAGGGTGTGCTCCAATTACAGGGGGATTACACACTCTTAAGCCTCCCTGGTAAGGTCTATTCAGGGGTCCTGGAGAGGAGGGTCCGTCGGATAGTCGAACCTCGGATTCAGGAAGAGCAGTGTGGTTTTCGTCCTGGTCGTGGAACACTGGACCAGCTCTACACCCTCAGCGGGGTCCTGGAGGGTGCATGGGAGTTCGCCCAACCAGTCTACATGTGTTTTGTGGACTTGGAGAAGGCGTTCGACCGTGTCCCTCGGGGGGCCCTGTGGGGGGTTCTCCGGGAGTATGGGGTACCGGGCCCTTTGATACGGGCTGTCAGGTCCCTGTATGACCGGTGTCAGAGTCTGGTCCGCATTGCCGGCAGTAAGTCGGGCTCGTTTCCGGTGAGAGTTGGACTCCGCCAAGGCTGCCCTTTGTCACCGATTCTGCTCATTACTCTTATGGACAGAATTTCTAGGCGCAGCCTAGGTGTTGAGGGGATCCGTTTTGGTGGCCTTAGGATCGCATCTCTGCTTTTTGCGGATGATGTGGTCCTGTTGGCTTCATCTCACTGGAACGGTTCGCAGCCGAGTGTGAAGCGGCCGGGATGAGGCTCAGTGCCTCCAAATCCGAGGCCATGGTCTTGAGCTGGAAAAGAGTAGAGTGCCTTCTCCGGGTCAGGGGGGTCGTCCTGCCTCAAGTGGAGGAGTTTAAGTATCTGGGGATCTTGTTCACGAATGAGGGAAGAAGGGAGCGGGAGATCGACAGGCGGATTGGGGCAGCGTCTACTGTGAAGCGGGCGCTGTACCGGTCCGTCGTGGTGAAGAGAGAGCTGAGCCAAAAAGCGAAGCTCTCGATTTACCGGTCAATCTACGTTCCCACCCTCATCTATGGTCATGAGCTTTGGGTCATGTGGCCGAAATGGGTTTCCTCCGCAGGGTGGCTGGGCTCTCCCTTAGAGATAGGGTGAGAAGCTCGGTCATCCGGGAGGGACTCAGAGTAGAGCCGTTGCTCCTCCACGTCGAGAGGAGCCAGTTGAGGTGGCTCGGGCATCTGGTAAGGATGCCTCCTGGACGCCTCCCTGGTGAGGTGTTCCGAGCACGTCCCACCTGGAGGAGGCCTCGGGGAAGACCCAAGACACCCTGGAGGGATTATGTCTCTCGGCTGGCCTGGGAACGGCCTTGGGATTCCCCCGGAGGAGCTGGAAGAAGTGGCTGGGGAGAGGGAAGTCTGGGCCTCCCTTCTGAAGCTGCTGCCCCCGCGACCCGACCCCGGATGGATGGATGGATGGATGGATGGATGGATGGATGGATGGATGGATGGATGGATGGATGGATGGATGGATGGATGGATGGATGGATGGATGGATGGATGGATGGATGGATGGATGGAATAAAATTACAAAAATAATTACTTGTATATGCAGTGATGCCGTTAGAACATTTTTCCAATTAAATTATCCAAATGGTGAATTTAAGGCATAAAATTTCATGATTCTATTTTTAAAAAACTTCAGAAACTTAAGTTTTTAGAATGTGGTTTTACAGTAAGGAAATATTAACATCTGTCAGTTCAAAACACTATTTGTGTACGTAGAGTGGAAATCTTAATGATGACCAAAACCTAAATGTAAATGAGTCTGCAACTGAGTTCGTCGCCCGCTATCAATAGATGTCAAAACAATGACTTAAGAATGACTTAAGCAGAGGTTTGTGCAAATGAGGGTGTGTGATTGAACACTAACCATTCCATAATCCACTCCGTTGGAAATGGTATGCCTCCTGTGCTCTTCTCGACTCCGCCCGTGTCGCCTGGAACCACCAGATAATCCTGTAGCCGATTCACTCTGCGATCTTGGCAGACCTGATTTTGTAACACCTAAACACATTGAGATGAAAACAATTATCAGCACCACGTTAGAAGAAAGAGTATTTACATTCTTCCAGCACCTGGAAGAATGTAAATACAGCAACAACAACAAAAAAAAAAACCTGTCCGATCCTTTATTTTCAACATGTTTTAATTATGTTTTGTTCGTCAATGTTTTATTAGATCTAAGCATTTTTAGAAGACAGAGTGCAACCTGAGATGGAATAACCTTGCAAATAGATCAACAAAAGCATTAAAAATGTGTAACGTTACTGTAGTAACAAAAATGTAACAGAAAAAATGTGTATATTCTTACACCAGGAATAGTTTGTAGCTGTTAGAAGGAGTTTCGTCATGTTAGTTAACAGATGTTCACACCTCACACTGTCATCAGTGTGAGGTGTTATCAGTGACAGACGGGATCCTTAGTGTCCCCGGGACACTAAGGATCCCGGGGAATGTTGGGGGTGTCAGCAAAATGTGAATTCCCATCACAATCTTTTGAAAAAAAAAACATCACAACAAACACATGATTTCCCAATATGCAGCTCCAAGCAATATATATTTTTTACGCCAGAGAAACTTCCATATGCTTTTCTACCAAGCCCTTGTCTTTAGTTGGTTTATTGCTACCTGATCAAACAGAAGCACTAAATTGTGCAGAAATTTGTTTTGAATAACTTTTGGTCTAAATGAGTTTTTTTTTTTTTTTTATATATGCCACAGGAGGGAGCTCTAACCTCTGAATTAGGCTGTTGTCAACAGCATGGAGGCTTTGATTACATCATGTGTTCAGTGATGCATTAAAAGAGTTCAGTATCTCCTTCAGCCTGGTTTGATTGCTTCACTAAGATAAGCTCAGTGAAGAAAATATCTGATTTTCTCGTCCCTTCTTCATTTAATTTCTTCATAAATACCCACTCCTTCAACGAGTTTCCAAAATACAAATCTGGCACATTGATACTTTATTATATTGATTAAATGTTCTTTAAAACATGACTCTCCATTCGGGACTGATCCAAACTAAGCCACTAATAAAACCTTCTTCTTCTTCAATGAAGCACAATACGTTTTCCAATCTGTCCAGTTGTTGTTCTGATGTGTCTGCTAATGCTTTTTATTGCTATCAGATTCAGAAATTTCGATGAGGAGCACCAGTGCTTTCCTTGCACCAAAGCATGATAGAAGGGGAGGTGAATGTTAGGAATTTGGGGAGGATTTCACTACAGCAGCAAATCACTGCGCTCTGCTCTGTTTGCTGTAATCTGGACTAAACCATCGGGCTTTGGCCGCACATGGGAGATTATATCGCAATCATCGGTGTCTATGACGTTCAGTCTGTATTTTAGACATACGTATTTGAACAGGCAGCAATATGCAACGCCTGTCAAGGCACTTACATGCAATACTTTGCTAATATTTCAAATCCAGCTAAATTAAGAGAGCCAGGACATTGATGAGGGGCAATAAAGTCTCCGGTTCAGGTCAGGACATGCTCATGGTTGCCATGTTGTTAACAGTTGCCAACAGTCTGAGCATTTCCCTTAATGTCATCTCAGACGGCTAAATCAAAACAAGAACATCTCACCTAAACAAGAAAGTGTTCATGTCTGGCCAAAGTGGAACTGACTCCATTCAGAAGTGATATGGAGACATCAGATAAAAACTGAGCTGTGTGACAAATGAAGGATTTAAAATGTAATTATACAACGATTCTTAACGATTATGCTAGAATTGTATTATTCTGATAAATGAAGATTTTTCATTTAACCACTTAATCGTTTTTCTGTGCAATATTAAAAGAAAAAAATAAATAATTAAATCAACTTTTTAAATAAGGACATTTCATTGTCTAAAATGCAATAACAGCATTCATTTAGTGTGTACTTGATCATTTGTAGCAAAAGGTGGATCTGCAGTTAAAAAATACCAACAGGGTTTCCCCCAGTGTACTATAGGCCTGGCGGGCCACCAGGCTTTACTTGTGCCCCCACCAGGCTTAGCATTGTTAATTTATTAGTTTTTTGGGGGTGGGGGGTTTAATGATTGCCTTTTCTTAAGACTTTATAGTTGGGGTTTAGGTATTAATGTTTCAGTCTTCCAAAACTGCATAACTGTCAAACGATATTTTCAAATTTCCTGTCAACTTTAAACATTTTTTAACTCAAAAACACTATGGATGACTGGATGACTGCTGTAGCGCCCGGAGCGCCGGGCTTAGCAAGGTTTCTGGGGGAAACCCTGACCAACATGTGAAAAGCTCAGCTCTTTCTACTCGATTTAACATCAGTGCAGCGTAGTGCTGACTATTTTTTGGGATTAACCAATTAATAATTGTAAAGCAAAAAGTAGTTAATAGATTGTTTTAGAGAATCTGAACCAGGTGAGGATTAAAACTATGCTCTTTGAGAAATTCTGAGAAGAATATTTACACACAATTTTTTTTTTCTTAGATTCAAAATGTATTTATAATTTCTGTGCAGATTAAATGATTGCTTGCTTAATTGCTTCTCTGACTGCGTTGTTCTTTTAGCAAGTCTTTTTTTTTTGAGTCTGTATAATCAATTAGTTGATGATTATTTTCATAATTGATTCATCACAATTAATCTGATTAACTGTTTCATTCTTCTTTAGATGAGTAAAAATGGAGTGACGTTTGGGAAAAACTTACTTTATTGCATTCATCAGCATAAATTCCTTCATTTGTTTTGCATTTGAACCACTTCATCTATCATGGAACCTGCTTGTTTACCTGTCCTAGCGCTTAGAAGAAAAAAATAAATAAATCAAAACAGATCAAAATTGAAGGTCACAATTTACAGAAAATCAGAAATCTGTAACTCATCAGAAAAAGACTGATCAGAATAATCTGAAAATGCTTTACATTGCAAATGCATCACATCTCTTGGAATGAAATGTTGGGATTTAAACGCTGTGCTTCTTGTTAGTAACAATTTAAACTCAAGCAGCGAGTAAGATAATTATCTCATTGTAACATTTTGTATGACTGGTTTAACTGAGTTAATAGTTTGGGAGTAACAATCTCACTGAAATCCAACGCTGTCCTGAGTAAAAGTGGTTTAAACAGTAAAAGCCCTGAGGGTTGGACAGCAATAGCGAGAGACTATCTAATAATACAGCTCTGGACAGGCCTGTGTGCGTACAGATGAGACGAACTCCGACAGACACTAGCTGAGTGAGTTAGTGTGTGCATGTCAGACCCAGAGAGGAAGAGTTTTTTGTGAAGGAGGTGCAAGCGCAGAATAAGATAAGGACTACGGAAGAGATGTGGAAATTTCTTAGGTTCTTTGACCTACATTTATTGCACAGGGGCAAAACTGGGTGATGGTCAGGCTGCACAATCCCAAATGAAAACTCTGAAATCACTGCAGCTCCTGACATGACCTCTGACCCTTCCTGTGGTTAACAACAACAGTTATTTAATCGGGGACTCGTGATTGGAGCAGAGGCCTCTGACCAGGCCCTGTTTATATTGTAACTCTAGAGTTGGGTTGTGAAAACCAACAGGTCTCTCTGACTGAGTCTTTATGAATTCAGCTCATTGTTGCCATTTTAAAAATCATATAACACCAGCTGATATGCAATTATTTCAGTTTAGAAATGCCTAATTGGGTGTGCAAAATTGGGATATTAGTTAATGATAGGATCAATTATTTATTGCTACTTCATGTTTATAACTATTTTCTTAACATTTCATGTCTTAAGCACAAAGTATTTTGTATTTCTTTTTACCATGGAAGGACAGATCAGTTAAGCAAAATTATCTTAATAAGTTAGAATTTAGCAAATTTAAAAAGATGCAAAAGTGGATAGTGTGAATTGTGATTATTACTTAAACGACCTTTCACTAGTCTTACACAGATGGTTATAGTTTGAGCTTATAACCATCCCTGAATTTCACCAAGCTCCAAGAGTTTATCCCATTGCACAAAGTCGATTTGCAGCCACTTACATGGTTGGAGCTGCGGAGACTCCAGCGCAAGCGACTCGATGTTCCTGATTCTGCTCTGCTGCGGCTGCGTTGCTTTGCTAGCATGGCCCGGGTCGGCGTGGTAGCACAAATCCTCCGGAGCGACGGGGATCCGCTCCACACTCCGCCCGGACCTCTGGAAGCCCGAGCCGTACCGCGCTTGTGCACATGCGGGGAACCCCGTGCCTTCCTCGGGACGGGCCCGGCTCTGCAGGGAGGACGCCCGGTGCGGCTGGGTGTTTGTCACGTTGCCCAGCGGACGGACTTTGTTCTCCACCCGAGGTCCGACGCTGCATGTGGACGGGGGTGCGGGCTTCTGGGGATGCCTCGGACCCTGCTGCGGGTGCACAGCAACCTGGGCCTTCAAGTGGGGGCTGTTCTCCGGGTTCAGCATGGAGTACCGCAGCCCGGCCACGAACCGCTCAAAGGTGAGGCAGCCATGCGGAGGAGTGACCCTCCTGAGGCAGCTGAGCACTCCGCCGGGCAACTCCCTGGTGTCTGCGCCCTGCCAACGGCTCTCTATCTCCGAGATGTGGACATACCCCCTTCTGTCGTCGTCCAAAATGTCAAACAGAGTCCTCAAGCTGTGCAGGAAAGCTTTTGGTAACCCATCTGTGGTATACTCTGTCTCCTTGGGTTGCATTTTGTTCGCTTTAAAGCCGTTCAATGGGACTTGAATCACGTCTTTTCTTGACCCAACTCTTCCATAAATCGCAGCCGTTCCGTTGAGGTCACTGGCTATCAAAGCCATGAATAAAATATTGATAACTTGCACGGGATAGTCATTCAGAAGAAATAAACTAACTAATACGAGCTGTCCCGCTTTGGAGGATATGTTACAAAAATACAAACCGTGTCTTTTTTAAGTTATTTAACCTAAAAATAGATTCGATAACTTGAGTGCTTCAGTAAGACGCTCCTGATCGAAACTCAGCGTCAGTACTCCGATCCTCAGATCCATACTTTCCTTTCTCTACCCGGACCGCCCTTCAAACTACTCTGCGCGAGCGTCCTCTAATCAGCCATTGGCCGCGGCGTGCGCGAGCTCCAAGCTGATTGGTTGCGATCTGCAATAGGTTTAAGTTTGAGTTGTGCTTTTGTTATAAAATTCAGAAGAGACGTTATTCATAAAGATTGAATGTTATTTTACCCCTCCCTTTAATTAAAAAGAGCTGTCACCTTAAAACTCCTCCACACGCCGATCATACAGGAAAAAGCCATTTACGTTAGCACTTTTCAATACCTCTGAAGTTTTCTTTTACTAACTTGTAATAATAATACTATCTTTTACATTGGTTGTAATTGAAGGATGAAGAAAAAAATTAGTTTGGGGCTGCTTTGCTAAAGCAATTAAGGACGATATTTATCCAAAAACAGAACAGAAATTTCTGCTCATTCTGTCTGACAAAATCTGCTTTTAAAACTCAGAAAATCCACACTCACTAGGTCTAAAATGTGATCATTTTCTCGTCAACATAAAATGACCTTTTAAATCTTATGGTCTCTTTTGTATCCCACCCCTCAACCTCATGATGGGTTTAAGAATCGCATAAAGGATATGAACAGAGACATGATTAGATCTTGCAAACTAATTTGCAATTAATTTACATTTGGTGAGACATCAAAACATTTGAGCACAACTGATCCTTAAATATGTTTTAAATGTGGTGGCCGATGAGTGACACAATAATCAAACATCTTAACATCAGCTGCAGCATTTCACACTGTAAAAACACAGCTGCTCTCAATTTCTGCAGAGAAACAAATTTTCCTTTGAGCTTACCTGCTAGCTAACCAATCAACAATTGAATACAGAGTATTTAGTCTCTCAGCAGTTATTAGTCAGCATAAATTCTACTGATATACAGCTTTAACTTCCCTGCTCTCAGCTTGTCTTTATCTCTGATAAGATAATATATCAGCAGTTATTTCTTATCCACCACAAAGGACCTTTCAGTACAGTTTGTACGAATGTGGTTAAATTGCACTCACAATAAACAGTTTTCTCAGGGACAAATTCTACCAATTCAGTCAAAAACGTTATCGAGGTGAAGCTGCAGCTGCTCAGCGTGTTGCTATAAAGCATCAGGTTGTGATCAGATCCATGCAGAAGAACTCCAGCTGACAGACATCCCGGTTTACATCCCTGCAGCACAACCCTCACCATGGAAGTAAGTTCAGGACTCTCTAAACTCTTAAAGTTAAGCTGGAGCTTTGGATCTTCACGGCTTCAGTAGGTTTCTCTAAAACATTCTCCTGCTTTATTTTCTGGCTCTCTGAGACAGTAAAAACTGTGAAACTGAGATGTAATCTCCTTTGCTTTTAAAGCTGCTGTCCGCTCTCCTGCTCCTCCTGGTTCTTCGATTGAGAAGCTGTGCAGCTTCTCTCTTTCCTCACGACTGCAGCGACATCTATAAGCAGGACACAATGCGACCCAGTGGAGTTTACACCATCTATCCCATCGGACCCCTGTCTGGTATCCAGGTGCACTTGCATCCATCATTATTCTCTGAAATCTATGAACATGTTTAATTTATTATTTTTTGTTTCTCACCAGAAACATGAGAAAGTTTATGACTGAGGAAGATGTGTTCCACATGTGGAGAAAGAAAAAAGGGAGCATTTTCTTATTGCATTTGGAGATTTTGTCAAGAATTTGCAACTTTAAGAGGAGATAATTTTAAAAAAAGAAAAAAGCTTTATGCCTGTTATAAAGTAATTTCTTCTTCTTAACATTTTCATTTCAGGAACTTTATTATCTGAATTATAATTTTCTTGGAGAGAATTAGGATTTCTTCAATTATCTGTTGACTGATCACTCTCATGGAAAAGCAAAAGAAAACCTCATAATTAGCTGAAGGAGGAAATAAGACTATAAGGGGAAATAAGACTATTTTACAGAACGTCTGAGCACATTTTCTGCACAAAATGAATATGGATGAAAGGAGGGTATTGACTCTATTCTGTAAAAAATAACTGCAGTCTTAAGGAATAATTAAAATAATCAAAATAAAACATTTACAACAATTGTACATTTCATCTTTATGGAAAAATGCAAATCTTTGTGTTCTTGATTTGTTCCGTTAGCCCTTATTAAGATTGCTTGTGTTGAATCAGACGTCAAAAACATATCTTGTTTGACACACATTGCTTTGTTTCATGAAATATGGAAAATCTCTAATGATGTTGCTGTAAAATTGCAAAAAAAAAATCCAGTTGCACGATGTTGGCTGCAGGTTTAAACTGATTTCTGTCTGATGGAGTCACTAGTGGATCGAACAGTGTACATTCATCACTTCCTCCTTCTTTTGCAGGTTTTCTGTGACATGAGCTCTTTGGGAGGACGGTGGACTGTGAGTATCTGAACCCATCACTTTCACCTCATACTCAGACTGGTGGTGCTGCGCCTGGCTGCTTTGCCACCAACAGTCAATCTCAGTTAAACTTCTGATTCTTGCTGTGTTCGGCTGGCTAAACGCCTCCAACTCCCCACAGGTGTTCCAGAGGAGGATGGATGGCTCTGTGAATTTCTACAGGCCCTGGGCTTATTACAAGATGGGCTTTGGGAATGCGGCTGGAGAGCACTGGCTCGGTCAGACATGAAGCTAAAACTATCGTGAAGTTCAGAGAGAACCAATAAGCTCAAAGAGGCTCCTGAAGTACTCTGTGTTTCTGTTTCCAGGTCTGTGGAATCTTTTCCACTTAAGTCAAAAGAAAAGGTTTGAGCTGCTGGTCATCGTGGAGGATTTTGAAGGACATACGGTTTATGCTCGTTACCACTGGTTCAGTGTTGGTCCGGAGTCTTTGGGGTACCCTCTCTATGTGTCTGGATTCATTGACGGAGGGGCAGGTGAGTACCAGGGGGAGCAATGCTGCTTTAGGACAAACAAAACCAATTCCTCTGACTTTATTAAAGCTATGTTTAGCATAATGTTGGAGGAACTCTTGTTATTAAAATGAATAAAGGGACAAATGGTGATTGTGTCGAGCTCTGAAATCTGCCTGAAAGTTTGGTCCTGGTCATTTAGCTCGGTTTCAACAAGCCTAAGAAAGAAACACAAGTGCAAAACTGAACTATTTTATAATGTTGCGTTTAACCTCTGACCTCTGTTTTTTGCTTGCGCAGGAGACTCCCTGAGTTATCACAACAGACAGAAGTTCTCCACCTTCGACATAGACCTGGACAATTATCCATTAAACTGTGCCAAATTATTCCTGGGGGGGTTCTGGTATAACAACTGTCAGCGCACAAACCCAAACGGGGTTTATCGCTGGGGGGCTGACGATACCATCAATTCTGTGGGAGTGGAGTGGTCCACATGGAAGGGCCATAACTACTCACTGAAGGCCATCAGCTTCATGATGCGTCCTGTTCAGTAAAGCTGCAGGACAAACGTCCTCTAGAATATCACAGGTTGATGGTTCCTGTGATCAAACTCAATCAGAAAATCACTGTTTTTTTTTTTTTCAAATTATTTTTCTTTTCTCTGCTGCATTCTGAAAATAAACAAGAAACAAACTGAGGATTTGTGTCTGGATTTAAATAAAAAAAAAAAAAATCAGTTTTCAAGCATTTTGAAGCTTCGTCTCAGTCTCTTCGGACATCGTATTTGTATTTCCAAATGAGCATAAAAGTCCTTCAGGAAAATACTTAAACAACCTTTTAATTTGGATTGGAAATGGAAAAGCGTCTAGTGTGCCAACTCAACATCATCCTCTGGTAAAAGATAATGTCATTTACTGCATAGGAACTTTCTGTTTTCACACCCAACACTTCACACCAAGAGTAATTATAGTTATTAAAGTTACAATTAAAAAAACAGCAAAAAAAATATTATTGGAACAATGTTACTTTTTTATTTTACATCTTAAAATTGACCTTTTTGCCTTACTTGAAGTAAATCTGTCAACTATTTCAAGGTTAGAAATCTGTGTAGTGGGTGTGCTGTGGTGTCGCAGGGGTTAAGCACAACCCACATATGGAGGCCCTAGTCCTCGACACAGCTGTTGCAGGTTCGATTCCCAGCCTTGACGACCTTTACTGCATGTCTTCCCCCTCTCTTTCATTACCCACTTTCCTGTCAATTAACTATCAACTAAAAAAAAAAGACCACTAGAGCCTTTGACACTTTGAGGTTCATATTGAAGTGGTAGGGTTCCATCCCAGCATACTGTTAGTCAATAGTCAAAACAAACTTATCTCAACCTGTACCCAATTTGTGTATTGTTATTTTATCAATACATCCAAATACAAAAAACTATTTTATTTAGATAAAGGTCAGACATGCCACTGACCAAAGTTTCCAGAGGTGGAACTGCTCCTTACTTCACCTCCTTTCTTCTTTTTTAAAATTACATTCTAATCACTAATTGGGCCTCTGCACAGCACAGGGTGGAGAGGGAGTGGCATCCACTCACTTCTGACTGGAGTTGCAATAAATATGTTGGGGCTCAAACGACTTAACTCATTTCTGTCTGAGCTCTTGTGCTGCCCCCAGAGAAATCTCGCCCTGAGTAGTGAGCCGTGTTGCCCGCTTTGTGGATGCTTATTGACCACAAAGATTTACACTTAAAGTCTCCAGATCCCCTACAGGCAGCTGATACACAGCTTTTATGAACCAAATGAAGGAACTGGCTTTCTGCACAGTAACTCTGACCTGCCTAGGCACGAACTCCCCTTCTGTCGTCAGCTGCAAAGACTCCACTGGTGATTAATCCTAAACACGCCGTCACATTGTCACAAAGGATCTCTCATAACTATTGCATAACGCAAACCTTTCCGTTAGTCGTCCTGTCAGACCGGATTTTGGTTTGTTTTCTCCCTCCACCAGTGGTGTAGTGGACTGGACATGTATCTTTACATGTTTTTTTAAACCAAAACCAGCAACTGCGTTTCCTCTATCAGCCAATAACTTAGCATCCGCCCTGCTGAACAGGGTGAGCGCCTGCATAAATGGCAGTATCAGTGCATACATGACAAGGCTTATTCAGTTCACGGAGCCTGTGTTGGGATGCAGAAATACAAAGAAGAGGCTTAAAAGTATTCAAGAGGAGCTGAATCAGATTTTTGAATTGCTGTGAGTGGGTGAGGAACAGGGTGGGGGAGATGATTCAAGCTTGAATAAGATGTGGGGAGGAGAACAAGGGAATAATAAAGAAATGCTGAAGCCTTCTTAAAATAGATTGATTTTCAGAATCGCTCTGTATGTAGATAATTTGTTATATTTTATTTTTTGCTTCACTGGTATGTTGTCAGCACTTTATGTTGTTCCTTGCAGTGGCTTGACCTGTGACTGGCATACACCTGTGATGTGAGCCAGTTTTGGGACATTTCTAGGGCAGGTGAATAAGACTTGATGTCCTAACATTTTTGGGCATCAAAGTAATATTCATGTCTGTTTTCCACATAATTACATATTCAATATAAATCTACATAAAAACCCATACATTTGGGGCCCAATGTATGGCTTTCTGCACAGTAACTCTGACCAAGTTTGAGTTAACCAAGTCAACTCAAACTTGCAACTCCAGCAACAGCCCAGAGAAACTGAGATGCAAACTCAAAACATTTCAGTCTCAAGACGGAATTGCCACCACAAAAATAATTCTGCTTCAAAAATAACAAAAATATTAAATATAAATAAATGATTCTCCCTGGTGGAACATTCTGCACCACTCGTGCAGAAATGAAACAAAAATCTCTGCCATTCTCGTTTTTAATTTGAATTTCCAGAATTTCTTTTCTGTTTGAAAGATGTTGCGATAAGTTGATAATGTTCATCCTTGACTTGTGTTTTTAATTAGCTTTTAGTCTATATTGATATGGTATGTGTTAAAGAGGGTGACATGCATTGATTCATGCACACATTCTTCAAACTTCAGGTCTTTATCTGCTTTTTTTTTTTTTTGCCAAACTCTAATCCTGGCCTTTAGCATGGTGCTTTGAAAGTATCCTGTCTGGGCATACACCAGTTTTATGGAATCTTTTTATAAAAGATATACATTGAAAACTGTGCAAATGATTCTGTTACATATTCAGGCTGGTTTAACTCCACCTTCATTGATGAATTACTCACTTTTTCCTCCATTTTTCCTATTAAAAACACAAGTGTGGGCGTACTTGTCAAAAAGGGCAGAGAAGAAGATGACTCAACATGTTACATTTTTGCAGGTTGACTGCTATGATTTCTGACAATACTGTTAACCTCTTCTCCAAAGAGTCACATTGATAAACAGTTTACTTGTGTCTGCAAATCTCATGACACATCTTCAGCGTTAGAATACTTTTATTGATTCGTATACTGTAGTTTAGTTAATTTTTCAAACTGTGAAGTGACTGAATCATTAATTAGTTGTGCTGTGCATCAAGTAAATAGAGAAGTTATTTTTCAGTCTATGAGTTTATCTTGATATTAACAGTATAAATAACAAAAAATGAATAAAGCAAATACTTTGTACTCTTTTATAACTCTGCAGAACAGCTGGACACAAATAAAGTCAACGTTTCTTTGAGACATGATGAGTTTATTTGATCTCTTGTGGACTGATGGCAGGTCAATAGATTTCTAGTGGTCACAAGAGACAGCAGCAAGCCGTTTTCAATTGTTGGATTTTAGCGTTTACCAACATTCATGTCCTTAGAAGCAAAATCCGATCATTAGCTGGTTTAAATCCCCAGAGCAAACAAGGGTACCAACAAACAGCTTGATACGTCCCATAACACGCACACAGAAACAACCAGTGACTGGTGGCAGGTTTAATTCTGTTGCATGACAAACCAACATGTCCGCACAATAATACCAGATCAAGAAGCTTAACATCAGATTTCTGCTAAAGACCCAAATTAATCCCTGACCTGCAATTTAGCGAATGCAGTTCTTTTCAATCTACTTTAATGCCGTTATGAAATTCAAAAACCCCATGAAGTCTGAAACCAAACAAGAAAATTGCTTTCTTCAGGCACATGAGTAAGTAAGATGAAAAACACTTAAAATAAATATAAAATGCATGTTTTTTACTCAGTCTTTATAAATATATATATATATATATATATATATATATATATATATATATATAGTTTATATATTCTTTTTATATTATGCAAACAGGCATCATAGGTGAAAGACCATGTTTATTCCATCTCATCTCCATATTTTGTCTTCTGAGCAGCTTTCGAATCCTCTGGATGAGATACTGGAAGAGCAACAAAGAAATGCAAGTATAAAAATCCATCTCTGCAGACTTAATCCATAGGAACTGAAGAACCAAGTTCCTTCAAAATACGTTTTCATCCATATTTAAACAATATCAATGGCGATTTCCATTAGTCCTACCTGTCGGTGGTGGCGGTGATCTGTCTGGGACTTTACCTGTCTCCAGCATCAGCCAAAGGTCTGAGCATTTCTGTGTTTCCCAGCGAGTTACTGCATAACTACAAAATGATGATGCCACTGAGAGAGGAGATTTCAAATAAGGCAGTCAGAAATTGGAGCAAATATCTTTCCAGTCTAACACGAGTATCTAAGAAGTTTAACTTATCACCTATTGATATGAGCAGATTCCACTGTAGGGGGTAGGGGAGTCTCACCTGCAGAGCCTTCTGGATGGCAAAAAACCCTGCGACACCTGTAACACCATCACAGAAGGCGCCTCAGTCAGACAAGCAGGGAAGGGAATGAAAACTTAAAAACTGGAAACACAAAAGTATTTGAAATTTAAGTACATTGCTTTTGCTTTATTGTTCATTGAAAGGTTTTTAGAATATTGCATAAAAACAACAAAATGTTAAGAAGTAATTTTGGGGGTAAAGTAGCTGATTTCTAAAATATAGACTGAGGAGTTCACTGTGGATTTATTTGGGCTATTCATACAGTGGGCAAGCTTTAAATATAAAATCAAAGGAAACTATAGGTGATAAGGAAAGGAAATAAAAGATGAACACATGACAGACAGATACGCCGACACGTTTTAAGCAACAAAGTTACAAGAAAGGAAAGTATTTTTCCATAATAAATCTTTCTTTTCCACACTTATCAGAAGAAATTTTGTCATTTGTACCTGCAGATATATGCACATTCAAACTATAGTTTAGAACGGCATAAACAAAGTGATCCTATACTTCTAATTTTAAGCTTTACTAAATAACCCAAAATGTATCAACTGAAAATTGAAACAGCATGGAATCGCATTAATTTTCTTTACTGAAAAACAGCAACCAAGAAGTGACTAAATATTATTCCAGAGTTTGTACCAGATAGTCAAAGATTACAGCTCCCTCCTGTGGTTAAAAATGCATTGAACTCAAGTTTACTTTCACACAGGTATTAAATTGGCACAAAACAGCTGTAATCCATTTAATAATACAAGGAACAAAAAAGTTAAACACGTGACTATTGTACGTAAGACGCTGCTGAATTACTATTGTTTTTATGTCATGTTCAGGAGAATATTGTAATTAAAACATTACCTAGTGCAAAGGTTCCAGTCCCCTTCATAAAGGCGTGAGACTGACACGCAGCGTAGCTTTGCAACCCCTAAAAGACAAAAAAACAAGACAGAATATCTGATTTTACAGTTTGTTACTCAGTTATATATTAAATAAAACGTCTTTAAAAATCTAGAATTTTATATTCATGACAAAGTCAAATGTCCTCCAGAGATCCGCAACTTCAGACAAAAACAAACAACAGTAATTCTCACGGGGTGTTTTGCTGCTATCGCGTCGTCCACCTTTGTCAGGCCGAGGTTCACCATTTTGACAAGGAGGTTAAAATTACAGGCTTCTGTTAAAAGGATTAAATTCAATCACAACTTATGTCAACACAAAACTCCCCTGCCTACACTGTTATGAAACTTCCGCGTTGAAGAACAAGAAGAGAAGAAAAAGGGCGGCGTGTATAAAACAACAGCGACACTTAAGGGCCGGAAAGTGTTACAACACATTGTTTCTCTACAGTGAAGCGCAGGACGGATCGAAATAAATGTTCGTTAAATTATTGTAATAGTTCCATTATTATGCTAAAGGATTAAGAAACGGAAACGAGAATAATTACATTTATTTATGTGCAAATGTCTAGAGTCAGTCGTTATTTCTTCACATGCTATGTTGTTTCAAAAGGATCATATCTTAAAAACTAAAATTTTTCTAAATGCTCTAATTGCTCTCCAGTGTTTCTGGGCCTTCAACTCAAGAAAAAGTGTTGTGGTGGTTCCCTGAATTTAAGAAGTAGAAGAATATTGAAACAACGCTCATAACTCTTACATTTTTATCCTATTATGTCCATATGAATCAATAACTGAGCACTGACCAACATATGATTTCAAAGATGGCACTTGACAAAATGTAATGTCGGCTAGATGTGTTTATGGCGTTTTTTATGTTTTCATGAATCAGTTTAAACTGCCTCATTGCTGAAACGTGCTATGCAAATAAATGTAATTGATCCAATGTACATTATTGGATTTTTTTGTGACCAGCACAAAGTACCCCTTACCAACACCAGGAAAATTAATCACATGCGTCTTGACCACATCAACATCAAGTCTATTTAATTTCATCCATCCATTTTCTTGCACCCTTGTCCCTTGGTGGGGTCAAGGGGGGTGCTGGTGCCTCTCCAGATAACGTTCCGGGCGAGAGGCGGGGTCACCCTGGACAGGTTGCCAGTCTGTCGCAGGGCAACACAGAGACACACAGGACACACAACCATGCACACACACACTCACACCTAGGGGCAATTTAGACAGACCAATTAACCTAACAGTCATGTTTTTGGACTGTGGGAGGAAACCGGAGTACCTGGAGAAAACCCACGCACGCACAGGGAGAACATGCAAACTCCATGCAGAAAGACTTGGGCCGGGAATCGAACCAAGAACCTTCTTGCTGCAAGGCAACAGCTCTACCAACTGTGCCACTGTGCAGCCTTCTATTTAATTTATTTATTAGTATTTTAAGTTATTTGAGTTATCTGTCTGAGTGCATTTCTACCTTCCAGTCTGTAGCCAATTAACGTAACAGACGAAGCCAACTAATGTAACATAAAATAGCATTTTAGCTCCAAAAGGGACATTTCTAAAAAAAAAATCTGTTGGCTCATGTCAAGATGTAGTAAGTTATTTGCTGAAGTATGACGCATTTATAACATCTTGCGTTTTCTATCCGTCTAACCATTGATCTGATCTGAAAGAAGGATCTAATTTTGCCTATAGCTTAATCATTGATAGTATTCTAAGTATTCGAATGAATGTAACCATTTTTTAAAATACAGTAACTCCCTTAACAAAAAGAATCAATGCTCACTATAGTGTTAGTATAAGGATGCCATGCTTCAACGATGGCACCTTTGACCTCTCTTCTGACCTCTGACTCAGCACAGGGGCCTGAAACAACCTAAGTATTCTCCTGGAAATAGCGGGAGAACGTGAGCAGAGGAGGCAGATGGAGAAAATTCAACTACTGCTGAGACATAAGTAACAACATGGAAGATAAAGTTACCAAAGAGCCACGGAAAGCAGCTGCACATCTGTTACTGGTTACACAGAGAAAAGAGGAAAAACGTCAGGGATGAGAGCAGGCTTAACAAAGGAGCCTTGTTAAACTCAGCATGGTGACAAACTCAAAGGTTTAAGTTTGATTCACACAAACCGAGTTAAAGCTTATCTACATGTGAAAAATAATACAGGACTGATTGAACGCATTCACTCAAGTGCTGTTGAGAAAATAATACGTTCATGTGAAACATGGAACTTTTTTTTGTTTGTTTTGTTCACAACAAATTTTAAACAGGAACTCAGAGAAATGAGCTGTGGTGCTTTTACTTTTTCATATCTCGTCACATTACAAGCGCAATGTATTTTTCTGTCATAGATGAGCATGGAATAGCACTCGATTTCATATCTGAAGGAAGACTATGTCGTTTTTAGCAATTTGCACGCATCAGAAACAGCTGAAAGTGTCCTCTACCAGCTTTGTTCATCCAAAGAGAGACATTTTCACTCATTTTACAGTGCAATAGCTACGAACGTCAATGTTCAAGTCTGTAACTGATTCCTAATTAGGTCTGGATGTCAACTGGGCCAATAGAACACGTTGTAGCTCTGGCAGCTTCATTACTCATCTCCTTGGACGGTTCATCTTCATCTTAGTCTTTCGGTTTCTGGCTGTTTTTATTTGCTCTGAATTTACCCACCTTTAATCAGACTTTAGCATAGAGATAGGGTTGTAACGATGTGCAGTCTTAAGTTTCCTTAACTTGTAGTAATTTGCACGTTGTTTATTTTTTATCTTATCCATCCACCTCCTCCCCTGACATTAGTACAGGATTCCTTATGACTTTATTTTGATCACTTTTTTGTGTTGTTTGGCTCTCATGCATTTGTTCATCAGTGTTCTCTAACAAACCACTGAGGTCTTCACCGGACAGCTGGATTTATACTTAGGGCAAATTGAAATGTATCATATTTACTAATTCAGTAACTTCTTACAAATGGTTTTCCTTCATTTTATTCAGGGTTAATTTTTTTTTTTTTTATATTTCACCAGTATTAACACCGTTTATGCTGGTGTGTTACTTAAAATCCTAACACACTGAAGTGACAAACTGTAAAAAGGTCTTTTGTGAGGCACTGAACATTGATACATTTGTATGACATTTAGATTGTTTTTAATTCAACAATATTCAAATCCTCTGATGGTAAAATAAAGCAGAAAATCTTAATATTAACGCTATATTTGCTGAATACTATACAATTGTTTTTTTACTCTGAAAGAAGATTTTGTAAAGTGTATCCATTATTTTTAATAAAAGCTGAAATATTGTCACATTTTTCTGTGGGAAACAATAGAAAAGGCTTCCAGTTTGACAAAGAATATTGTTTTGAGCAAACAAATGTACCCATTTTTATATCTAAGAATATTTTAAAAGAAGTTCTAGCCTTGGCGTTCGTTTACACCAGTGCCAACAACCTGCTTGAGACAGATCCCTATTAAAACTGAGCCAAAAGCAGGAACTGAGGTTCATTTAACCTTTATTATAATTTTACAATGGAAAAGCAACTGGCAATTATCTCCAACTCTACTTCCTTTCACATAGTGTAGCTCTTTATTTCTAGGTGATTAATGCTTAATTTTTTTTTTTTAGAAAAACAAAATTTTTGACACAATCTGTACACTCTGGGGGAAAAAAAATAAATTACATCCCTCCCTTCAATCCATGAATGAAATGAACACAAACAGCAGGAACCAAGTTTTAGTGCAGTATTGAAAACCTGTTCAGATTCAGACACAAAATAAGAAAAAAAAAACCAAACTTGCATGTACATGAGCGAAAACACATGCTCAAGTGTTCACACTCCTCGTCTAAGACACAAGAGGACACATTTAATAGGTGTGCATCGCAGGAAATACAAGGAAGGCAGGTAATTGGAGAATAAAGTCCACCAGTTCACTTTTTCTTTTGTAGGAAACAAAAGGCAGACGTTGAGAGCAACCAGTCTCCAAACTTTTCTGTAGCAGGAAATTCAAGTTTTCCCTCTCCCCAAGACGTCCCCCTTTATGGAAGATTTTGTGACAAAGACAGTGTGCAGTGTATTCACTGAAAATAAAATAAAAAAACAACAAAAAAAATGGAAGGGTCAACACTGAGGAGGACTCACTTGGGTATTAGGAAAACACAAAAATCCAGTAGAAGGGAATAAATTTTCAACTCAACCCTAAAGCAGTCAGCTAGAAAAGGTCCCGTTTCTTATATTTACCTTCAAATATTAACACGTTTCACAATCAAGTTATTAAATAAATATATCTCCATAGATTTTCTTCAAAAACAAAAAAAAAAACAAAAGAGGAGCACCCTCTCCAATTAATGCATACAAACCATAAACCTGTAAAAGACCACGGCCGGAGGCAAACAGAGACGAACTGCAAGGAAGGATTTGAACCGGTTAGGAGCAACGAGCGACAGAAACCAAGAGCGGACTTTGGTCAAGATACTTCCTGCGAGTTGTGAGAACATGATTAGTCTGATTCTGCTGCCAATGGGTACTTTTATTTAAACAGGGGGGTGATTGGGAGGGGCGCTTTGAGTAATGTTGAATTTTCAACAACAGGAAAAGATCAGATAAATAATGAAAAAATCCAGCATTGGGTGGGATAAGTAAGAAAATACATGCCTAGTCCAACCAATCAAAGCAAAAATAAGCAGGAAAAAGTTCTAGTAGAAAACTAAGCCTTTATTTTGGCAGCTATTTTTTTTTATAGAACAGTGAAAATATTTTTCAAACCACCAATTTCTGATTAAATAGGACATTTAAAATTGGGTAATATGGCCCCTTTAAGAGCAAAAGAAAAAACATACTTTAAACCTGACCAATGAGCCACCATTTTTAATGTCCTTCAGCACATATTGGCAGTACACACACACACACATACACACACACACACACACACACACCCGCTTTCATTCACCCACACATATGCACTCAATACTGGTAGTGTGATCCAATCGGTGAAATCAGCATAGGTGGGTGGGGGGGAGAGAAGGACGAGACGAGGTGCTTGGGGTGTGATCATGAACGCAGCAGCCATTTAGTTGCATGAGGGCGGTCGGAGACGGAGCGATACAGTGAGAAGGTCCATGTCCTGTTGTACCAGCCGAGCGACAGGTCCTGCAGCCCCGCCGTCCCGCCCGCCCTCCCTCCCTCCGCAGCTAGCGCAGGCGTGGCGGGGTGGAGGAACGAAAGTGGATGACAAGAACGGTCTGTTCGACTGTGGTCCAAAGGAGCTTGTCAAGTTTGTCGGTGAGACAACTCTTCCACCTTCCTCCCCTCACTTAGAAAACTATAGCAGCAGGTTGAGCTCAATGTTCTCCCTCCATGAGAACTATAGAGACAAAAAAAAGAGAAAACAACAAAAAAATTCCCTGCAATCGACATGAAAAGCAAGCTATGGAGAGTTGTGAGTTCTGGGAAGTGGCAGATGTCTTTGCTGTGTTCTTCTTCCCCCTCCTCCATGTCGTTAGCGCCTGAACTGTCAGTCAATCAAACATTGTCTTCTGTCATCGAGTCTCTTGTCAGCAAGTTCATGTTTGTCCCCTCCCCCGACCCTCCCGCAAATCTATCCCTGTCCCTCACCGTTGACCCTCCTCCTCCACCTCCTCCTTCTCTCCCAGTCGAGGGTGAGGGCTGATCACCGTTCGGGCTCCGACTCCAGCGCCAGCACCCGCTTGCGCTCGCGGCACTGCTTCTTGTGGGCGGGCCAGTCCCGCTGCTGACACTGGGAGCCGCAGTAGCGGGCCACCTGGCAGCGGCCGCAGATGTTAAACTCCCGCAGCTGTGGAGAGACGGGGATGAGACGGTCAATATTCCGCCTGCAGGTTTTAGTCTGTCCTATGATGTCGAGCTTACAGAATTTACAGTCCCTTGCGAAAGTAAAATCAAAACGAATCTGAGGGTGTGACGTGAATTTACATTTGGGCAATAACCCTTTGTCAATCAATCTCCCTGTCAGGTTTCTGTGCGTTTGTGAAGCCGTTTGTTCACTAATACGCTCCAACAAACTTATGAGGCCTTCACAGCACAGCTGGGTTTAAACTGATATTAAATCCCACACAGGTGAACCAGGGCTGGGCAATATGGCTTAAAAATAAAATCAACTTTTTTTTTTTTTTTTTTAAGATGATCCGATTTTCATCCATTTTTTTCTAGAAGAGAAATTAAAAATGAGCAAAAATATTTTCAAAAAGCACCTTATACTTCAATCATCCCTACTGTGAGTTGGACAGCGGCGTATTAGGGCCCAGCTGCAAAAATGTAGGTTTAATTATGACAATACAGTCATAATATAAGCAAATAGATGTGCAATTTTACCAGAAAAGTAACTTCTTAAAATTATGAGAAAGACGTGATCAGGATCTGTTGTGACGACCTCAGTTCATGAGGTTTTTCTTCGAAATAGATTCAGTTCTTTTCACCATCGTTCCAAATTTTTCCTTCTGATAATTTGATGTTGGGGTGTTACAAGATAATTTATTTCTATTAGATATTAATTATCTGTAAAACATATACCAAAGTATGACATAAGATTCTCTACATTCCTCATTTTGATATTTGTTACTTTCAAGTTGAGGGTTCTCGTAAAATTACTAAGTTTTTATCTGAATATTGCAACTTTATTCTTGTAATTAAAAAAATATTAAAGTTGAAAATTTACGTCATTGAAAAGTTGATGTACATTAAAAGACCAAATGAATAAAAGCTATAAAACATGCTGGTCAAGCAAGATGATAATACTCTGAAATATGGAAACCCAAAGAGCAAATTGCTGAAAAGATATCCTGATAGCTCAAAAGTTTAACCAAAAATTTGATATCGATGTCATTGATTCCTCGCCCAGCCCTAATGTGGTGGAAATGTGGTGTATTACAAAAATTAAAAAGTTCTAGGAGTATGAATACTTCATGCTTCCAAGCAAATCAATTCAGACCAATTCCAAAAATGTAACACCGATCACTTACCCTCCTTTCAATGAGTGAACAAGGGGGGTAATGACACTCATAGTATGTACAGGAGCATTCCTCTTCCTCCACTAACTCCCCGTTAGCATTGTAGTAGCGTGTGCGGCTCAGCTCCAGATACTGCTCCTCCACTGGATCAGCTGGGACCTGCTGGATGGCCAGCCAGTACAGAGATTGCTCTCTGGACAAAAAAAACAAAACAAAACAAAACGTCACAGTTAATGGTTCAATACCAATATCGCTGTTAAATGCTGATACTTATCATCTTACTGGCTGTGTAAGGACTCTGCCACAGATGTAAATAGGTGGTGTTACCTCTGCTTGCTGGAGATCTCCTCTGGCTTGGGGCTCCAGCCCACCGGTACCAGTCGTAGGTTGTCTAGCCGGTTGTCCACCGTCACAGAATTGATGTGGATGACTTGAAAACTGGGGGCAATGCCTCCTCTGTGCTTCTCCCTGGATAAAGACCAACAAGTCAGACGCGTTTCCACCAGTGCACAGGAGGAAAGTAAGCGATATCGTAGGAATACGTCAAGCACTCAAATCTGTAAAGGATGGCGTTACTCTCGTTTATCCAGAAGAGAATGAAAGTTTTATGATCATCTCCATCATGAATACCGTTTAACTTAATAAAAATTTAATCTCCCCCCCTTCCCCAAATAGTGACTGTTATAGTTTGAGTGTTTAAGGATTCCTGACAGACTTTTTCTGAATGTTTCCATACGAAGGAAATGGTGATGTTAATGGCAACAAAAGGTTAAATATTTATTTAAGCATCTTCTTTAACACAGCGTACCATAGACCAGATATGAGAAAATACATCTCAATCATTTTGAAATTAAATATTTCTCTTTGTTGGCTATTCTCGCTTGAATGTGCTAGACGTTTCACCTTGGCGATTATGCAAGAAATTACCCGCAAACAATGCACCAAGGACTCCTCTCCCAAATTATCGAAAGAGACTTTTGTGGAACAATACTTCTGAGTTCTGACTTTATCAGTTTGCGTATAATGTCTTGCTATACTTTTGCTTGTTCTGATGGCCATTTCTGTAAACGTCAATACAAAAAAAATATGTTTCAATCACAAGAATGATTGAGCTATTGAGAATATCCGAGGAGAAAATGTATTATACATGAATTACTCACCACAGCAGCTCATGCAGCGGCCTTCCAGCCCAGCGGCCTTTGCCGATGTCAAAAGCGTAAGCAAAGATTTTTGCACCATTGCCGTCAGCATCTACCTCCATGCGAGCCTGAAAATGAAAAAAAAAAAAGAAAAAAGGAAGTGAGGTAAACAGCCCTCGCTGGTGTTTTGGAGAAATGTGGTGCAGGCCAAAAGGAAACCATTCTGACACTTTACCTCAAAGGCATAGTTTTCAACTAGTGGTATGTCCTGCTCGTCAATCAGAGTGTATTTCGTCTGAAATGAGAAATGCAGAAAAGCTTTAAGTTGCTGCAAGGAAAGAAGTGCTCATCACTGCCTCACTGTGCAGCAAGACAACTAATAAAAAAAATACTTATTCCGCCACAATATTAACAATACTTTTTTTATACTCCAGACACAGGAAGGATATCAATTTTCACCTAATGCATCACAAACCCAAAAGCTCTTTTCTTAACAGAAGAAATGAATCACTACACAATCATTTTTCATTCCCTGAAAAATTCTCCATCCACCTCCAAATGTAGAGAATTTGGAGGTGGACATTTCTAAAGTGAAATGCATGCAGAGGCTGCCATATCAAACTGTTGAAACCAACTATAACAATGCAATGCAGGTGATATGTGCAACATGAATGAAGAGAGTGCAAATTCTGGGAATGGAACCTAAAATTTTAAACACAAACTGCTCGGTTTGTTCAGATGAGTCACGACCAGGCCTTACATAAAGGAGACTCGTTTTAACCAGTTGAGACCCACACGAGCCACCTGACAAACGCGAGGTACAGACACACATTAGGTCAGCGCTGGAAATAATGCAATGCACAGGACGCGCATGTCGGTGTCTTCGCACCGGACGCGTCCAATTATGCAACATGACACCCAGTTTCCACTGACAGATCGCAGGGGATGGGTCTTTCAGGTGTAGAAAAATCATGGCCAAATGACAAGTCACTGACTGTCTGGAGGCGGAGGATGCAGGACAGCTTTGACACTGGAATCGGGAGTGTCTTGTGACACCGTCAGCCACAGTTTAACGTCGCGTTTTTGTTGAAAATATAATTGTTTTTTGTAATGCAAGAGCAACAGAACTAGTCTATATATCTAAAGTAGGACATTTGTGACTTGGTGTGGCGTGCCGTTGATTTCCTCATTCGGACACTCCAGTGTTGTCCACATATCAAAGCTAACGTGGTGGTGCTAAAAGCTCCGCCGCAGAATTCTATCTATTACCGTGAAAATACTTGCACAGAAATGATAGAAAAAACGACAGCAGCATTGACAGCTACGGACATAGACACAAAATGACTACATGTGTTGAAACTTGGGACATATTTTCCTGCTAAAAGCTATCCAACGAAAAAGCTATGTGCTAGTGTTAGCTTGAATCCGTGATAGCGGCAGAGTTCAGAGCAGCAGTCTGACTCGGCCGGCTTTTCTAATCCGCTCAAACGCGCATAAAACCGTAGAGCTAGCCGTTTACCGCACACACAGCCGCACTGATATCACTACTGCCTTTTGTTTCTACCGACTAGCCAGCATTAATGAGGTTTTTGATACGTCTTCCGAGTTCCCCGCGGGCCCTCCCCCGGCCGCACATGGCAGTACTGGGATCCAGCTCACCTTCCCGGCTACACGGCCGAGCCGTACGATCCCAAGCTTGAAATCCGACATCAGGGGAACGGACAGTGATGACACAGTGGGCCGTGAGATGCAACCTGCGAGGTTTATTCGGGTGTGAAACCGGACGGGCCAGCCCCTCAGCCCCGCTGCGATACCACCTTTGGGCTAAGTAACGCTTTCCAGCCTTCCGTCTGGCCGCAGCCCAGCCTCGGTGACACACGGCCGCTGGAGAGCAAGAAGCCGAGCGAAACGTCGAGGGAGGGGGGCGGGGTTTAGCAGGAAACCAGACCTACTCATCAGAAAGACCAATCAAATTGACTTTTACTTGCACACAGTCCAATCACGTCGGACAATAGAGACGGGTAGCTCGTAAAGACCGCCCATTTAAATTTTTACGTCATGCACTCTCGTGATCACATCCGTTTATTTTCGCGCGAAATGTCAGATGTCTTGATCCCTGACATATTTATTTTGGCGCTGTTGATGTTAGTTTTCAGCAAGTAAAAGATGTAATGGCTGGAATTGACTATAAATTGCGTTTGTTTGGGGTAGGACAAATGAATAAAAGCAGGATTCATAAAATCTGTAAATTACACAAGAAATAAATTGTGTACGTTTAGTTTAGCTGAACTGTTTCCTGTACTTAATGTAGTTAATACAACTCCTATCCTACTGTTGTTGGTTTGACGGCTTTGAATATTGCCTTTATCTTGTCTTTTTCACACTTCATTATTTGAACTCAATGGAGGTGGTACAAAATACAGAAGAGGATTTGGACCACTGAAATTTTTTATTTTATTTTTTTCTCTCAGAATTTTGACTTTAATCTCAGAATTCTAGAATTCTGAGAATTCTGAGAATTAGTGGCCCCAATCTTCTTCCATAACCAAAAACTAAATGTCACATGCTCTTTATCTTTCTGCTGACCTTTTCAGAGGCCAGAACTTTCATGAAGACTCAGGAAAACATTGGTGTCAGACCTGGTATAAATTCATATATTTAAGGGTCTTGAAAATGTCAGCACAAAATTAGCTCCAAAGCACTACTGTAAAATATATATACATATTTAAACAAAAAAAAAAACCAATTCACAACTAATATAAAATTCAGTACACATGTAACTCCCTAATATATTTAGATTTTTTTTGCCATACATTTTAACTAACTCCCCAAAGTGACTTTTAGATATAGGCTTCAGCTTGGTAAGTGTTTTGATCAGTCACAAAGGATTAACGGCTGTTAAACTCTTGATGAATAGTCACATGAATTATGTCCAATTTTAGCTGACTGAGTCTGCTGAATAATGATGCTAGTGACATCAATGTTTCCCTATACTTGGCAATACTCATTTGCAATAAACCTTATGACTGTTCACAGGACCAAGAGGGTTCCATGATATTTTTTTTCTTATTCGACAGGACAAAACAAATACAAATCTTTTTTTAATGTACCTCTAATATTTCTTGACAAACTATCCATTCATATATCCATCCATTATCTGTACACCCTTGTCCCTAGTGGGGTCGGGAGGGGTTTCTTGACAAACTAATGAATTATAACACATTTTCAGGTCTTGCAATTCAAAGACAAAAACGACAAAAAATAAATTGAGAACTAAGGAATATGAAATTTATCCCTTTTATCCCTCCTCTAATCATACAAAACATTATGTCCACTATGATGAAAATTTCTAGGTGTGAAGGAAGGAATATTAGATATTTTCAATAAATAATGTAATAAATTAAAACTGTGAATGCTATTTCTCACAAATGTATTACATATTTATAATATGTCAACTGTGTTGGTGCTACTCTTAACTTGCAACAAAACAATTCAGCATTTAATATTACTTGTTTTTCCTCAATGAAACATCAATACACTCAAGCTCTTCAAGAAAGTTCAGTATTTAGATAAACTTTATGATGTGCATCAAGACTACAAATACGACTGAAATGTCACAATGTTTATTTTTTTCTTGTGTTTCATTAAAAAAATTACGTGCAGGAAATTTATGTGTGTGTGTCAGTCTCTCATTTGAAGTCAATTAATTTTTTTATATTAAAATAGTAACCGAATAAAACAAATGAGCAGTAATTGACTGATCAGGAATTCTCTGAGAATGAGTCACTGAGCTGTTATCGATTACTCATAAAGAAGGAATCCCTTCATGTCGATTCATTCATTATTTAAAAAGTTTTCAACACCTCATAGCAGTGACGTAATACGCCTAGTCCCGTCATGTGCTCCTATGATCTGTCAGGTGACGAGAATGGGATCATTTGAAACAGTGAAACCAGTCAGCGCCCTCTACTGACTTCAAACTGTAGTACAGCTTCAGAAAAGGGTTTTCAGTTGAACTGAAGACAAAAAAAATTATTGAAATATTTTCTTTTCACTAGAAGTAATATTTTAAAATAAACAAAAGTAAAAAGCTCCGATCTGTTAATTTTGGTATTGTTAAATAAAAGCATATTTTAGAACCTAAAATAAAATCTTACTTAAGTTTGTGTCTCTAATTTTAAACAGCATGTGTAGTCAAGAATCAATTTAAATCAGTTAAGCAATGCAAATTATTAGTTGTCTTTATTTCAGATATAAATTAAACAATTGTTTTTGCGTCTAGTTGGAAGAGATTTGGAATTGGGGCACAGAAATAATCACATGTGTAAAAAGAGAAACATCAAGTTAATCTAACAGAGTTTATTGTTTGTGTTTATTGTGGATGTTTTACATTTAGTCATGCATCCTTCCTTCCACACAGTGGACAAAAGCACTTAACCATCCCCTGAGGGGAAACACTTCCGTGTCTTTGCTGGTTTTAACACGTACACAAGAGTTTATTCATCTTGGTCAAACAATGGTTCTCTTGTCCTCAACTCCTTTTTCACCTGCTTTTTGAGCTTGGATGTATTCAAATTACCTTTTTTATTGTCTTATTCCAATATGGCGATGATAAACATTGTTGATCATTTTTAGATGTTAAATCTTTAACTTGTTTTAGAGATCAAACTTTTTCTCCTCTCTGCTAACAGCTGACAGAACAGTGGTTTGGGGTGTTTAAGCCACCTTTCATTTTTAAGATTCCTTGAAGCTTACCATGGACCAGAGTGTTGCTCAACTATTTCCAAACCAGCAGTCTCCGAGGAGTGGCTGGATCACTGATCCCCGCGCATTACATGATGAAACCAAGTATCTATCACACCCATCCTCCCTGAAAAAAATACAATAAAATGATAAGATGTTCTCTTATTGTATCTAATGCCCAGGAGAAACAAACAGAACATTTTTATCAAGCACGGATAGCAGAAATCTAAAGCCTTGAGCAAAACAATGCACGTGGCAAGAAAGGGAATTTTATGGCCAATCCAGAGCTATTTTTGCTTCCCGTTTTTCTTCTTCCATGTAACGTTTTTGAGGTTGAGATATGATTTCAAATAGTACCAAATATCAAGACAAAGTAAACAGAGCTGAAAATAAATCTACTTTCCATGTTTATGCATTTCTTACTGCATGCCAGCATCTCTAATTATTAAAGTAAAGAGTATTTCTGTGAGATTGTCATAGAGTGGCTTGCAAAGTTATTCACACCGCTTTAACTTTTTCACAATTTGCCAAGATACAAACACAAATTTTAATGTATTTTATGGAATCTAATGTGATACATTCTTAACATAAATGGTGCATAACCGTGAAGCAAAAGATAAAACATCCATCCATCCATCCATCCATCCATCCATCCATCCATCCATCCATCCATCCATCCATCCATCCATCCATCCATCCATCCATCCATCCATCCATCCATCCATCCATCCATCCATCCATCCATCCATTTTCTCCCTTGTCCCTCAGTGGGGTCGGGAGGGTTAAAATAAAACATTATTTTCAAATTGTTTTGAAAAATAAAAAACTTGGGAAGTTCAGTAAGCATTTCTACTCACTCAGCCTCCTTTACTCTGATTACCCTATAAATAAAATCCAATGTGACCAACTGCCTTCAAAACATAATACATTTAACCACTCCAACAGGTTAATCTTAACATAAATCCAGCTATTTTTGGAAGGTTGGAATTATTTATATTACATTTATATTACATTTGTGAGCAAACACCATCATGAAGATCAAGGTTTCAAACCAAACAGGTCAGGGATAAAGCAATGAAGGAGTTTAAAATCAGGTATAGGTAGGCAATGAAACCTCACACCAAGCTTTCAGCATCTCAAGGAGCAATCCATTATAAAACAGAGACTGTGTGGGGCAACGGTACATCCACCAAAACATGGCCATCCACCTTAAGACACTGCAAGGTGAACATAAGCCATCAAGAGAGAAATACAACAAACATGTGGAAAAAGTTTCTCTGCTCTAATGAGACCATAAGTTAAGTTTTGGCATAAAACTAACACTGCACCTCACCACCATCCTCTGTGAAACATGGTGATGGCAGCATTATGCCGTATAGATACTTTTGTATGGTGAGGATGTTGACAAGAGTTGTTAGAAAGATTGATGGAGCCCCTGAAGTTCAGTCGCCTGATGTATAAGGCTGGTATAAACAAAGATTACTTTTTTCCACTTTTCCTTTACACTGCTGGTGCTGTTTTACCACTGAAAAGCCCATTAAAAACACTCTTAAGTTAGTGATTAACCTGAGAAGATGTAAAACAGTAAGCAAAAAAGCTCAAGATGCTATTATCACAAGGATTTTGAACTGGTAACACAAGAATGGCTAAACATAATTTCCACTTAAGTGGATGTAAAAAAAAAAAAAATCATTGCCTGTGGATATTCTTGGTCAAGTCCAGAGCTTAACAGAGTTATCAAACCATGTAGATGTACTAAAAAGTTTGTTCTTTGACTGTTTGTTAAACATTGATATGCGTTTCTGAAACTCTAAAGGCGGTTACAGCTGACGCCCAAGAAAAAAAAAAGAAAAACAGGTGGGACAGAAAGATTTGCTGTCAGCTCTGACCTCTCATGTCCGTGTCACTTCCGTGTTCCGCTCACCTGTTACACCTGTGTCACAGCCGCTGGTCCGCATAGGTGCGACTTTCACAGCTCCGCAGGTGCGCACCTGTTCTCCTATTGTGCCATGACTGAGGGATTTACCGAATGTGACTTAACATGCTCGTCTCCTACTACATCTGTAGAGACCTTAAACGCCGTGAAATGCCTGAAAATTGATCCCGAGCAGCCCATTTTCTCTGTGCTGACCGGCGGTATGAGAGAGCAGCAGCCGGAGCAGGCGGAGGCGGACATTGCCGTGTCCCATCAGAACACCTGCGGCGGTAGCGGCGGGGGAGCCACCTCACCGACGTCCGCCGCCTCTGACACCGAGTCCGGCATCTTCTCCGTGGAAAGCGAGGTCTGCGCGGAGCACGACTCCGAGCTGGACTGGTTCTGCGCCACCGAGAAGAAACTCATCTGCTCCCGCTGCGCCAACGCGGGCCCCTGCCGGGAACACAGCGTGGCCCCGCTGGCCCGCAGAGTCGGCGTCGTCAGGGTAAGGCTTCCCAATCAAATTTAAACTAGTCTCCAACAGCTGCTATTATTTATTTATTTTTCCGACGAATATGCTACTTTCATTTTAGTTAAGAAACCGATTATTTTTTACAGCAATTCGAGTGAGGAATTTGTATTCAAAAGTTTAAAACTATGTGACTTTTATTATCACATTCTGATAGTACCACTGATAAAAGATGGAAACTATTAAGTGTATTTTCCAAGTCAATATTTACCTAAATTTTCTCCTGGGTGTGCCACAGCCTTTCTTTTGCTGATGTGTCTTGTATTTTAGAGGACAGGATTTTCTTGTTGTCCTACCAGCTGGCCTGGTTCAGCATTGTCACCCAAAGGCCCAAACACTGAGCAATCATATGTGTGTCTGTGAATGTGTTTGTTCTTCTCCAGAACCAGCTGGTGGATGTGTGTGAAAAAATCCAGCTGCAGGCCCTGGTCATAGAGAAGTTCATCCAGCAAACACTGACGGCCAAAGAGCAAAAGCTGCAGGTGAGAAATGTTGCTGGTCCCTCAGGGAAACCGGGAGCTGATGCTACAAGTGGAGCCTGTTTTACTAGTAATTAGAAAGCAGGTGTTTCCTAAAAGTGCTTTTCCCTTTAGTCACTTGAGCTATATAGACACGTACTGGGATCCAAGGGCCTCTCAAAGGGCTGGAAACCATTTTAGTTGCCTAATTTACAATAATTCTATGGTTTTGTACTGATTAAAAACAGTTTAGTGCAATGTTTTAAAGGGCTGGCGGGACATTGTGTACTTTTCTGAGCTTTATATTATATTATAATGTTTTCCCCTCATCAAAAACATACCTGGAGTGTTGCTTTGATTATTTCATACATGGTTGAGGATAGGCCTGTCACAATAACAAATTTTGCTGGACGATTAATTGTCTAAAAAATTATTGCGATAAACGATAATATTGTTTCAAGACCTTTTGACACTGATTTAATGGAAATGACTAATAATATATGCGATTTCCTGATAGATACCTTATTTCAAAAGAACACGTTACACTGGAACTGATAAACTAAATAAACAAAACAACCAAAAACAAAAATAAAATGGATTCTCAGGCTCCATTAACAAAAAACGTACTTGAGTAAAAACTAAACAACAGAAAGCGGAAATAAATACTGCATTCAACCAAAAGAATGCAGATTATGAAGTCTGTATTGCCCTTCAGTAATCACTAGATTTAAATAGAGAAAACGGGCACTTCCGACCACCTAATGCAATAGTTCACACTACACCATTTTTTTGCCCCCGTTCTCCCCTTATGACAATCTTAGATCGTTGGCCGATCTAACCGATCATCCTGCGGTGTGTGGTGGGTTACGGTAGATCGTCGTGGCCGCTCCGATCTAAATCAGGGGTTTTTCCCGACTGGGAGCTTAACGCAGCCCGTTGAATGTGACAGGTAGCCAATCAGAAAGCGCGGATTCTCCTCGGCGCTTTCTGAGGGGAAATTACGGAGGGCGGACATTGGAGATGATATGTGGAAACAACATTAATGTTTATTCAACATTTCGTGCAAATAATATAGAAATGACAAGGAGAGGAGTTGGAGCCAAACTGCTTCCTCAGTTGATAAACCCGGTAAGCTGTTCTTCGTTAACGTGACATATATAATGATTTACGCTGACTCTAGCCACATGCATCACAGGTAGATTCTAATAAAGCATTGATTAATGCCGGATTTTAAAATTAGTTAACGGGACTTGTAGCCATTATTTTGTGCCCATGTGGCTGGACACCACACGGCACGACGAACCCGATCGGACCGTCATACCCAGGATTTCTGTCGGCTAATGTGTCTCTCAGGGTTTGAAAATGGGCCGACAACTTGTGTAATGTGCGCTGGACATTAGACTAAGGAAATGAGGAAGGGAGGGTCAGTGGAGAGCACCGGAGCTGAGCCTTTTTCATTCAGCGTCCTCAACAGAAAGAAAAAAGGCCGTAAGAGACGATAAAGACGATAATTAAAATGAGGTCGATAGGTTTAATTTATCGTCCGATTAATTGATTTATCGTTTATCGCGACAGGCCTAGTTGAGGACTCCTTGAATCTCCCACAGCAGCTATTCAGGATTTTTACACAAAGCTTCTCCTTGGAGTTTTAGTCCAAAGTCGAGCTTCCACCACACAGTATCCCTCCCCCACGTCTTTCCCGCAGAGCTCCTCTACACTAGTGACACCAGCGATTAGCAAACACCTCATTAAACTGCGAGTTTAATCAGCTCTTCATATGAACTACTTCTCACTTCAGCGCTCCTAAGAACTGTTGTGATGATGTGCTAATGGCAGAGTGTTGGAAAGAGTAGGAGCTTCTTAAAGAGACAGAGGCCAGTTTCAAGACGATAAATTGTGAAGTAATTTTTTTTTTCCAAGTAATGTTTGATATATACATTTCTATAACAACTAAAGCTAACATTTTTACTTGGCTGTGCGTGTCGGGAAAATACACATCACCCGTTTAAGGAATTTCTTAATTGAGACAATATATGATGGATTGAAGCCTCCATCCGAAAATGGACAAATTGCATCACTCAGACAATAAAAATAATCAACCTAATATACAGCTGTCTGTTGATCTCATCAGTACCCGTACTGATTAATCATCTGTTGTAATATTTCCAATTCCTCTCCTCCTGCAGAAGTCTTAATTTAAAATATACACCAGTTTTGCAGGGTGGAAAATCATTTGACAATTTCTTTCAAATGTGTGTGATTTAGCATTCATTCCAAATATCTTATTTCAAAGGTAACATAGTTGCATCTTTAGTTTTAACATTAGGGTTTATTCGTAGTATGGGTTTATTCGTAACACAATATCAGGGTGTGCAATGTGTGTATCATAAAGATTTGCCTGGACTGCAATACATGTTAGTCTGTTATTTAAGTGACATGCATTCAGACTCTGTGTGCCTGTAATATTTGGTGAAACCTGTTGCTTACTGCAACATAATAGTGTGAAACACACAATAAAGGGGTCAATTCATTAAGAAAATGCAACTACAGTCATTTAGTCCAAAATGGACTTTTCCATAAAACCTTGTTGGAATGAAAATAATAATTTGTTTGCTGTTTGGTGATTGTTTTTATAATATTGTGGAACCCTGCTTTATTTCTTTTCCAACAGTAAGTGTTTGTAGCTGTTTATATTCACACAATCCTAAAGATGTTGCACTAATTAATACAATAACTTGCTAACTCTTGAACTTTTTAACCTTTTATCATGTTACAACTTTATAACCCATCTTTAAACCTCTCCTCATCTTTTCTCTCTAGCCTTACCAAAGTCAAAGGTGCAAAATACAAATGCATTCCGTTCTTTTATGGATTTCAACTGCTATTTCTTTCAACTTTGTGCACTACTTTGTGTTGGTCTATAACATAAAATCCAAACTCAACTGAAGTTTATGGTTGAAATGTGGCAAAATGTTGAAAAAGCCAAAAAGATATAAATACTCGTGCAGCATAGTAGTAGTTATTTTGGTGACCTGGTCATTACCTTCCAACAAAACCAGTGTGACCCCCTTGTACTTATTAACCTGCAAGCACATAATGAGACTTCACATTAGAGGGATCCCCTAGTCATGCTTGTGCAATTTTATAGGTGACCAGTTTGCAAACAAAAAATAAAACAGATTCTTTTACAACGTTAGTGAAGACTCAGACCTGTGAATTCAGATGTTTTAGTTTGTTTGTTTCCACCATCACCTCCTTCTTCTGATTGCCTATGAGCAAATTCCAGATCTTTTTAAGAATATCACAATGTGGAGATTTCAGAAAATTCCCATTTTTATTCAGTGAGTGATTAAAGGTGTTATGTTTCTCTTCAAGGACAAGTCTATCATTTTGTGTTTGTACCTATCAGGGCTAAAAGAGACAATATAATTTTTGTAGTGAAAGAAGCAGAAGTTAATATTACCACTAATTGCAGAGAAACATGAGAGGTAGTGCAGCAAGTTCCCTTTTGAATATTCTCCTCATAAGAGTTGGAAAATTTGTATGACATGTCAACAATAAAAAGGCTAAATATCTATAAACCAAGATAAAAAAAAGTCCAATTTAACAAAACCTGACATATTAATTAGTGATGCATTACTTAATCAGTAGGCATTAAGTGATGCATTCTTTATGCTAACTAATTGGGTCAGAACAGGTGTTTCCCTCAAATTTTTTATATAAAACATATTTGATTTTCTTTGATCAGGAAATTGTATAAATCTTAGTTAATTAGTAATTTCTTTAGCATGGCAGCCTCACTGGCAAGCGTCTGTCTTGGAAAACGAGACGATATCTCACAGACGGCATAAATGTAATAGACATATCATTATATTATTACAAAATAATCCTTACGGATTTCTTTGTACACAAAGATTACTTTTGATCCTTGACATTATTACCAGGGTGTGCATACTTAGGCAACCAGATGATTGCAACGTTTTTGTGCATTTAAACTTTCTTGCTTCAATAGATTTGTTTATTTTTCAATTGCATCACACAGCGTAATCATCACATTAAACTCAGTTACTAAGACAGCATATTAACAAATTACTTTGAATGAATTGCAGTTCTTGGAAAGAAAATAAAGCACTATGTAGTTATGTATTGCATTTTATCTGTCCTTGCATTAATCTCCTAATAAGAGTCTTTATTGTGTCTAGAAGCATAAAACCTTAGATTTACAATCAAGTTTATTTAATCGTATTCTCACTGTGTTGCAAGTTAGAGAGGTGTTGTCATCTTGCAGTTTCAAGATGGCTTGCTATACAGTGTAAAAATAAATGCACTACATACAATACATATCAAATACATTGCAAAAAGTCCATGCTGTGTGAATACTTTAACAATGCACTTTAAAAAATGTATCCGAATCAGAAGGAATTTTAATGCAATCAGAAGGAAAAATAACTGATCCTGAAATCTCCGGATCTGCCTCCCATACCTTTTGCCGTGTCTTCACCCAGGCATCGGCGAGCAGGGCGAGGGAGCAGGTGCTCGCGCAGGTCGCCGCCGCCCGCGAGGCCCTGGAGGAGGAGGAGCAGCGGCTCCTGGAGCAGGTGCAGAGGGAGGAGGAGCGGGTGGAGCAGTGCCTCCTCACCCAGAGAGCTCACTGGAACCACGCTCTGACGAGTCTGTCGCAAACACGCTCCTGCTTGGTGCACACGCTGACGCACGCCGGCGACGCACAACTGGTGGTGAGAGGCTAGGGGTGTTTATACATGATGGGGTTATGACAGTGATGGGAAAGTCTTAGGTTCATAAATAACTGCAGGCTGATAAGAGTCATAAACTGCTGAGAGTAATCACTTTCCTCCTGGCTCCTTTTTTTTTCCAGACCAGTGTCCAAGAAATTGCTGAAAGGTACTACTTTATTAATATGACTAATATTTGTTTTTATTGACGAGATACTGGAGGTTTTGCTTCACTTCTGATGCTTCTGTGTGTTTGTGTTAGGGTGGAGGAAGCTGATGGAGTCGGGAAGCCCTGTGACACCGACCAGCTCAACTTGAACCCAGCCTGTATCGAGAGTAAGCTGCTGAGGGGCCTCTGGGCAACTGCTCTGCTGCTGGGGCCCAACGGTTTGTAGATTTAATTACAGCCTGGAGATTCAGCAGGAACATGCAAGACGATTGTACAAAATACATTATTCTGTTCAAATTTATTAGCCACCATTTGTGAACAGAGTAAACAGTACTATATATAGTAAATTCACATAGTAAAAGCCAAAACATGTTTTTAATTAATAGTTCAAGATGGCTAAATGTACCTGTTTCGTTTTCTGTGTTGTTTTTTCTGTAAAAACTTGCATTTAGAAAGTAGCACAAAACTTGACTACTGATCAAAATATTGAAAATGACAAAAATATAGTAGTCATCATCTTTTAAAATATGAAGCTACTAACGTACTGTTTCTCATTTTGCCATAAATGTTAAAATGTCTAAGCTTAAGGACAATTTGTGAAGTATTAAGTGCTTTTTACAATGCACCTCCAGTTTTTGTGTTGTGTGTGTAATAAGATGAAGGTATAAAATTTGTCGTGTGGACCTGTATAAAGATTGAGTAGGTTAGTTTTCGCTGTGACATTACCATGTTGGGGTTTTTTCTTTTTTTTCCACTTTTTGTTGAAAGTTCAGTTCTCTATACAAAGCCTATGAGTGCTCTTTGACCGTCACGTAATTAAAACTTCAATAAAACTCAGAATACATTAGAGATAAGTGAATCTTCATTCCCTCCTCAATGCAGACAGAGTGTCTGCGTAGGATATCATGAGATAAGGTGATGTTATCATTTGGGTTTTGCTATGAATTGCATTTGCTTAAAATCTGTAAAAGTGTTATCTACTATATGTGAGGTATATGTGTTGCATCTCTAAGTTTTAACACTTAAACCTCAATATTATTTCCAAATGTCCATATAGTTCAAGGCAGATTGACGTAGCTGGATGTTACGTGTGTGAGGATCTCTAGTACATAGAAAAGCGATGATAGAACATTATTTCTTTAGAGTAGAATATTTCCATTGTCATTTAATGGCAAGGTAAATTAACAAAAGTTTACATACAGACATACTTATAATCTGAGCATAATTCATATCTTGTGGACTAGTTTGGCTTTATGTTTAGAAACAGCCCAGATTCTGACCCATTTGTTCCTTTCCACACAGCTTATGGATCACCTCTGTTAAAGTTTGATGAGCGCACAGTCAGCCCACTCCTCTCCCTCTCTGAAGACCTACGCACTTTGACCTTCCTCCAAAAGAAGCCCCGCCAGTCTCCCCCATACGACCCGGCTCGCTTCGACTCCTGGCCCAATGCTTTGGGATCTCTGTCCATGTCCTCCAGCACCCACAGCTGGGTAGTGGACGTCGGCAAGAGCGGCGCCTTTAAGGTCGGGGTCTGCTACGCCTCTCTGGAGCGCAAAGGTTCTGGGAATGAGGCGCGGCTAGGCTACAACAGTGAGTCGTGGGTGCTGTGCCGCTATGATGGTGACTATACCTACTGCCATGCAGGGAAGAAGGTTCCCCTGCAGGTGGTGACGAGGCCCCAGCGGATCGGCCTGCTGCTGGACTGGCTGAGCCAGACGCTGCTGTTCTACGAGCCGGACTCTGGCGCCTTGCTGTACTCTGTCACTCAGCCCTTCAATGCTCCGCTGCTTCCGGCGTTTGCTGTGACTGACCGCAGCATCACCATCCTGCACTGAAAGACCACATGAGCATACAAAGGTTTAAAAGCAGAAGGGAGAGACATTTCTGTATCATAGAAATATGATGTGCAGGTGAACAGGAGCTCCGTGCAATAATGAAAACTTCCAACTGCATCAGTTTTCTATTTATTCAAAAATTTTTTCTAATTTCTTTTGTACTGTTTTTAATAATTTTTTAGGCTTACTATTTTTATATGTTGATTATTGTTGTGCTGTTGTAATTATCCATTATGTAATTATTTTGACTGAAGATTGTTTTTTTTTTAATAGAAAGATTTAATAGATTTTTATTCTGTATTATGCAGCGCTTTTAAACGTTATAGATAACAACAATAACACTGGTTGATCCAGACTTTTAAAATCACAGAGCTTGAACACTTGACTACTAATTTAAGCCTGTTTACCTTATGATTAGTAAAGTGATTGTCACTGTTTAATTTTTGTGTTTTTGTTTCTTCTTTTTTTTCGCACTGAAGTATTTCATAAAGGAGATGTTTTTTTTTTCTGTTGTCAGATGCAGCTAACTGGATCACATTAGCAGTGTGTCCTGCAAAACTGCAACTTTTTCCTGCTCTAAAAGTTTATATGTCACCTGCCGATCATAAACACTTGACCTGCATGAATGCAAGAAAAGGCAAATTTTGTAGCAAATTTTCTGATGTTACCATTAGAAATACATAAAATATAGTTCAGTTCACTTCATTTTGGTCAATTATCAACATTAAATAATGTGTTTTATTGTGATGATAGCCCAACACAAAGTAATGCATACTGTAATTGAGAAATGAAAGACTAATAATGCGGGGTTTTTGTTGTTTTTTTTTATTTTTTATTTTTTAGGAAATAAAAAACAAAAACGTGTGGCTTTGCATTTGTATTAGAACCCTTAGTTTAAACCAACCAACATTTGCTAAAAAATAAAAAAAAAAACACTTGTTTGCTGAAAGCAATGCAGGCAACAAAGCAAACATGTGGGAGAAGGTATTCTGGTCAAAAGAGACCAAAACTGCAAAATAACCTAAACACATCATCTTCACGATAAAACATGCTAGTGAAAGAATCATGTTGTGGGAAAGCTTTTCTTTAAAAGCATACAACACATCTCAGAGTTGTTGAGAAGATGGATGAAGCTAACACAGACCAACCTGGGGGAGGAAATACATTCAGAGGCTGCAAAAGACTCAAGACTAGTAGTGAAAGTTTACTTTCTGGCAGGATAATGACTAAGCATGCAGCTAAATGGTTTGGTGAGAAAAATATTCACATGTTCCAGAGGTCCGACCAAAGCTCTGATGTGCCTCCAATTGAGAATCAGTGGCACGAATTGAAAATCGAGGTTTGCAGATTATCTCCATGCCATCCTTGTGGAGTGAAAACCAGATCTATTCTTTATCAGTATGATTTCATTCCTTTTATTCAGTCCAATTTTCCATGATTCAGCAAAGTTAGTGTGCATAGATAAATGCATTGCAATTTAAATGGAAAAGTTATGTAACTATCAACATATTAAAAAACCAAACAAACATGATTTGGTCAACTGTATTAAGGAGAGATGCCGTGGAAGTTTAGAAAAATCAAAAGTATAGGTAAACGCCTTTATAAACTCTAAAACAGAATTTTTTTGCAGTCAAATTAAATATATTAGTGATCACAAACTACGATTTAAAGATAACCGATACAAGCTTTTTAATATCTAGGAATTATAAATGAGTCAAGTTTATTTACATAGCACATTTCAGCAAAAAGGCAGTTCAAAGTGATTTACTCCACTAAAACATAATGCAGATATTGAAATAAAGCAATAAAACGTCTTGATTCAACAAAAGAAACAAAAAACAGCAGAGAAATATTTACTAATTTACAGAATTTATTTTCAGCTTCAGTAATGTGCTATAAATTGTTGAACATACAGATGGAAAACTTTAATTAAATGTCTATTTTTATAGTTTTCCAGTGCTAGAACACTATAAAAACAGACAGAAGCACTTAAAAATGTCTAGAAAAGTAAGAACATTTGGACATGGATTATTTATCAGTTATTTAAACTGAATGTATAAGAACAAGGCCTGAATAAAAATATCTTCAGAGTTGCAATGATTGTTGTTTGTAGCTTTTAAAAAATAATTCAAAAAGCCAAGATATCTAATAAGAAGTGATATAGGAATAGTTTTGAAAACGCAGTTTCCTATTTATTTGACTGATCAACCTCCCTTATGCACGTTTTTTCAACAAACCACCAGGGGGCAGCAAAGTCTAATCAGGCCTACATGAGCGTCCGTTCAGTTTTGCTCCTCATTCTTAAGTTCCCAGTTGACCTTCCAGGACCAAAGACAGCTACAAAAACTTCAACACTGAGTAAAAACCAGTGAGCCTCACACGATGTTATGGAAAAACAGGAAAAAAAATTATTTAAACAAGATATGCTTCCTATTTTATTTCAGCCATGACTTCTAAACACTGATTTTATATGAAAGGAACAAACTGATACAGGGAAAAGTGAAGTGTCCTTTATCACTGATAAGAAATGAAGGGCATGTGAGAAGGACACAGTCACACAATGCAAAGAGAAAAAGAAGGGCACGTGTCCAAAACATGACTTTATTGTCTTAAAACAGGAACAGTGTGTGTAAAACATTATTGTTAGTTTTTTTATTGAGCAGGGATCATATACATATAAAGGAAAATGTGTTTTATACCAGATTTTAGCTCTCAGAGCTAATTTATATCTTCACTTAGTCACACAAAAACATACAAAGAACATTGTGAAAAAAGAAAAACAATACAGAGTATATATATACTGCAGGTACATTCATGAGATAATATGCTGCCTAATAAAAGTTCAAGTTGGAAAAAAGGGAACTATCAAAACATTAAAAATAAATGTTCTACAGCATACAACCATTTATTACTATAACCCAGCATCAATACAGAATACAAACTTTCACATACACTAACTTGGACCCCCTAAGGAACATTTTGGTCACAAGATTCAAGTTAATTTCATGTTTGTATATTTTATTTCTATTATTATTCTACATGCTCAGTCATTCATATGATTCATTGAGGTCAGCCTGAGCTATGCACAAGGAGTGTCAGGAGGAACCAAAAACAGACGTCAGACTGCTTCCAGGAGACACGATCTTTTTCCATAACAGTAAAACCTGAAGCCTCGTGTCAGGTTTGGTTGGTGCCATGCTGGTCCCAACAAGGAGCGGATATCCGAGTGTTCCTGGAGGAAACTGTTCTTTGTGATGACGCCTTGTATCCTGGTAGCCATTTTGACTCTGAAGGGGATTTTTAGTAGGAACCACGGGTAACCATATAAGGAGGCAGACTAAAATATGCTATATATATATATATATATATATATATATATATATGATGTTGTAAAAACATTTCGTATGGTAATATAATTTTGAGAACAATGGGGTCGATGTCTGGCAGAAAAATCCACCCTCTTTTAGTCTTAAGATACCTTTTAAAAATCTCTGCTTATTTATTCTCTTATTCTTTCCCCAAGTGTATAAAGTACAACATGTGAAAAAGATTCTCATGTTATGTTTCCACCTCCTGACCTTATTTCTTGTTCTGGTGGTTTTGGGGTAATGTGAACTGCTATTTCTCCTCAAATAGTGTGCATTATGGGAATAAAAGAGTAAAATTTTTACATTTAAAACTTTATAACCTAGCAAAGATACACATTAGAAACCAAGTTTTCAGTGTCACATGTATTTCTTTTATTGCATCATCGCAACTCTAAAAATAATTGCGTTATTAACCAATACGCAAAGTTACTGTATTCTTAGTGTCATCACCAATTCTGGATGAACTGTTTATTTGTCATGGCTTTCAATATAATGCAAAGCAGATGTTTTCAAAAGGAGATTCTCTATACACAAGGAAACATAGAACATATAGTTAGACGCCTCTTTCCAGTGTCGCCCTTATAGGTGACACTAATCAGGACTTACCCAGTTCATATTAATTTATACTGATATCTAATAGGGTTATCTTGTTGGCCGTTTATATTTTTGTTCTCAATACTTATTTCAAAAATTGTAAGGAAATTTGTGTTGATTTCTGTGCATGAGAAGATGTTATATCATTTGCCTCACTTGAAATATTTTCCCAAAACTTATTTTATCCAGGAGATATAAAACATTCTAAATATTTAAAGCATTGAAAGCAGTTAGGTTAAAACATGAAACCACACATGGTTTTTGTTTTGTTCTTTTCCACGGCTATTTACATTTTACATAAAATCATAATTAAGTTAAAAACTAAGACTGTGTATTACAACAATAACTGCTGGACTATTTGTGCTCTGTGCTCATTTTTAAAAGTTACACATAAGCTTTAATATTTCAATACAAGCTTACTTCTCTGTAATCATATACTTACTGTTGGACAGTGACAAACGCCATCTATTTTCTGTAGAACTTAAAAACCAATGGGGGGAAGACCAGCTGTATAACAGTATCATTTCTACAGAACTTCTGACTAAATTAATCACAGACTTCCTGAACTCTCATTTCCTGGAAATGTGGTTTTACTGCATTTGATCATTATTAGGTGCGTGCTATTAGTCAGAACAAAAATCAGATAATGAAACTCCTGTTCACCATTGTATTTCATGTTGATGGTATTTTTGCTAAAAGTGTTTTTCGTGATAAGACTTTCTTAAGGTTAAACGGATGCAGCTGCACCAACGCTACTTAAACCACTCGGTTAAAAAGGGGTTTAATCAGAAGCCCTTAAGTAGACTCTGCTGAGAGATGATATCAGGTTCTAGTAAATAAGATTGTGGATAATAATGGCCATTATATAAATGTGAAAATTATATTTGCTTAAACAACCATTTATTTTTAGGATCTGAAGTGTATTTTTGGTATTTCCTGCTCCAAACAAATCACAAGCTGACTGCTGAAGCTCTTGAAGGATGAAGTCACAATGAGAAGGAAATAGAAACTTAAATATGCCATGTGTTGAAAACTGAGACAATGAGCCAGTCTTTCCCAAAATCCAAATCCCCCCCATGTCATTTGTAGATAATTACATCAAACAAGACAAAAATCCTAAAATATTTCTGGTTTGGCTGCTGATCAGTTTATGAAGAAGTTCCTGTTATATTTGGGTCTTTGCATCAGGTCCTCCTCTTGTTTGAGGCACTGAGTGTGAGTGGAGGCGGCTCGATGTTCAGCTCCCGCCTGAGGTCCTCCAGGCTCTGCTCCCATCGCCTCTCGTAAAAGATGCTGAGGACGCAGCGGGCCCGCCTGCCGTTCTGCAGGGCCCAGGGGCCCAAAGACGTGAAGAGTGACTGCAAACGACTAAGAGAGGGAGACATGAGAGTACGGTTAAAAGCCGTTACCACAACCTTTTTATTTCAAGTAAATCAACAAATCCAGATTGGCAGAGACAGGAAATGACAGCGAATGAATGAGGAAATGTTTAATGATTAACAGACAAGAGAGACGGTTTACAGTTGAACATCATGTTCCCATATCGTCGCTGTTGTAACAACAAACGAGTCACAATGGTGGCTATTCTATGAATAACGCCCTGGAGAAACCCATCTTTCTGCCAATCTAAACCAATCAAAAACCAGGAAGTCATCTAAAGCACTTCTATATTTTAGTGGTTATATATTACAGGCCGTTTTCCTGTATTTAAGGCTTCCAGAATCAATTCAAGACTAATTATTATCTTAGCTTTTGTTTAAAAATGGTTGATTGATCGATTACTGGCCACAAATGGCTTTGAAAGTATTTGCATAATCCTTGAGCGTCTTCATGAAATTAACAGTCTGCACAGTTCAGACATCAAACAGAAAATCTTGAAAATCAATGTAACTTCTGCAGCTTTGCCAAAGTCAAATGGGCAAAGATTTTAGCCCTGCAAAATAAAACTAATTTAGAAATAGATTTAATAAATGTTACGTGACACTTTGAAAAATGGCAACTTGTTATTTTTGATGAATATCAACTAGAGGAAATGTGTTATCATTTATAAAATGTTACCATTTTGTGTCTACTTTAATATTTTTTAAATAAAGAGGAGGAAAAAATGCTCGCCGGAAAAGCATGGATACATTTTCTTCTCTTTCATGGTGACATTTTTGGGAAATTATGTGACATTGTGAACCATTGATAGATACTTTATTATTTTCAGCCAGGGTTATTAAGAGCCGTTCTGAAAGGTTCAAAGGGCCGCAGGTTACAGTTCTAGATGTTTAAAACGGACATAGGCTTGGTGGAAATTAACGACAGACTGACTTTAATTCTAAATTAAAAATAAAAAAATACATATATTTTATTTTTGTTTCCTTTCCAAATATGTGCTCCATTTTTTCCAATACGTGCACTCAAAATAAAACACATTTTAGTTTGCGAGTGCAACATGATGAATCTGAAAAAGTTCAAGGATTTTCAATACTTTTAAGGGACCCAAAACTTCATCTTTTTCTGGGAACATTCAAGTGCATCAGCACAAGCAGCGCTGGTTTGAAACAAACATAAATTTACATACAACAATTCAGAATTGCTTCAAACAGAGCGAGCTCCAATCAGACATATTGTGCGTAAACACCTTGCATTCAGCCGAAGTGGCCCCAGCACAGCTCCCAGGGCGCACATGGGAAGCCCCGTCTGAGCGGCTTCGAACCATTTCACCGCCACCTCACCTGAAACCAGGACCAGGAGAAATGTGCAAATTACCAACAGGAAGGGGAGAGATCACAAGGCAGTCAGTCAAGGGTGAAGATTTCACAAAGTCTATTTTGGTTTTGAGTGTTTATAGAGAACTGGAACTGTTGCTCTTTTCATTTCTTCGTGCAGCTTGACTCACCCAGCATGTTAGTGGGCATGCCCAGTAAGGTGTGCAGCAGGTCATGGACCTCTCTATATCTCAGCATGATGTAAGCTAGCTCCTCGTTGTCCACAAACTTCACCTCCACTCTGGAGTCAGGCGTCACTTTCTGTCGCCAAGTTGCAAAAAAAAAAAAAAAAAAAAAGAGAGAGACAGACAGCTCGTCCATCAGAAACAGAGATAAGTGGCAACAAGATGAGGCAAGTGAAGTCTGGATTTGTTGAGCATAGACGTACATTATCCTCCAGAAATCTGAGATACTCTCGCCCAAACGACCCATCCGGTAGGGAAGCCATCTTTTCCAGATCGAGTGTAGACAGACGGATTCTTGGCCTTTCTCTGCAGCGTCAATTTATAACAAAGTATAGACTAAATCAAAATGTATCCACGCAGTGGAAGAATGCTGGTCATTTCACCCCTTCGCCAGACTATTTTTTTTCTGTTGTTGTTGCAAGGTTTGATCTTTTTTCTACCCTTTTTTAACGTTATCTTCTTCTAACGATTTTTTTTCTACTGAAAACACATCCAATTAATGGATGCGATTACAGCAGTTAACGATTTAAAGTAATTTTCTAAAATCCAGTGATCATTTTCTGCAAAAATATGCGGCTAACTGACTAAAAGAAATAATTTTCTACCATCTACTACATTTCTACAAGTTTATATGAGGATGAGTGGAGTAGGAGTGATATATGGCCATCAAAAAAACAAAATGCATTGAAATTATGCTGCTTATTTGAACATTTCTATTCAAAATGTTATTTATAGCTTATCAAAAAGACGTAACTACCAGAAGGAATATAATATTAACCAATGATTAAGTGCCTAGTTAAGAAACAGGAGGAAATGGACGGAAAATATGACCTTGAGCCAAAAATGCGAGGATATGTTTGGCAAAAGGGCGAACTGACCAAAACAATAACATTTAACCTAAACCAGGGGGACTCACGTCAGGATCGTGTAACCCTCGGGGTCATTTTTCATCCGCTCCCTTAGACTTATAAGCGCTAAATGTCCTGTAGTCTCTCCCAGCACAGCAACCATGTCTGTGAAGTCAGCACAGGGATTCAGGGCATCAGTAACACTATATGGAGTTTTTACAGCCTAATTAGACTCCAACGTCACAAATTTTAGAAAGAATATAAAATAATGTTTATAGGTATAATGTCTAAACCCGCAGAGCAGCTCACTGGTTGCAAATACAGCTCTGTTTTGTTCCTCTGAGCCTTTTAGGGAGTCTACAAAGGTATGACGTAATCCGAGTTATTTCAGTATTGGTTTACATTGTGACTATTCAAACATGTGGCGTTTCTATCACAAGGAATCAGCAAGGTTCAGACACAGAGTAGATACTGGAAGTCAGGGTCTTTACAGAAATCTGTGGGCCAAACCTGATGCTACCTTTCAGCTGACAGGTGTCTCCTCAGCTGTGAGCGTTTTTCCATTTTAAGCTACTGAAAACGAGAAGCTGGGCGCCATTTCAGCGAAGCCGTTTCATTTGTGAATGAGAAAATTAGGATGTGAAATTTATCTGCCAAATACCCAGTCTTGCTGAAACAAAGAGTAACTGATGTTAAAGATATTAAGCTGCCACAATAAATCACAGTGAAAATACTGCATTACAGTATATACTATAGAAGAAAACATGCAAGGCCTGGAATACCTTAAAGCTTACCTTTAAGGTAATTTTTCCAACTAGAAAATTTAAATATGCCCTTTTTCAAGGTTTTATTGGGTTTTGTTTTTGACAGTTTTGCAAACTGTGCTAAGAAAGAAGCCTGAAGCAACAACAATAAGGCTAATTTGGAGGAGATGAGTTTAAAAAAACCACTGATCAAATGACACAGAAGCAATAGTGTTTTATTAATGGATTCTAAAATGCCACAACAAGGATGGACAATAAAATATTTGTTTTCACACAGTCAGTAAATGTATGGAAACTACTTGAACTTTTCTTCAGGTGGATTTGTACCGTGTCTGTAGGGGTCCTGCAGAGCCGCCACTCCTGATCCGATGGCCAGCAGTGCTTTCTGGAAGGTGTTGGTCTGGATGTGTCCAGGGTATAGCCCATCGTAGCTGTAGGTAAGCTCAGCACCACTAGTGAACATTCGGTGGACAAGCAGAGCTGAGCCAAAGGTGGAACAGTGTTAAGATGCAGGAAGCTAAACATTTCTACTGCAACATGTCAAATGACTGATGACTTTTAATAAATGACCAGCCTTTATGGGCTTCTTTTGGTTTTTACATGGTTTTTCTTTCCCCCACAGTGCATGGTGTATTTTACTGTAGGTCAAGGTGCTAGACACTAAAATATTCAGCTTGCAGCAGTCACGCTGCATTTTTGCAGGAAATGCAACATTTTTCTAGTTTATTTACCTTTTCTCCTAAAAACTGTATCTACACTCATGCATCTGACAGAAGTCAATAATTAAGTAATGAAATAAAGTAGTGTGAAAACTACATGATAATTTCATATTACACATTACAGCCAAGTAGAGTTTGGATGCATTTAAAATGTGTACTTTATTTAACCCAGAGTCCACCTAAAATTCAAAATCTCATTTACAAACTCGCCAAAATGACAGAAAATCAAATTAGAGCAAAAATAAAAAATAAAATAAAAAATGCAACAAACATGCAAACATTTTAAACACATTTAAAATATCAAATATCACTAATCTACAAGCAACACTAAAATAAATGCAATTAGATATTCAACAGTATGATCCAAATTCAAGCACTTCTGTTGCATAAAATGTATACTGCATTGACAATAGCATTTTAATATAGTAAACATTTCTATTAAGTAAATGAAAAAAAATCTATAATTATTTAACTGTGTAAATTAGAGGCATAAATAAGCAATTAATTAAAACTTCAAATCACAAGTTATACCTAATTAGTTTTGTATTTATCCCATTGTTACATAGCAATTGTTTAACTTGAAATAATTAACTACGACAATGTTGTCTACAATTAGACATCAATTAATTCAACTCTTAAATATATTTGTTTTTGCACCCAAACAGTTCACTGTAATTGCAATACTGCAAGTATAATTCATTATACGTTTAATGAAATGTAACCATTTTATGATAAATGTAAGTTATTTGATACGTTTATCAACCTTTAATTAATACCATAGCTCTCCATTGAACTACTGAACCGGATGCTAAAACTCCAGCATCTTGTACCGTTCTGTTTTGACTGCTAGAAGTAAGCAGCTAGGCTAACACGCAGCTAAACAGGCAAGCAAAAAATTATTTAATAACCTACTCGTTGCTTAAAATGCTTTTGTAATTACTTTTGAAGAGAGCAGCGGTGTAAATTCGTACCTTTGAACCCGTTAGATGTTAAATAACTTTGCTTTTGATTGAGCCGTATGAAGGGATTTGACAAGCGCTGCCACATTGTTATCCAAACGTATTGCGCATGCGTCGATGATGCTGAGTCATTAGGGACGGATCTTTTCGACATGCCGGTTCTTCTGTCTTTTGGAGTCGGCTCCTCTTGTCGGTGTCCATTAGTCGATGCTCAAAATGAGTTGTGTATTACTAAAATTAATCAAACAATGAGTACTATGACATCTTCACACTAAATAAACTCATAATAAACAAAGATATATTTGAAGACGAAATTTCTTTGAAATAATGGCATGAAAATGTCCGGTGTTGGGGATTGCTGATGGATGTTTCACTTCGGGTAGTAATTCACCTTCAAGATGACGGTGCAGTCTGGACTAAGAAGTATCACTGCATAAAATGTATATGTGCTCCATATAAATTATATATATATATATATATATATATATATATATATATATATATATATATATATATATATATATACTTATTTTCTTTAATCAAATATGTAAATTTATATTAAATTTATAAAATTTTGATGTATTTATTGTGCAATCACATGAGACAGTAATGTTTAATGCCAGAGGTGAAACTAATTACATTTGCTCAGCTAAATTTCCCTGAGCAACCTTTTACTAAACTGTTGATTTTACTTTTATTTCAGTATATTAATTGAAAGTATTGCTACTCTTATTTGAGTAAAATTTCCAATATCTCTAAATACCAACTTCAGTCAATGAAGAAGAAGCTTGTTTTAGCCAAAAATGCACCAGACACAAACCTACATTTTTGTTAGACTTCTTGTTTATACATTAACTCTGTTGTCTTTTTCCATTTGGAGGTCAAACAGTGAATATTGTCACTGGAAGCTGCTCTGCTCTGTTTTATGATGAGAATAACGTGGTGTTTCTTCTGAATTATTTTGTATTTATTTGGGTTAATTCTTTTATTTAAAGTACTTAAATTTACATAAAACATTATTTGTCTGATGATATCATTTTCAAACATGAAACCAGATAAACTGTGTACCCTTGTTATTAAATACTCTTTTTATTCTTTCTTGGATTGTTAATTTCTTTACCTTTACTAGAGTTAAGGTAATTATGCTACTTGAGTATAATTTTTGGGCGCTCTACTACGCAACTGCGCCCCCATCTGGCACAACTTGTGCAGACAAAAAAACGCAAGCGGAAGTTGTGCATTATTTAAAGTACCTAGAACTACAGACAGACTGAACTAGGAGTGTTCGGATTTTTTTTGTCTGTTCGTGAATAGTTTCGGTTTCCGTCCAACCTAGCGTCCAAGACTCCGAGGTTAGTTATCTAAAATTGGTATACTCTTGCTCTTAAACGAGAAAGTTAGCAGCTAGCAAGCTGGCGAGTAATTTAGAAACGAATTGCAGCAATAATCTACTTAATTTAGCTCTAAGGTTAACTACACGAAGCGTTGTTGCTCCTCGTGGCAAAATTAAGTCCTAAAAAGCTGCACGGTTTCTTCTTTAAAAACAATGGCACACACACACAACAGAAAGTAAACGAATAGAAATTATTTGCGAAAATAACAGCGCTAGAGCTCAGAAGAGAGTGACCAGTGTATACTCTTGAGAAATGTCTATATAGTTTTACGTCTACTGACGTCATTTTGGGTGTGACTGTAGATTGTACAAATACTACCCTCAAAGTTCAGGCTGTAAGGATTGACAGTGTTTTTGGTAAGTAGAAATCCTGTTCAGTTTCCTTAGAAGTGAGATCGTTACTGACGTAGAGACAATATTGAGCAATATCGTTGTAGTAGTGAGATCAGCGACGGTGTCCTTAGACAGTTGAACAGATGGTACATTTCTGGGCAGCACTAACAACAAGGTTGTGTTCGTTACAATTTCGCAAGGAAGCTGAACTTATTTTTGTGTGTAGATTTGCAGACTTTTTTTTTTTTTACCTTTGTTTAAAGATTGTGTGTATTTTTTCCCCCAGAGTTACTACTCATTGGTTTTTTTACTTAATGATTTATGCAGCAATTTTTGGCCAGCTGAGGTCGTTTAACTTTGTGTTTTAGAAATGAACCTTGACTTGACTATTCTTGCCAAATTTGCTGAGAAATCTAAAAGGCATGCAACAGTCATGACTTTAGATCTCTGCCCTTATGACTGGATTTCAAAGGTCATTTTCATATTGGCTCTTTTTTTACTGTATGAATTGTCTGACTGTCTGAAATTGAACATAAAATGTATTTTTCTGTCTCCGACTTTAAGAAAGAGACAGACTATAGTTAGTGATCCAAACTTAGAATCAGGGAATTTGTAATTGCTACCTTCAAAGTTAATGTTGATACACAAAGTAACCACAGCAGTATCTGCCAAACGCATCACACCTGGTTACTGTGTTTATTTGAAAAGTTTTGCATGAGTCAAGCAGGTTTTTCCTTTTCTTTCTTTGCTGTATTTGTTTTTAACGTTGGGTTAGTTTGGCTGTACTAGCTGAAACTCCAGTGTTGTGTCAGAGTTTCATGATGAAGAAATATCAGTCATTTCACCAGAACAGCTCTGGGAAAACTTCACAGAATCTCACCAGTTTAGACTTCCAGTTAAGCGTAATACCAGGCTTCAGGCCATAGATGGGTTTCTGCAGAGAGGTGATAAGAATTAACCCAGCCATGTAAGTCATAGCTTGGATGTGTAGAAAATCTCCTCAATAATGTCTAATTATTGTGACTTAAAGTATGTGCACAGTCTTGCCACTGAAAATTTCTAGCATTTTTATAAATTGTTTTTATTAATATAATTTGAAAATGCGTTCAGCCTCCTTGATTTCATCCTGGGAGAAGTGTTGTTAGATATGGAGTGATGGACAGATGTCATATGAAATATAAATTATTAATTTACTGTGTTGTCTCAAAGCTAAGAAATGTTTTCATGCATTCCAGCTGAAACCATCTGGAGTTTAAAAAAGGTTTACTGGTGTGGTGTTTTTGCGTGTGTGGTTTCTTTTTCTTTTTTTTTTAAATTGGTATTTCATTTCCCTCCATATTTCCCCACACAGAAGTTTTTCAGAGGATGTCCTGTCTGTGAGAAAATTGCTGATTTAATGGCTAGTTTCAGAGAAAACAGGATTTGGTTATGTTCAATTATAGACTCGGTCAGCAACATGTATACTGGCGTAAACCCGGGAAGAACAAATGTAGTTTTTCCGTTTATCAAAAATGGAGGGGGAGTCCTTCTAAACGAATTTAATCTAATTTCCACCAACTTTCAGTTATTCCCCTGTTTATCTGCTGTGGGAACAAAAACACATACATGCATTGGCTGTGAAGTATAAACATCAGTTATGGAAATCAAAAACATGCCCACTCTTTTACCTCAGTGGAATTTTATGAACTAAAATAAGTGATGTTGTGTTAAGAAATTGCTTCAGAATTTTCCAAAAGTAGGCAGAAAAATTTTTTTGTAAAATGAGTAATACCTTTGTCTTTATAGCCAATGTTAGCTTCAACACCTAATCATAAATCCTAGAAATCACTTTAGATTTAAAGTGGGGGAAAAAAAAAAGTTGTCACGTTCTTATTGTTGGTAATCAGATGGAAGGAAATGACTAAGTTTCCAAGCATTTCCAGACAGGGAAGCCCAAAAGGGTAGGGGGAAAATTCATGATTTTGTTTCTTGTAATTAGTGGGTTGACTGACAATGACTGACAGCATTTCCTCTCTTTCTCTTGCAAGTTCTTTTTTTTTTACGCAGTCGTTTACTTTTGGCTTTCCATGTGTAATGTACACCAATAACCAGATGAATTTCGACATTGTTTTAGTTGGTTGAGTCTAACAAAACCCATTAAAGAATGGATTTAATTGAAAAGTCTTAGTCGTTGACCAAAGACAACCTTCAACAAATATCAAGCAGGGTTAGAGACTTAAATTACAATCCTAAGAATGAACTCGCTTTACTTTAGTTTTGGTGCAACCACAAACAGCAACGTCTTCTAACGTAATACTTATATTCTAAAATCACTTACACAAAAAATGTGCTCAAAGTAGTATTGAGAAAATGTGTTTCTTTATAAATAAAACCTGCAGCGTCATCCTATCACGTAAATGTTAGTGACTCTTACTTAATCCACTAGATGGCAGTAAAGAGAAAACCAGACCACTTGCACCGTTAAACGTACACTGTGCATTTCTGGTGTTAGATTTCCCAAAAATCTGCAAACTGAACGTTTAGGAATAAAGATATTGAGAATTTGTGCAGCCTTCGTGCAGATTACTTGTACTGACAAGTAGATGGCAGTGCAGGCGTGGTTATGAGTAAAGGTTTGCATAATTATTGCAAGTAAGAATCTGAGCATTACAAAACCACTTTTGAAGTTCGCATAACATTATGGGAATTATTCATGTGCCATGCCAAAAATTTTGTAACGTGACTTTTAGGACTTTTTGTAAAGATCTCTGTTGCATCAGGATTCACGTTGTGTAAAGATCTTCTGGAGAAACCAGGTCAACAAGTTTTATTCCAAAAGTTGAAAAATCATGCTTACATGCATAGTCTTGTCTTGTGGATTTCTTTCATTGAAAAAGTTAGTTTGGAAAAAACAAATGCATAAATGGGACTAAGAAAAAAGCATGCAGTCATGTTTTCTTTCTGCTCTTAAACCTGCACAGCATACTATAATGCAATAGATGTTTTTGAATATAATTTGAAAGAGCTGCACCTGGCCACATCTGTTTGCAGTGAAACAGAGACGCATGTTTATGATGGTTTTTGCATGGTGGCTCAGTAGTAAAATGCAGTAATCTGGAATCTGCTAGTTGGTTTTTCCCTCTGTAACCATCTGTTCTGCCTTGATGGACCCAATAACACAATTAGGAGACAACGTAAGATCAGAAAGTTCAACTGCACCAGAACCAAGACATTCACTTTAAAACCAGAAGAAAGAGTTTCTGATAACATTAATTAATTGATTGTTTTTCATTTTTTAAAGTTGGACAACACATAAACTATTTGACTACCATTTTGTATTGGTATCAACACATCCCATGTCTCACGCAAGCAAAACATTTCACTGGAATTTTATGTGCATACCTGTAGAAGGAGATGATGGCTGGTTTTCAAATTTTATACAAAATAAAGTTGAAAAAGAATGGTGAGCATTTGTATTTTAATTTCCTTCAGTTAGTATTTTATAGAGTGAAGTTTTGTAGGAAACTCAGTGAAACCTGGTGGTGGTGGTGTCTTGATGTAGGGAAAATTTTCTTTAGCACAAACAGGGAAGCTAATCAGTTGATTGTGACAAGCCTGACTTTGGTGTTGGTCTGTAAAATCCCAATGAAATCCACTGCAGGTTGTGGTTGTTAGTTGAGAAATGTGGGAACATTTCGACGGTTTGTATATATTTGCAAGCCAAAGCGCACATTGGGAGTGTTGACCTCTGTTTTCTGCTGCTTTCCTTCCACAGTTCGGTGAATCATCAGTTTCATGGAGAACGATGGCTCGCATCTCTTTGGACTCTCAAAACTCTTTACCAGGAATTCCTTTGAGTGTGCTGTCTGTGCCCATGGAGAATAAGTACAAATGTCAGCAGTGTCTCCAGGTCCTGAGGAAACCTGTCCAGGCTCAGTGTGGCCACCGCTTCTGTGTGCACTGCTTCAAGCTGCTCACCAGGTAGACCGAAGGTCTTTAGACCACCCACCAGTTTGTGACGTGTGACCTCCTCCTCCCCCAACACTCTGCCGGCTTAATGCTTCCCCTTCTTAGTGGATATGCCTCAGCGCCGTTCCATGTTCTTGTCTCTGCTCCAGTCTGGATTTGCTTTTTTGCACCCAGCGTCGTTTTCTTAATACCGACTCATTTCTCACATGGTTGGACTAAATCTGATGAATCACGAGGATCTGGTCATGCTGACACATTTCAGCTTTGCTGACTCATTCCAAGGTGTTTCTTTTTTCTCTTTTTTTCTACCCATTTCTTTCCTTCTCACCCATTCAACAGTTGTTTCTAAACACATCAGCGCTGATTATAATACTCTGCTTCGTCATGTTATGTTTAATGATCCACAGCGGCGTCATTGAACATAAAGACGAGATGAAATGTCGCTGAATATTACTCTCAACTTTACCACACATAGCATTGCTAATTAATTAAACTATGACTCATTGGTGTAATCCTGGAAGCTAATATCTGCTAAAAAACCTTGTGAGATTTTAGTTCTGCAATGCTTCTGGTGTCAAGGTGCAATGGTGTGGCAAGTTGATCACATGACTTCCCCTTATGAACTGATGTGTGTCCAGGTTCCAGGTTGTCTGAATGTGGCTGATGTTTGGTTTTTAGCTTCAAAAACCAAATGCATTCATTGTTCTTCTGCTCTACGTCCCTTCTATATCACCTCTGTTGATCTACTTGAACTGTAATCCGTGTTGGTCAGGAGCTGATGGGGGAGCAGGTCTTAGTTGCTGTTTAAACAGGCAAAATCACAATCCCTTTGTTTTTTATTAGCGCTGGTCCAAAGCCTTGTGAAGCCTGCCGCCAAGAGGAGATCTATGAGGAGCCCATGTCCATCCTGAACAGTAACGAGGTGAGTTTCCAGAGAGGAGTAAGACAACTGTACGAGTGCCTTCCATCACGCGTTATGCTGTTCCAGCCACGTATTTTAATTGATTTTATTGATGGATCAAAACACAAGTAGCCCATTATGTGAGATGGCCACAAAAAGACGCACAGTTTTCAGAAAAGGTCTTAAAGCTGTGGATAACTTTTGTATTCCACCCCCTTTTTACTTTGATACCCCTAAGATCCAGTGCAGCTAACTGCCTGCCTGAGCACAGTAGCTCTGAATGCTAATAAATGCTGTACTTTCAGATTTCTGGTTGTAAAACAATTGAAAAAAGATGTTTCATTTTCCTTCTGCTTGTATTATTTTGTATTGCAACTGCAATGCACTTCATGTCAATACATGAAGTGCATTGCAGTTTGTTTTTGTAACATGAAGAAAGGGTGGTGAATACTTTTGTGTGCTACTCATTTAAGCTAAAGGTGAATGTTTGACCACACAGTCTGAAGGGAGTTTCCACAACCACACAATGAAGTGCACTGTGTGTTCTTGTCGGTATAATGATTGTCTTTATGTCCACTGAATGCTTTGTTGTCGCCCCTCTTCCTGTCCGCCAGGCGTTTCCAGACAACGCAGCCGGTCGAGAAATAGCGAGTCTGCCTGCCAGGTGTTTGAACCAGGGCTGCAGCTGGACTGGATCTATAAAAGAGTACGAGGTGAGGTGCTACACTGAACCGCTCTGGTCTCCCTTTGACCTCATGTTAAGCCTCATGTTGTGCTAAGGGGTCAGGTTACCCCAGGTTAGCTAGTGGTCTATTCATGTCACTGTGACCTGTACTAGCTATCCTTGGCGCGTGCTTTCCTCAATAAGCTCTCTATGACCTCCATCTCATGCATGCTGCTTCAGTTCATGCTGTGCAGAAACAGGAAGTGAAACTAAACATGCAGGCTGGAAAGTCCCTCATTCACAAACAACTCATTGGAAAGTACCAGAAGGCCATTTGATATAAGGGAGGAGAGACAGACCATGGAGGAGGATTAAATGACTGTAAATCTGCCCTATATAGGCAGACTATCGAGAACTAAGATTAAGATTTGATGGGAAGAGTTAGAAAAATCCCAGTAAATGATGTAAACAGTAATTTAGGTTGCTGATTACCAACTTGTCAGCAGCTTGTTTGTGGTGTAAATATCTCTGCCAGGATGTAGTTAGTGGGTTGGGTTACGAAAGAGATCCTAGATGGACGTCATATTTATATAAGGGGAGTTTACCAGACCCCGCTGTCACATTGAACTCTTAATTCCTGACGATACAGGGGAGATGAGCTGCTAAGTTTTAAGATGCTGTGTTGGGAGGATGTATAGTCGGTCCCAACATTTGCATGCTGTGCAAAATAAAATGTGAGCGTGTCGGTGAGACGTCCTCTCAGAAGAAGCATAGGCAGATCGAAATATGCCGTTGGTCGGTTGGTTGTTGTTGGAAATTATTGCTAGGTGCAACACCCAAATATGTGTCAATAACAGCCGCTTAGTCATCGTCGGCTCTCCCAGCTTCTTTCTACACCCGGCCGAGAAGGCGGTGCCGCTTTGGAAAAAGATGCTAATTGTGGCTAACCCGTTCTGTGAGCAGCGAAGTGCGGGCAGATTTCTCACCATACACCAGTTCAAGATGACTCATTTTCACTTTGGTTTTTGGATTTATGGGTTGTGAGTTTTAAAATGACTATTCAGATCGAAAAACATGCAACATACCTGACTGTTTTGCTGAGCAGCTCACGCGTGGCTGTCCCCATTCATTAGGAGAAAGTACTTCCTGATTAAGCACTTCCTCCAAACAAGCTCTGCCCCTTCCTTTGTCGCAGGTTTTAAGTGTAGTAATGCCGCCAAATGCCTCGCAGATTTGAATTATTTAAAAAACAAAACAAATTTGTTTCTGTGTTTCCGTTTCCCTTTTTATATTTCCTCACTTCTCATGTTTGTATTTACATAATCCAGTTACTTCCTGACTTCTTTATAACTTTTGTTAAGTGAGTTTTTTTGAAAATGCCTTTATATAGTTTCATGTTACACATGAAACTATATTAGCATTTTTTTCATATATAAATCGCTCTTTTCTTTTTTCTGTTTTACTTTTGAATTCTCAAGAAAAGAAAAACGTCTGCTTAAAAGAAGCAACAGAAAAACAGGTTTTTAATCTTGTTTGAAATACCAATACACCCTGTACCACACCTTCTACGTTAAGAGCATAATTTGTTTTAATGCATTTTCAGTGGCTTATAAAAGATAAAAGTCTTCCCTTTTTAATTTTTAAATCTTATGAGGTTTAGTTGCTGTAAATTGGACAAACTTGCCACAATACTCGTCTGGCAGTCGTGAACCGAAAGATAATGAAACACATGGCAGACATATTTACCTTGCGTGAGAACTGCTTACAACATCTAATCATCGTTTTCTACGTCGTCAGGCGCAACATGAAGGCCGCTGTGAAAATGAACGGGTGCAGTGCGAGGCCTGCCAGGCCTCCATCGTCCTCAAGGACAAGGACAGACACAACGAGAGGGAATGCGAGGCGAGAACGCTCAACTGCAAATACTGCAAAGTTGCTTTCAACTTTAAAGACATTAAGGTGAGAAATGTGTGGAGTTTTCTGTTATTGTGTTTGCAAAAAAAAAAAACGTGAGCATGGATGATGACGTTCTGATTTATGAAAACAATTTCAGGCCCACGATGAGATCTGTCTCAAGTTTCCCTTACAATGTAAAGACTGTGGCAAGAAGAAGATCCCCAGAGAAAAGGTTAGAGCTGTTCTGCTTATTTTTATGTTCAAGTTTTTTTGTTTTTCGGAAGGAGATTATAAATTAGTAATAAACCACTCAGCCCATATCATGAGTGTATGCAAATGTCTGAAAGGAATATCATATCTAAGCATATGATCTTAATAGAAATTAACATGCACAGCACTATTTACCAATGTCTACAAATTGAAAATGGAAATTTTAGCAGAATTAAGAGACACTTAGGTTTCTGAATAGTGAAACTTATTCATTTCAAACTGATAATTCCCCCTTTTGACCTGTTAGTTTCCTTCTGACTGAGTATCGTGTGGTTTGCTTTTACTTTTATTCCTGAGTTGACTCCACGCTAACTCTTCATTTTCCCTTTTGCCTGCTCTCTCTTCAGTTCAGTGACCACATCAAATCCTGTGTAAAGTCCAAGAGCGCCTGTCCATTCAGCGAAGTGGGCTGTAAAACTGTGGTACGTGCAACAAACTACTCTGTTATGTTAAGCTTTAACATCAAATGCTGTCGTAGCTTAATGCAACTGAAGAAAAGGCTTGGAAGCTTAATAAAATATTAGAAGAAAATGCAAATAAACAAATATTTCAATTCCTTTTTTAAATTCAATAACTGCATTCCTTTTGCGAATCCTTGATCATTTGTAGCAAACAGTGCATCTGCAGCTAAAAAATACTTCTAACATCAGTATGTGAAAAATGTATTATAATTGCGAAATGTATTTATTGTTAGTACAGTTTTGGCTTAATTAATGCTCTGAGGGTTTTGTTCTTTCAGTAAATGTCAGGTTTTTCCAGTCTGTCTACTTCAGTTGGCAATTATTCGATTACTAATTAAATTGACAATTATTTCAGTAATCGATTAATCTGATTAATAAGCAGACACAGCAGCAATTATATTTTCTCACATCCAAACATGACTAATGAGTTCACATAAAACGCTCCAATGAATATTTATAGTAGTTCTGTCTGTTTACATGCGCTTCACAACAGATTAGTTGGAAGTGTGTGTGCAGTGCAGAAGAAGTTTTTTCCAAAGTTCAACCACATTTATGTAATACCTCAGGGAGTCTTGAGACTCTTCTCATACCTGCTGTCAAAGTCTGGAATGTTTTACATCAAAATCCATGAGAACAATTTGTTTGTTTTTTTTTACATCTCTGTTCACTAAATCATTTAAAACTGTCCCTTACGGGCGTGGTGCGGCGCTGGCTCATGGCGAAGGCATGGAGGGTGAAGCGACCATCACCTGATGACCTTTGCCTCATTGTATGGGCATGAAACATGATTTGCTGATGTTGTAGAAATTAATTAAGTTTGTTGTTCTTCTTGACAGAGTTTTAAAAGTATTTTCTGTCTGCTGAAACAAATCTTAATCCTCTTTCTTCTTCTTCTTCTTCCTTAGATAGAGAACGGGAAGCTGAGCGACCATGAACACAACAGCACCATGGAGCACCTACGCCTGCTGCTGCCGATGGTGCTGACGATGACCCATCTGACCCATCCACGAAGCGAGGCCCTGGGATCCGGGGAGCTGCAGGAGGACTCGGGTCTGGGTCTGTACAGAGCTCCTGAGGAGGGAGACGGCGCTGCAGCCGCCGCACAGCCTATAGACCTGGAGAAAAAAGTGAGCCTCTCTTCCAAGCTTTATGGCTTCTTCTAATAGACGCAAATGAAGGCAGACGGTTACATTTACCAAACAGAAAGTGCATTAAATCAAGTTATACACTTCCTATTTTAGGGAAGTTGTAGATTTTTTTTTTTTGTTAAATGTCAAAGAATGCTGCAGAGATTTATTTTGATTTTCTTCAATCTGAAAAGTTTACATTCATATCTTTTATTTGGTGGAATTGCCCTTTAGATCACAGGTATCTTTTCATAAGCTGTAGCTAAAATCGAATTTTATCCCATTCACTCTAAAATATGGACTTGTTCTTAAGACTTTTTGAAACTAATTTGGTTCTTTGCTGAGGGTCACAGTCTTGCAAACTTGTCATTTTCTCAGAATGCGACAATAAAAAAATATTTTTAAAATGGTAATCCTCTTTGACTTAGAAGAAGTTAAGTTTGATTTAAAGTCAGTCATTAATATCAATATCTGTTTTCAACTGTATTTACAGGGATTACTTAATGACCGTTGCTGTTTTCCCGACAGGTAATTGCTTTAGAAAACATTGTGTGTGTCCTGAACCGAGAAGTGGAGCGCAGTTCGCTCACCCTGGAGGCTTTCGCCCACCAGCATCGACTCGACCAGGAGAAAATCGAAAACCTGTCGAACAGAGTGCGGCAGCTAGAGCGAACAGTGACCATGAGAGACCTGCAGCTGTCGGAGACCGAGCAGCTGGTGCGCGAGCTCCAGAACTGCACCTACGACGGGATATTCGTCTGGAAAATCACAGACTTCTCCCGGCGCAGGCAGGAGGCCGTGGCCGGCCGAACGCCTGCCATGTTCTCACCCGGTAAGACGAGAGGCGGGATCGCTGGGATTTGGCTCTGACCTCATAGAAAGATTTTTGTGATTGTGGAAAAAACAAAAAGAGCATGTGGTTGGTGTGTTATTTTTATTGGCTTGCAAGACTGGGGAGATTCCACATCTCTGTGATGATGTTTATTTTCAGGGAGGGAACCAAACCGAGTCTGATGACACTTCAGGATTTTGACTTTTGTTCTAATTCCTTTTTTTCTCTCTCTCTTTGCAGCATTTTACTCCAGCAAATACGGCTACAAAATGTGTCTCAGGCTATATTTGAACGGCGACGGGACCGGACGGGGGACGCACCTCTCCCTGTTCTTTGTGGTCATGAAGGGAAAGTGCGACGCTCTGCTAAAGTGGCCCTTCAGTCAAAAGGTACTGTAGATTAAGAATAATTTTTCCCATCTGTGTTGATTGTCCTCCTTGTGAAAACAGAAGCTGATTTCCTCCTCCTCCTTCCTTTCCTCCACCCAGGTGACTCTGATGCTCCTGGATCAGAACAACAGGGAGCACATCATCGATGCTTTCCGACCCGACATCTCCTCCACCTCCTTCCAGCGGCCGATCAGCGAGATGAACATCGCCAGCGGCTGCCCGCTCTTCTGTCCACTGGCTAAGCTGGCCGGCAAGAGCCCATATCTGAGAGATGATACGATATTTATCAAAGCGATCGTAGACCTCACAGGCTTGTGATGTGCACTGTGGAAGATGCACTGAAATATTCCTAAGAAAATATTAGCCTCTCTCGCTCCAGATATATATATATATATATATACAAATATTTATACACGGTAATATATGAATAATAATGGTTGATAAACAATAATAATACAATACTTATTTATATATATAGTTTATTATAATACAAGTCAGACGATATGCAACTGACTGCATCATATCATAAAATATCTTTTATATGTTATAAAATTATAGTCATAATAGTGCTTTTATTGCAAATTAATGCATAGCTTTCAAACGATCTGTGAGAAGAGTTGAACTTTTCTCTAGAATAAAAATAGTAAGATAAATCAAAATTGTCCAAATTATAAAACTTAACATTACTTTTAACCTGCTTAGTAGCAATAGTATAGCAGCTCAAAACATAACAGGGGGCTTTGCACGCTCACGTTAAGAAAAATGCCTAATGTACAATTTTTGGTGCAAGTTGTTGCTGGGATGTTTGTGATGATGCAGTTAGCATGCCTGGGTGGGTTTCTCTACCCGGTCGGAAAAAATGAGTATAACGAATGGTGGCTTGAAATCTTTTGATTTATTGTAATTATTTATGTATAGTTTGTTAACCATGTTTTTTGATTTAGTTTTAATTCATTAAAAATAAAAAAAATGGATAATTAACAGCCTCGAAGCGGAAACGGTAAAATATCTTTCGATAACGAACATTTTGTTATTGCAATGTAATATAACTAAAAAGTGTAACATTATACAAAAAAAAAAAAGTTAAATATCTACTTAAAGAAACCATAAAACTTGGATTATATAGTAGTTGGCGCTTCATTGAGGAGTCATAGCTTTCAGATAGAAATGATTCCTGTGGTTTAAAGGGGTATTTTAAGGAAAAATACTATCAGAATACCTCAGGATGTAAGTTGAGTTGTGCAACTTCATTTGTCAAAATGGTTTTTGTTTTAAGTAAAAAAAATAGCCTTAAGGCTGAAATGTTTGTTAAACCACTGCAGGAGATTTACCAGCAGCTGTTAAACTGTGACTTATAGTTGCTCTAATTTTTTTACTTCATTGAACTCAATCTATGGAAATGTAATGTACACCAGTTGGTTTATTATACACTTAAAAAATGTTGGTAATATTTATTTATTTTGGTCTCAGTAAATCTTTGACTCATACATTTGCCTTGTGACAAATATTTCAACAAATGTGAAATAAACATGCGTATTAAAATCAATATTACTGCTCTATAAAAAAAAAAACCTTATCACCAAGACAACATAACCTAGTCAATATAATCAATTAGTCAAATACTGTATCCAGGTTACTTGCTGTAATCAATATGTTAAATAGTTTCTCACTTCAGTGTTGCACTTGGAGAGAGCTTTATTGATTATTGCTGTTTTAAATGTCTAACATCACTAAACACTTACATCCGTTTAATATAGCAGTATATAATAGCTAGCCTAACTAAACACATTGAGCCATTTTAGTTTCTATAACTTTCTGCATTGATGGCAGATTTATTTTATTTAATAATACTGCTTCAATAAAGACTTTAAACCATTATGTTCTCATACTGACTGAATGACTTTTATATGTAAAGATCTTCCTTTACTTGTAGTTTAGTTGTCATTTAACAATGATGCTTTTGTTGTAAATTAAGTCATACCGAGCTTTACATCACGCTAATCGTATATCGCGGTTAGCGTGACGCACGGTTAGCATCACGCTAACCGCGCAGAGTCAGAATAAGAGTCTGGATTCAGCAAGCAGGAGGTGATAATCATCCTGAGAGCGGTTTCTGTTACAGTTTTTATTTGAGTGGTATCGGTTTTTTGCTTGTCACGCCGCTCCTGTAGCTCCGTCAAACGGTGTTTTTGTGTTTACAGTGTAACCTCAAATGTTGCGTCAGATGTGGAACGTGATGTACCGTTCTGTTGCTTGCAGCTGCAGAAACGCATGTTATGAAAGTCCTGCCTACGTTTCCCACAATTGCTGCAACTTAACTTCGAGGTGTTTGTTTAAAATTTAAATAATAAAAAAAGTTGTCAAACTGTATGGATTATTGCATTTAGACCATCTCAAAACTTAATGTTTGACAATTTGGAGTCTTTCAGCCCTTTTAATACCAGTTTAAATATTGGCATCATGTAATCAAAGTGGTATATTTGATCTGAATATTAAATCAAATGCTACATAAAAAAGTGAATCAAAGTCAATATTTTGCCTCATCTTTCACATATCTAAGAAAAAAAAGCAAGTCCAGCAATAATCTGAAACTGTCATTTAAATTGTTAAAATCCTTGAAATTGTTTGAGATTTACGCAGAAAAAAACCAACCTGAACTCTGGAGGGTAAAATTAAATGTCAAAATAGACCTGTTACAAAAACAATGTGCCATGTGCACAAACACATCAAGAGGAAAACATTTAACCAAATAGACAAAAACATCCATAATGCTCCCTGAAAGTTGAGCTCCAAATTGAATTCCCCCACCACCCAGATTTTAGTCAGTCGGGACTTTTATGAACTGCGTCTGTAGATCTACTGAACACTTGGTTAAAAATCTGCTTTGAACTTCCAGAAAATGTGACCGTCTGTGTTTTGGATTTTGATTCACTAAACAAAAATGATTCAGCGAGCGCATCTTGTTTTCAGTGTTGCTCTGTAAGATATTTGTTGAACTTTTTAAAACTGAAAGCCCCGTTGAGGTGTTGGTGTTTGAAGTGGAGATGAACTGATGCAGGCGTGAAAAGGTGAACTCTGTTCGCACGCCGTCTGTGGTAAAGGTTGCTTCTGTTTTTGTGGGTTTGTGAGAGGAGGTGATATCTAAAATATATATATATTTTTTTATTATATGAGATACTAAAGTTACATACACATAATGGAGATTATTACCATAAAGTTGGGTGCATTTTAACTTTTTTTAAACAGAATCACCTGCACATGTTTTGAATTCATTTTCAAAATAAAAGTAAAGAGCTACTTCAAAATACGTTGATTTCTTAACAACTTCTGCTCAAACAGAAAATCTTAAATCAACATAAAAATACTTTTTGTTAAAAGTTGAAGGGTGTCTAGAATGTCCTTCACGTCTGTTGAAAATGTATGGACGACCAAAAACCATATTCATTTAAATGAGCGCTGGCATTTCAAATAAAAGTGAAGCATCCATAAGTTATACTAGCAGCTGGATGATGTCTGATCATTTCTCAAAATGTTAAGTTTTTAAAACTCCAAAATTAGATTCAAATTAATGGCACTACTGTTTGGTGTTCCTATAACAACGTCCCTAAAACGTAACGTTTGATCTCCACCGCTCTCTGACCGTCGTATTTGTCTGATTTTAGGTACAACACACTAATTATCTCCAGATGTCTTAAATCCAACGCCTCAGGGGGAACACGGAATGAACATATTTCTCTAATGTGTATCTGCATTACTCACTGCACATATACTCGTACATGTGATATGAGTATATGTGGTTGTAAATGCAGATACCTCCTTGATCTATGATGGCTATCTGCTGCAGGAAATGCGTCATGGTCTGGGTTTGAAGAGAAACAACATTCCTGCTCAATGTAAAGCATTTAATGCAATGTAAAATGTTCGAACAACACGTTAAAAATATCTGATTTTCTATCATTTCAAAAAGAATCAGTTATTACAAAATCAGCATCTCAATAGATGCACCGTTAGTACTTCTTCTCTTTTTTTTTTAAATTTCTGACAAATTGTATACGACCACCATCCAATTTTAGTAGAGGATCAAGATTCTACTTCTACTCTTCAAATATACCTCAACTTACTGCAGTATTTAGCTTAGAACAGATAGTTTGAGCAGAACGAGAGAATATTGTTCAACTTGAGCAATCCAGAAATATTACAGCAAAAAGAAGCACGAAGGTGCAACTATCATAATTTGGCATAATTGGAGAAACAAAATCTTCTCCCTGATGATTATATCTGATTTGTGGATGATCCTTCAATCTAGATTTGTCTGCAATTGTGGAAAATGGGGGTGGGGGAAATGTAATGTGATATAATTAAGGAGATGCTCTGTGCACTTACTGACAATATGGGGTAAATTTTATGTCTGCATGCTGTTGTTCAGGTATAATGTGATCATTTGTAATATCAAATTGAAGAGACTCTCTAAATACGTCAAAACAAATTATTCTCCATACAATGCCTTGCAAAAGGATTCATAACTCTTTCACATTTTTCAATCCGATTGATCTTGATGTTTGCAAAGAAGAATGAGGAGAAACTTCAGTTTCTACATGTGCAAATCGGGGAGCGACACCGAATGACTTGGAGGAACTAAAACAAAAAAACAAAACAAAAAAAATCAACTTCAGTTTTCTGAGTATATACAGAAATAAAGCTGGTATACTTTCCTGGAAGGTTTCAGTCACAGTCCCAAAACTACGCGTTATAAGCGAAAGACTGCTATTTAGAATGGTCTTTAGTTCAAAGTCAGAAGATCAAAGATGGGAAAAACCCCTTGTGACCAATCTGTTAGAAGATTAAAGTTATGAAGAAAACTCACATCTACTTCTCTATCCACAACCTTTAATTGAGCTGCACAACAGTTTAAACATCAATCTGACAGGTCTTCGGGTTCATTCTTTGTGGGACATGCGTTTTATCTGAAGGGTGCCTGGAAACAACAGCCGACAGTGTGAAACATAAAGACGGAGATGAGGGAGGCAAAAGGAACATTGAGAGTTTCCGACTTACTACACACGTTTCAAAACGTTTTAAACAGATCTTGTCAGAGATTTCTCAAAAACACACACACCACTAAGAATAACAGAGGCTTTATGATCAGTCATATCGTCTTTCATCAGCGAGCCCACATGAAAACGTCAGTGTCTACCTGGTGAAAGTACCTCCAGCTTCTGCAGGTGGAGCTGAAAATGCCGTCGAGTCACTTTCAACTGGTTGATTTTTGCTATTTCAGAGGCACCGAACGTTGAGTTACAGCAGCACCGTGAAGTTTTATTCTTCATAGCATCACCAACATGATTTTAGCAACAATCTAACGTCAGTTTTAGCCATGAGAAACATCACATATAGATTTAAAAAAAAGAAAATGTGTCTTCAATTCATTCAATTTTTTGAATCATTTTGCTTTATTTTTATTGACTGCTTCCGTTAAAGCTTTGTGCAACATTTTGCCACGTCGATGTTCTCGTTTCGGTGTAATTGAGCAAATTTTTAGGTTAAGAGTTGACTTCCACAATCAAATCTCTCTTTACCGATACTCCCAAACAAGTAAACGTTTAATAAATAAGTAATTTAAGAGCCCAGCCAGGAACATTAAGCCTGTGGACAAACTGTGGGTCGTAAAATAGATAGAAGTGAACTAAAAGTCATCAGAGATGGCTCTGAATAATTCATATATCCAGTGAGGCCCTCTCTGGTGGGAAGTGATGGGTTTAAATGGGACATTTTTGTTTACAAGCAACGACAGAAAAAAAAAAAAAAAAAGAAAGAAAAAAATTTGTCATGGGTAAGAACATAGCAAAAAAAAAAAAGTCTCTAAAAAGGTGAAACTTTGTGCTGATAACAAATGAATGAACGTTTCCACACTACATAGCTCCAATAACAGTTAGCTACACTCGTATAACACTCTTTTGTTTACAGTCATGCTCTGGGCCAACTTTTATATTAAACTGCTCAATAACTCTACATTTATTACAATAACAATAGATTTTTTTTTCTTTTTTAAACAACGGGATGTGAGACCAATAAAACTAAGGAAGACTACATTAAATAGTTTTGACTATATATATATATATTTTTTTTTTTATCCCTTTAACCTTTTAAACTGTGGTTTCATTCTCCAAAGATGTGCTTCATAAAGGGCACCAATTAAAGATTGTTTTAGGAATAATAATAATAAAAAAAATAATAAATTGTCAGTCACTGCACTTAACCCTGAATGAGAACAACAATGATCAAGAAAGGAGCCACCTCTGCGTCTCTGTAAGTCTGTTCGGGTCGGGTGCATCGGTACAGATAAAAAAAACAACAACAACAAAAAAAAAACATGATAGCATCTCAGAGTTCTGTCTTACATCCTTCATCTGGTATCAACGGTTAGATCCTCAGTAGCAGCACCGGACGTCATTCCTCCCTTCTGTCGGTGCAACGTCGCCCCCTTGTGTCTGCATCCCCCCCCACTTTCCCTCTGTGTTCTGAGTGCTTTAGGTCACCATTGAGAACACACACACACACACACACGGAGTGTTTGAACCGTTTTACCTCCGTCTTCTTCCCTACCCCGCCCCCCGCTCTACTTCCCCTCCGAGGGCTTCTTCCAGCCCTCGCTCACGGCTTTCCCGTTCACGCTGCCCGAAAACGTGGAGTTCTTGTGGCGCAGCAGCCAGGACGGCAGCAGGCTGCGGGGCCTCAGCTGCCGGGGCGACGCCTGAGAGAGGCGCACCATGCGCGGCGAGCGCCACACCTTGATGGTGGAGTCGTCGCTGGCGGACAGCAGCAGCTCCTGGTCGGCGGGGCTGAACGCCACCGAGTTCACCACGTCGTCGTGCGCCAGCCGCGCGAGGCAGATGTTGTAGTGGCGGTCCCAGATGTAGCCGTGCTTGTCCTCGGCTCCGCTGCCGGAGGGAGTTTGTGGAGGGAAAAAGAAGTCAGCGGAGCTACAGCCAGCGGGACGAGACTGAGCTTGGGAAAGGCATTCATTACGAGCAGAATCATCGAGGTGTTCTCGAATTATGTTCACACATAATGAGGCTGCGATGCATGTCACCATATTCCAGATTCTTATTTATATATGTGTCTTTAAACGTCGTAGCTTTATCTTTTCACATCACCATCAACCAATATATTGTTGTCGGTCTTTCATATTAAATTTAGGGCCGAAACGATTAATCGTGATGAATCGATAACTGAAATAGTCGTCAACTAATTCAGTAGTCGATTCATTGTTAACTGGAGCAAACAGCCTCATGAACAGAACAGCTTAATCAGAGCAGTGATTAACTAAAAATGCATACATTTTGCGTACAAGATAAAAATAAAAACATCTGTAAATATGCCCTACACAAAACTCATCAAGTGGCATAGTTTTGGCTTCAATTTTTATAAAACATTTCCTCCAAAGAATGATCAGATTAGTCCTACAATGTACTGACGTTGAGTCAGGCAGAGAGGGACGAGCTTTTCACATGCTGATGTTAAAAGTTTGTTTTTGTTTTTTTAAGAATGCTACATTTTTCTATTATAGGTGAGAACATTTTTATTTTCTCACCTATAACAATTTTGGATCAAAATTGTTTAAATGAAACATCTGCGGAATGTGCCGATAATTTTATCTGACTAAATCGATTAATCTTCAGAATAATCGATAATTAACATCACTGTTCGCTGCAGCCCTCCTCCGCAGCGTGACTAAATGTGAGCACTTGCGCAGCGTAAAACGTCCGTCTGCATCCTACCTGGCAACGAAGTCCCTGCTGACATCCAGGAAGATGAAGAAGCACTCGTCGTTGGGCGTGAAGGCCCGGTGGGCCCGCAGGCTTCTCCTCTCCTCCCTCAAGCTCTTCAGGTCGATGACGTGCATGTCTATCTCCTCGGCGATGGGAGGCGGGGACATGGGATCTGAGATCACGCATCCCTTCGGCCACGCTCGGCTATTTACATACAGGTACCTGACCGACGACAGCAGGAGAGCCGGAGTCAGAATCACCCAGAGGAGAGCAGCTGACACAGGCGTCCGCTGCGTTTCCGACTCATTTCTGGCCGCGACGCCACACGTTGTGTTGTCAAAAAATAAATAAATCGCAGATTTTTCTGGACTTGACTTCATGTAGTTTCAAAAATTTATACAAAATACTAATGGTCAACATGAATTTATGGAAAGAAAAACAATGAATCAAGTCTATAAATCCAAAAACATTTCCCGTGTTTATTTAGCTTTTCTAGACTTATCAAGAACGTGAAAACTACAGATAAAATCCATTTGTGGAGAACCAAAGCACTGGAGTAAAAAAAAAAAAGAGTACTCCAGATTTCCAGTATGCGCTGTTGACTACTGTACCTGTGGTCAGGAGAAAGGCCCATTCCAATGATGTGGCCGTGAATGTCAATAACGTGGTCCAGTGAATCAAAGAACTCCTCGGAGCTCCTCTCCTCTCCGAGCACGGGGCCGGAGGTGGTCATCTGGTCGGGCTTGATGCGCTTAATGCCTGAGAGGAAACCAAACGACGGCATGAGGAGACCGAAGCTTCGGTTGGTCTCAGCGCATTTTGAATAGTCCTACCTATCTGGTGGGGGGAGTACGTAAGGCTGCCGGTGGTGAAGAGTAAGTATGTTTTATCCTCGCCCTCTCCAGGCTCAGAGGGGTCGATGAGGCTGGGGTCGGGCGCCTTGGTGTAGGCTCTACCCATCATCTGAGCAACCTGGGTCTCAATCTGCAGCTCCCTGGCCCCCACGTGTTTACGGCTCTGGATGGGAAGAAAGAAAACATCAGAAAAGATGACAAGAGGTTTTATTTTAATTTTTTTTTAAATCCCTAATTAACCTCCATCGTACATGAATGACGTGGTCCAGGCCGGATATCGTGGGCTGGGGGGTCCGTGCGGACGAGAAGCCGTGACTCCTTCCGTCCGTGCCGCATTGCTCCTCGCTCTCCGCCTCCTCCTCCTCCTCGCTGTCCGAGGCTCCCAGGTCGAACAGAAGAGGGTGATGCTGATTGTCCTGCTCCGCTTTCTGCCGCCTCGCCTGAGACTGAGCCTCGTAGTCCAGCAGCAGGTCCGGGTTGTCGTGGCGGCGGCAGTGCGCCACCATCACCGTCCGGATGGTGCTGGCGTTGATGTTCTGGATCTTGAAAAGGCGCTTCACGACGTTCACGTTCTCGGACTCGATATCCTGGGCGACATAAAGAAACAAACAAACGAGGATGACATGAGAAACCGGTGGGTTTTTTTTCTTTTGGGGGGGGGTTTTTCTCCACCAGTTCAGGCAAATCGACCTGGAAAGCCTTGTTGAGCCAGAGCACCGAGCAGGACGTCATGTTGCCGATCCAGTGCAGGTTCCCCGAGATCAGGTGCGTCTCGTTCAGCCAGCAGCCAAACACGTCGTACGGTTTGTTCCTGACCCGCGACAGCAGCGTGTAATTGTCTGGAACGAAACGTTAGAAGAGCAACGGTGAGATTCTTAAACCTTAAACCTCGATAGATTCCACTGGAATGTTACGTTAACAGGCCGAAACAACGCAGTGTAGCGGAAGGTAAAAAAAAAAAAAGAGAAAATTATACATGACTTCAATGTTTGATTTACAAATAACATCTTGATGAGTTTTATGTGTGTTTTTTTTTCCAGACAAGTTTTTATGCAACACAACCTTTCCTGTTTCAAATTCTTGCGACAAATTCTCAGTTTGATTCCTCTCATTACTTTGACTAGGCCATTCTACCCTGTGAATACACCTTGATCTAAACCGTCCCATTGCCGCTCTTCGCTTCAAAAGGTGACGTTCCACGAATGAAATTTGTTTTCTCATTAACTGTGACCAGTTTCCACACAGCATGATGCTGCCGCCGCCATGTTTCACCAGGGTGATCGGCAGAGTTGGTTTTCTATCACACATGGGTTTTGTATGATGGCCAAAGCGTCTAAAACTCTCCCATAATGGAAATATTTGTGGAGTGAATGAATGACAGTCGTCCCGTTGCCAGAATCTCAGAGTAAAACGGATAAATGGAAATGCTAGAAAAAGAGGAAAGTGAGGTGCAATTTTCCTCTTTTTTCGCCTAACAATACTTTGTATTGGTTCATCTAAAAAGATACCAAAAAAAAATACATTGAGGTTTGTAGCTACAACATGGCAAAAACAAGAAAAAGCCTCATTAATACGTCTGCAAGCCACTGTACTTCATAACTTTAGTGAGGCTAAAGTTAAGGCTCACTATGTTAATGCACTATGTCTAAACACGTCAGCGCGGTTAGAAAACTCCTACAACGAATTCATCGTAAACCCAAAATCAATCCCCACTTGGCAGCTGGAAGCCGTGCGGGAGTTTTTGCCCATGTTCCTACCCAGACTAATGACGGCAATTTCCCCAGAAGACGAGTGGTGTGGTCCCAGGTAGACGCCGGATACGAGCAGCAGGGTATCGTCTGGGTTAAACTGGGAGAACTGGGTGTAGCCCCAGTTGAACTGACGCATGCTGGTGCTGTGCACCAACGAGATGTTTCCATCCTGCCGCTCCGTGTCCCACAGCTGAAAGAGAGGTTTAGAAGAAAGAGTCAACTGAACAAGGGGAGAGAGAACATTTGGTTTGAAGCATCCTGAAAATGATCTGAAAACTGTTCCACAATTAAAAAAAACAAAAAAAAAAGGGGCTTAGTGAGCGTTATTAAATTTTATTAAAAGTCAGGTAGGTTGTTCTCAGGATGTTCTGCTGATTTTCCCACATTTCAGGTCAAAGTGAATATTAAAGGCTCTTAAAATAAACAAGAAATGCAAAAAAAAAAAGCAGAGTACCTTGACTGTGCAGTCCTTAGAGCAGGAAGAGAAGCGATGGCCCCTGTGAGAGAAAGCCAAGTGAAGCACCTGGTCACTGTGCTCCCTCAGCGTCTGGACTTCCACACACGGGATGCAGTCATATAGACGCTTGAACTCCCTGTACCACGACACGGCCGCTGCACACAGGCCCAGAAACGGACAATCATTTATTTATTTTTATTTTTTTTTAAAGCACACATCTTCAAAACCAATGCGGACAAAACTACAACAATCACTCTATCAAAACATACACGGGTGTCGAGGAACGGAGCGCGGTATCCGGTAGTAACTGTAGAACAGCTCCCTCCACAGGAACTCATCTCTGGAGACCGCCTGCCACTGTCTGCAGGTCAGGCCGGCTCTCAGCACGGCATCATGGGGCAGGTGCAGGAAGATCTCCAAAACCAAGCTGTCCGGCAGAACTGGATCCCAATCCATCCTAACATCCTGGAACACACGCAGCGCTGTGAACAAGAGCTGTCCTCTTGCAGATTTTTTTTTTTTTTTGTCACTTAAAGGTTTCAGATCAAACTAATTTTAAAATCATAACCACAAGGTCCGTAGAATCGATAAAGCACCTAAACAGAGCCTGACAACAACAAATAGAAAGCTACACATTCTACCTCCACCTAAAGAGATTCATGAAAAGATAAGAAACGATGTCATCGTTTCCCAGACTGGAAAGAGTAAAAGCGTTTTTTTAATCCAGCACAGATTTCTTTTGTGTTCTTAATGTCAATTTCTACATTGGTAATTTCAACATTATCTCTACTCTTGTAGGTATTTCTATGTTTTTTTTGCACTAGTGGAGCTGAGGTGCTCAAGTTATGCACTTTCTAACTTAATTTTTTTTTTTTTTCTGTAAATTTGCATCAAACGTTTGTGCTTTACATTAGACCATAAAAACACACATGGTTAACAAGTTAATAAATGTAACTAAATTTTTTCATGGAAAAAAACCAAACCATACATGTTGGTACCTTTAGTCGTGAATTCTTAGTCAATCAAATTACCTTTAAAAACAGGAAAAACTTTGGAAATCTTACAAATGAAAATATTTCTCTATATTGCCTTATATGTTTGTCCACGTCTAAAATTGCTGTGAATTAAATGCGAAAGGAACCGTGTCTGTTTCATCTTTCTTACTGTAAAAATGTTCATTTGTCATCTTATTTCATCTGTATAATCTCTTAACATTGAATAGAAATGTATACATTTTTAGTCCGTTTTGTGGTGAATTTAAAGCGCTACTTACAGCCTGACAGCTGTTGCATTGCAGGCTTATTTTTGAGTTTTCCCTTGAAGTTAAAAACTTTCCATAAAAACAATTAGATGTTTTTTTTATGGAAACAATTAGACTACATAAAGTCGCTGGTTAATACATAAATTTACATAAATTGTGTTAGTATAATTATTTTTACAAACTGTACCCATAATCCTCTTTAAAGTCACGAGAAAATGTTCAGTTTTCCTTTCCTTCTGAAATACAGATGACCGAACAGAGACATGTTGGCGACAAACACAAGTTACTGATTGTGCTTAAATTAAAAAGATCTACTACTAACAAACGTAACAATATATACTGGTATAACTTTGTGGATTTTAGCGCTTGTTAATTCAGAAAAAGAGCTTAATAAGCAGCTAAACTAACAGCTCAAGCTAGCGCTGAACTAGCTAACCGGTTGCAGAACCAGTTAGCTGTTAGCTAACGTTTGTTTTCAACTTTGGTCGGATAAGATTGACACTTCAAAACAAAACTTTACTCACATAAACTAGTGCTAATGCTCAACGGGCTCATCAGCTTCCATTCATATAAATCTACTGACACAAACTGTCACCTACCTGCTGGATGAAAGGGTGTTGAAGAGAAACAAAATACAACTGGTTGCTAACGCTACAGACTAGCCGCAGAAAAAAAATGACAACAATCTTCTAGCAGCGGCAAGACTCGATTAGCTGAATACAGAATAATCGAACACGGTTAAATAAACTCAATCGACTTATTGTCTTTCTCTGTCGGGTTTATGCTGTTGCAAAAAAAAAAAAAAAAAGTGCTACCCTACACATTTCTTCTGCTTAAGTATTTCAGACCATCCAACAAAATTAAACATATATTTTATAGGCCAAAATGTAAGTAATCACTGAATCTAAATCTGGTTCTTTCACTCTCCCAAGCAAATGGCATTGAATTTGCAAAACTATATGATTGGCATTGAGTCTTTGACATTACTGTGGTGGAATTTTGAAGTTTACAGAATTGCTTTTAAATTGAACAGTTGTGTGGCTTTCCAGAACTGATCTTGTGTGTAGTTTCTTTGGGCCACACAGAGAGAATTTGCTGGTGTGTTGTGGATTATTGTCCTACTGCATACCACAGGCGTTTAAGGTCACCAGCTAATGGCCGGATATAGTCCTTTATGATTTTCTACAAGCAAAGCAATCCAAGACAATCACAAATGCTGTAATGTTGTTCGGTTATGTTGTGCCAAGTAGAAAAGTTCCAAATTTGTCATGTCACTTCACATAATATTTCCTAAAAAGTCATAAGGGGTAAGTCCAGTCTTTATTCTGGACTTAAGAACACACTGCAGACTAATTTGCTATATGCTCATGGGCAGTATTCTGTTCATGTGAAATCATTGGAGTTGATACAAAAGTATGTGTGCGTGCGTGTGTGTGTGTGTGTGTGTTGTCTCAGGGATATAGCTAAATGCAAAAGACCTGCTGCATTAAGAAGACATTGAAAATACATCAATGCTCTGTTTTTCAGCTCCAAAATCATAATAAAAGCAAAGTTAACGTGGAATGTCATAAAGCTTACTGTAATGACCAAATAAGTAAAGCTACCTTTGTTTAGTGTAACTATCGTTGAGGTAGGAATATAATATAATATCCCCATCGTGGGATAATATTTCTGTGCAACAGCAGCAAAGTGACAGGGAATAACAGCAAACGATTATGTTTTTATTTTGATAACTATTATGAACGTAACTATGGTTACAGAACGCAGTCCCACTTGAAAAGGTCAACAGCAACACAGAAAAAAGATTTAAAAAACACTAAATTTTCGCTTTGTTTGATAAGGGAACACGGTTAGTAACTTTGGAGTATATTTGCGTAACTTTAAATGTTTATGAAAAAACCTGTCATTAGTTGTGTTAATAGAAAGAACTGTACTTATGTAAAGGGCTTTGCATAATAACATTGGATGATGCGAATGATTGCAATTATTAGGATGAATGCTATGTCTTTCTTTTGATATTTTCATCTCCTATGGTTCATAAAATATTCAGCTTTGCGATCATCTTTTAATTTCAACATATAAGCTGCTCTGCACTAGATGATCTAAAATCATTTTTCTTTCTGCTTATATTCTTCAACATATGATAAGTAGAACGTTTTGCTTTGAAAGAGGATTGCAGACTGTTTCTGTTTTTTAAAGGTTTCTGCTTATTACATTTTTTTTCTTTCTTTCACTCTGCATTGATTATATTACTGTACGTCAGTATGCTGGTTTTTATTAAATCATCATTTAATCATCTGTTCTTGCCTTCTCACCAGACACACATGCAGGTTGTAGTCAGGGAGAACGTTACAGTAACTCTATCCTTCCACTGTGCTCCTGCCAGCTCTGTTTACTGACTCGCAGCCACCTGGGGACTACAAAAAAAAAAACCCTGGGACTGAAAAACTGCTTTGTCACCGTCTTCTTGTGTCAGTTCACTAACAGCTGCTAAGCAAAAACAAGGAGCCGAGCTTCAAGATAAATCCTGAAGGAAGGATTAAACGATGCTGTGACTGATCATCTCTGGTGAGTTTGTTTCGTTTATGCCAAATTGTTGTGTGAAAAGAGGAATTCATTGTGCAGCGTTTTCCTTTTGCTACTCCATGTCTCAAGATTTTAAAGATGCTTCTCGGTGTAGAATCATGAACAAATACTTTGTGCGAAGGCTGACAGGGATGCTGTCAGGTTACCATTTTCAACGTTATTTCATTAGTGTGGCGTCTGTCTTCCTTCAGGAGTGCGGCATGTTATTAACTGGATAACCTCCTGTTGTTGCTCCAATGGGAGGGAGGAGACAGTTTCAAGCTGCCGGTGTCAAGGTGCCCTTCATCCAGCCTCGATTTATAAGAGCAATTTGTATGTTTATGAGTGAGCTAATTAATACGTTTCTCTTTCTGTACAGGGCAGAAGGTGTGGACGGTCAACCGTGATGAAAAACCCTCCCATCAGACTCTTCCATAACGTGTCCCACTGTATCTACTGTTGCTAGGGCATTCATGTTTGCATCTGCTTCACCTAAGCTCTGGGTTGTGCTGTACTTGTACTAATGATGACTTGTCTGAAAACTCCTGCTTCAGGAAGCTGGACAATGTCTGACAGCTCACAAGTACACAGCACTCAGTCCACAGTAACATCCTAACATCCTGCCATATGTGGTAAAAAAAAAAAAAAAAGAAAAAAAAAGTGACTTTGTAAGCCCACTTTTCTGACCTACAAACAGATTAAAGAATGATGCGGATCGTTTTGTTGTCTCGTTTGAGTCTTTTTAAGTTTCTCAGAGCGTCAAGTTTCTGTTTATCTTTTCCGAGGTGTTTGTCGCCATCGTGTGGATTTAATGAGTAATTGCAGGCGGTGTTCAGAAAAGTGGAGGAAGAATAAAACAGCGATGTATTGGAACCAGAGAATCAAACCTGTGAAGTGAAGTGTGCTCTCAAAAAGCAGAAGAATCTATAAAAATAATGATTTCAGGGCTGCAAGTAGAACAGACAGGGATTTTATTTTTTCAGACCATATGTATCCTCTCTATTATTTTTAAGTTGTCACAACCTTTCAACCTCCCAAGTTACCAAGGATATAAGGGCTGAAAGTGGAGTTGGTGAATTCCAGGCTTATTGAATTTTTTTAGAAGTTGTAATAGAATATTACTGATATTATTTTTCCTTTGATATTATATTATTTACACTGGATTATATGCAAAGAATTTAACTTAATTTAACCAATATTATGGCTTTTATTTTAACCACCCACTGGCACCAAAGAGAACCTACCGTCACATTTATTTATTTAAATAAATCGAATTACATTTATTTATTATCTCAAATCAAAATTGAGAAAGGTGACCAAACATAAGAACTTATGATGTAACTAATTTCCATTTCTTAAAAAAAAAAAACTTTGAAAAACAACTTTTACATATACCTTACAATAAATAATTATTAGCTTAATGTAATAGTTTATTGAATGCAATAAACCAATAAATGATTATTGGTTTAATGTGATGCAAATATATATATTTTACATAATTTTCTTTTTGTTGTTGGTCTTATCTCAGTTTATGTAGATTTGAAAAGTGTCTTATGAGGTTATACTTAAATCAAATAAATTATTTTCAAATAAATGTATATGTTATGTAAATTCCATATGTTAGAAAGTTTCATTTAATTTCAATCAGCGACACTAATTCGTTTTTCATGTAATCTGATTACATTTGGTTTTCTTGGATGTCAGTTATTTCTCAATTATCACAACTGAGTTTCCACTGTTTTCTGAACAGTCGACCATTTAAATCACATCTCATTTATTTAGAATAGAAGAAGGCACAAATGTATTTACATTCACATGATACAATTTTACAATTACACAAATCTCCATTCTGTACAGGTTTAAAGTGACCATTTATATTTTACAGTGGAAAAAAACAAAACAGCTTGACCATCGTGGAATTTGCTCAGTAAATCTGACTGAACGTCATAAGAACATCTGTCCGGAAGTTCAATACATCATTTGTTCGTTTTGTCTCACTTTATAAGGAGAAAACAAAACAAACGAATCAACGGGGGAGGGATGTAGTTAATTAATTTGCCATAATTTGCTCAGATAAATCTTAATGTCTGCATTCTGACCACATGATGGCCAAATGTGAAGGGAAAAAAGAAAACTTCCATCGAAGATTCACAATTACATCAGCGCTTCTTTACATTTCCACCACAGCTCTAAGTCGAAAGTGCGTCGTTGTTCCATGCCACGGCCGGACCCGGTGTGCGCTATCATAACACCATGGTGGGAATGTGGTGGACCAGAGGCATCTGATGCTGCATGGCGGCCATCTGCGGTGCAGGTGGAGGAGGAGGAGGAAGAGGAAGAGGAGGGGGAGGGGAAACCTGCGGGGGCGCGTCGGAGGCGTGCGCCGCAGGTTTGTGCCGTGCGCTCTTCTGGTGCGCCCTCAGGCCCGCCAGCTGGGAGTAGGCGCTCTGACAGACGTGGCATTTGTACGGCCTCTCGCCGGTGTGCAGGCGGACGTGGTTCCGCAGCGTGGACGACTGGCTGAAGCGGCGGTTGCAGAAGCGGCACACGAAGGGCTTGTCCAGGGTGTGGATGCGCATGTGGGAGCGCAGGTTGCTGCGGGAGTTGAAGCCGCGGTGGCAGATGACGCAGCGCATCCGGCCGGTGGAGGTGGCGGCGACGGAAGGAGGAGAACACGACGAGGGCCCCTCGGTGGAGTGGGCGTCGTCTGCGAGGGGGAAAACAGCGGAGGCGACGAATGAAGGCTGAAATTTGCTCTCGCCAAAGAGTCCCTAAGAGGAAGAAACTCACCATTCCTGCTTTTCTTCTGGTGTTCTTCGTCCATCCCAGGAACTCCAGGAATCCCCAGGAACGTGTTGTGCGTGTTCCCATACCAGACAAGGAGCTCCTGGTCAGGCGGAATGGTCTGAGGGAGGGAGAGATATAAAAAAATATCAGCGTTTATCATTCCTGTTTGATTTCAGAAATAAGCGTTCAAGGTTAGCTGAGGTATAAGCGAACTTTGCGGTGACTCTCACAGAGAAACAAACTGTGTGTGCCGTGGTGAGTGTCAGATAAAAATCCAAACACTTAAAGATAAGTTTCCAAGTATTAGGAATTTTTCTTAATTAATTTATTTATTTATTATGGCTTCACAGTCAACTGGAAGTTAAGCCAAAAGCAGAGCCGATTTAGGTCAGCTCAGGTTTACTGGAGGCCCTGACTGAGCTCAACTCATCGTGAGGCTCACCTCCACTGCTTTGTAGAAGATGCTGCTGCCGATCTGCACCACCTCCAGGTTCTGCTCCTGCTCGTTCCGAGCGCACTTTATGTAGGTCATCCAGCTGCGGTGGTCCTCCTGGCTGGCATCGATGAAGTACCGCACCGTGCCGTCCTCATTGAACACCTGAAGAACGACGTGGATGTGTTACCGACGGAAAAATCAAGAAAAGAATTACTTCTTTTTTTTTCTTTTTCTTTCTACATTAGTGTTTAAAGCAGAAGCATCGCAGGACCCATTTTACTTTGACCCCGGACCCCAGAAAATATTTCTGGTGGCCCTGTAAAATTTCCAAAACAAATTTAATAAGAAAAAAAAAAAGACAGAAAAAATGCAACTGGAATTTATTTAGCTGAATTCGTATGTGCTTTCTATGTGTTGGATTGATTTATTTTTGTCGTTTGTTTATGACTTAAATCTTTGAAATGTTTTCAAATTACATTTGTGGTGAAATGCGAGCAATCTTGAGTTGAGCTGCTCTGACTCAGTTGTTCTGTTCAGTGCAAATAAATTGCAGTATCGAAATATGCACGATAAAGTCTGTGATTAACATTTTTTTTTAAGTGGAAATTTGGGATACTGTGCCCCAGTGAAGTCGCATGTGCGCTCACCTCCCACATCAGGTTGTTGTTCTTGAACAAGTCCACATGTTCGGGGGACAGGAGCCTCCCGGTGAAGGGGCCCATCTCTGTTCCGGCTTTGATCCAGGTCTTGGAGAAGATGCCCAGGCCTTCTCCCGGGATGGAGCTCTGGGCGATGATCACCTCGCTGGGAAGCACCAGACTGGAGAGCTTCTGCACCTCTACCAATGCAAGAAAAGAAAAGAAAAGAAAAGAAAAGAAAAGAAAGGAAAAGAAAAGAAAAGAATAGAAAAGAAAAGAAAAGAAAAGAAAAGAGTGCAAAACGAATGAAAAAAACACTCTGAATGAACGCTTTCAGTGGTGAAAGCAGCAAATGAACTGAATCTTATTTTAGTCACGAAATATGAAGCCACACCTCACCCTGCGTTTAATTCGATTATCTGGATGAATTGAATTTTTGTTGTTGTTTTTGTGCAAGAAACACCACCACCACCACCAACTCCCCCTTAAAGCTTTTTTTTTTTGCCGCAAAGAAGAAGAAGAAGAAAAAAAAGTGATTCTTTAAAGTTAAATTCAAAGATTCACATCTCAGAAAAGTGAGTCGGGGTTAAACGATCCTCTATTGCTCAGAGTCCAGCAATTTGTCATGCATCAGATGTGATTTTCATTACAGTTTTACTCGGGAGGGGAGGAAAAGAAAAAAGAAAAAAGAAAGAAAAAGGGAACGACTAATTCCAAATTCATTATCCTTTTTAGAACTTTGTCGCAATAAATTTGCGCTGAATGAGACGGGGGCTTGTTTAAAAGGACGGAGGAATTTCTGCGACAAAAAAAAATGGAAAGGCGATTAGATGGTTGACATGCAATGAATAGCATTAGATTTAGCCTTCACGGCGCATTATGCGAGGAACAGCAAATCTCTTAAAAGGAAGAGAAAGAGAAAAAAAACAGAGCCTCCAGAGTCTCTCATAGCTGCCAAGGGAGGAAAAGAGACTGTCCGGAGATTGATGAATGCGTGGATAAAAAAAAAGAAAAAAAAGAAAATGTCAAAGAAAGAAAACCTTTCCGTCCGAAACTTTCCCAGGTCAAGCACAAAGTTAACCAAATGAATTTAATGCTCCGCGTCTTTCAATCGGCGCCAGTTACGAGTAACAAGCCTCCGAGCTGCGGGGTCCGAGGGCTGAGCGAGGGTTAATGCGTTTAATGGCTCGAAATAAAAGCAGCAGGCAAAAAGAAAAAAAAAAAAGAGAGGGAAAGTGCGAGCAGGGATGAAATGTTGGAGAGGGTCAGCGAAAGTTCTTCTAGATTTCTAACCCGCGCAGGGATTGTTGGGTAAATTATTTATGTTGTTGTGCATAAACAAATCAACACGTTTTCTAGTTGACTTGAACTACTTTGCACAAAACGAAATGTATATTTTTTTTTGTCATGCTGTTGGTTTTGACGCGCTCTTACGCACGTCTTATTTCTTCTTCTTCTTTTTTTTTTAAATGGCAGAATTCAATTGGTTTAAAAGTGTAGTAAAAAAAAAAAAAAAGTTCCCGAAGTGACCCGGCGGGTCAGCCTCACCTCCAGCGAAGGACTGGGCCAGAACCTCAGCCGTGAAGGCGGTCTTGGGGCTGCTGCCGCTCTGCCGCTCCTCCGCCAGGTGTTCGCCCAGCACGTTCCTCCACCTGCCGTACAGGAAGCTGTGCAGGATGTCCGAGGTGATCACGTCCGACAGCGAGCGACCGGAGCACTTAAATCCGGGCTTCAGAGCCAGAGCGTCGGCGGGCAGCACGGAGCCCATCACGCGTGAGGGAGAGAAAGAGAGAGAGAGGAAAAGAGAGAGAGAGAGAGGGGAAGGAAGCGGTGAATGAACGGGGCTGGACACAGAGGCAGAGTCCGTCCTCCTCGCTCCAGACCGTGTGCGCGTAGGAAACTGCTGCAGCACCGGGCTGTGAGGGGTCTCTTTATATAAGTGGCTGGTGTGACCCCCCGGGGCCTAATTAGTTATTAACGACACACCCCTCACCATGTGGACCTGCCCGCTGCGGCGAGGCGCACCAACGGGATGGTCCGATGCAGTGGCAGAGGAAAACTTGGAAACATGCGGAAAAAAATTTATATGTTTATTTGGAAAATATATATATATATATATATATATATATATATATATATATATATATATATATATATATATATATATATATATATATGGCAAAACACCATGCACATCTTAAAAGACAAGACTTCTTGTTTTTTTTTTTTACTAAACATAACGAAATATGTGAATATAAACGTCGTTTCATTCCCTTTTTGTGCTTTTTTCGTTAGATATTTTTTTATTTGAATTTTTCCTTCATTTTAAGGATGGCAGTCAAAAAAAGTTTTGTAAATAGTTGTTGTTTTCAACCTTCATGAATTGTTTAAAAAAGAAAATAAAAACTCCCTCGTCCCCTTTTGTCCCCTCTGCTTTCTCTTTCTCAATCAAATACTTGTCAGGACAGTAAAATGTGTAAAAGACTGAAGTGCAAAACTTAATTCCTGCCATTTCTGCGTTTTTTACAAAAGTGTTTCAAAACTTAGAATTTCTAGAGGTAGAATTAAAACAAACAAACAAAAACTTTCAGTATTTTTCATAATCAGAAAGAGGAAAAATAAAATTTAAACTTCACCGAAGATTAAAACAAAGCAGATGTTTGTCCAAAGCGCAGTGGACTTTTTTTTTTTTTTTTTGTCTGAGAAACCTTTCTTTATAAAACAAACTAACTAGTTCTTATTATGATTATCATTATTATTATCATCATCATTATTATTATTGTTGTTATTATTTGAAGTGGGTCAGTGAGTCTGGGAGATGCTCGCCCATTTTCTTCTCATGCATTTCGTATTCATGCGCTGCTCATATTAATTTTTTGTGAGGAGTTAGCGCGCGAATAACAAGAATGGAAACAAGCCTTTATTTTCCCCCCAGCATTGTTCGCGTGAAGAGGAAGAAAAAAAACACAGAGAGAGAGAGAGAGAGAGAGAGAGAGAGAGAGAGAGAGAGAGAGAGAGAGGAAAACATGCAAAGCTGCTTTGACGTGGCGCACTTTTTCAAGCCCTTGTTGAGGTAAGCGGTTTAATATTCATGGGTGTTTCTGAGCCCCCTCTGTATTGTGGCAACATCTTAGATGAGTGTGCATTGATATATATATATATATATATATATATATATATATATATATATATATTCTCTACGTGTACATATATATTTATATATGTGGGCCCCTTTCTTTTTGCGTGGCCCTCTGTTTTTTTTTTTTTCCCGTCTTTTGCTCTCCTGCCTATTTTTCGGGTTTGATGGACTGGGGGCTAAATGGGCAGTTTTCCTTCTTTTTTCCAGCAGAGAGGACATCTTTATTCCATCCCCGGCTCACAGGTTTCCCCATTCAGCCTCCCTCCAAGTAATGTCAGGGCCCTGAAAAGTGCTGCAAATCAATCTTTCATGGTGTTTTGAGGGCAATTTGACATCCATGCACTCCTCTTTTCACTTCAACAACTACAAGGGGATTGTCCGGGAGAGAGAGAGAGAGAGAGAGAGAGAGAGAGAGAGAGAGAGAGAGAGAGAGAGAGAGAGAGAGAGAGATGGGCAAGTTTGAGCTCTGTTCTCTCTTTTCTCTGCAGGAATATGAACTGTGCGCAAAGTAATGGGAAAGAAGATATGGCAAGTAAACACAATAGAGGGAGACTTTTTTTATCCCCTTCTTCTTTTTCCTTGAGAGAAGAAGCAGAGATAGAGAAAAGGCAAGGTGAGTGACAGGGCACGAAAACAGATTACTGTGAAACAGCTGCTTTTTATGAGCGGGCCCCTCCTTCGTTTGTCCCCTCTTTTCCCAGATGAAATTTCTCCGCTCTTTCAATGGGATTCTTTCTCATCTAGATTGATTTACATTTATGGCATTCATCGCACAAATCCGAGGTAAATGGGTGGAGGGGGACGGGGAGAGGGAGGGGGGGGCGGAGGGCCCCGCCGGTGGTGGTGGTGGTGGGGGGGGGGGCGGGGGGGGGCGGCTTCTTTATTAAAGAGGAATTAAATGAGTTGAATTGGGGTAACGCATGGATTTGATTTGCTTATTTATGCATTAACCTGCGGCATTATGCGGAGCTGGTAAAGCCGCGGGCATGTCAGCAATAGCAAATCATCCCGCTTAGCTGCTCTATTGTAAGACAATTTGAGCCATTATTGTTGTCCATTTAAAGCCTATCAATTTAATGTGGATGATTGACAATTATTGCACAAAGAATGTGGTAATGGGGGGATTTCAAAGCGCTGGTGGGAAACCTATTAACGCGGAGCGTTTGTTTGTGGATAAATGGCGAAATTTTACGCTCATAAAGGGCGAGAGGTGGGGGGCAGGGGGTGTGTGAGAAAACGCTTGGGAGTTGATTGAATATTTACATTTAAGGTGATCTGAAAAGATCAGGTTTTAACGATGTAGTTTTGGGGAGTCATTTTGTTTAAAAACTCAAGAGAAAGTGCAGAGGAGGGAGAAAGAAGAAGAAAAAAAAAGAGATCGTTTCTGAAAGTTGCAGGGAAAACCACACTCCTACTGAGGGGAGAGCAGAGCAGAGCCTCCCCGGATCCTCCACGGTGTCATTAAAAACAGATTAAGGTGGCAGCCACACTGCGCTGGATGCTCAGCTCCGGCTTATCTGTTGCAAAGGTGAGAGCGGCGCACAGCCTCCTCTCCCTAAAGAGACCCATTGCAGCCCACACCACCACACCTCCCCCTCTGTGCTGATGGGCGTCCGGGACCGGACACCTGCTGGAGGCGGAGGTGCGCCTTCACTTACGCAACAAGGATACTGGATTTAAAAAATGAAAAAAAAAAAAAAAAAGTTTAAATCAGCTCGCTTTAATAGGAAATGTGAAAAATTTAAGTTAATTGAGCTGCCGAGTACAATTTAGAAAACTGATATTTTACTTTATAAAGAACATTTTTAAGTCCGAATGTATTGATTTTTTAAAAATTTACTTTTGTTTCATTTGTTCCGGATTTATGCCAGGCAAACCCTCATGTAAAGCATTTTTTTTCTTTTCTAGCTAACATTTTTATGTTTAACGGTGTAAAGCGATGGAGGAGGAGGAAGTGAAATCCATAACTGAATTAAAGCTGCAAAATGAAACAAAAAAACTTTGTTCAAAAGTTGTTTTAATATAAATAATTTATGTATCACTTCAGCATCCATATCAATATAAAAATAACTTAGAAAACAATTTTCTTATTTTTATTCAATTTGACAGATTTAACCTTTCCTACTTCTCATATAAATACACAAATTACTTTTGTTTTTAAAGTTGAAAAGAATAAAATGCATTTGGATGGCAGCTAGTGGAAAAAAAATCCTTCATTTTTAAACAGCTGCAACAAAAAACAATCTCTTAAAATGTAATGATAAAAACAATCTTGGTAGTTAACTTTTATTTCCAGCTCAGTTTGGGTTAACCTATAAATGCTATTTATTTTTAAATGGCCAATATGGATCCTCTTTGTTTTGGATACATGTGCGTTTTATTCAAAGCTGAGATTAAATTTTTAAACATGATACGAACAATTCCTCCAGAATTTGATGAATGATAAAGTATTTTATGATTCCACAAAAATAAAAAAAGTACACATCTAAAGACTGACAACCGGTCCATGGTGAATCCATGACTAGTTCAGACAAGCACCAGTCCCTCACACTCCTACAAGGATAAGCAGGGATAGATGCTGGATGAATGGAGAAGAGAGGCAAGAATATTTCCAAAATAAACACTGGTCCTTCGAAATGCAGCATAAACAAGTTTGTATGCTTAAAACTAAGCTTTCTGGCATCTGGCCATACATCACCAGACGCTACCAAACCTCCATCCATTCATTCATTTCAACTCTTCCCATTTAATCACCTGAGCAAATCCAACCGCTACTGTCCCTGAATCCAGAATCCCAAAATAAACCATGAAGTCCAGAGCGTGTCCAAGAATGTCCCGCAGCGCCAATAAGCGCGCCTCTCAACACCCTCCGCTACATGAAACGGCTAAAATATGAAGGCCGCCACAAAAGACCAGCAGGAATGACGTGTCCACGGGGACGACACGTCCAAGAGGAAAGTGGGGATCAAAACCGAGAGGTCGGATTTGAAAACAGCTGCACGGCTTCAAAGCAAGGGGGCCGGTGCAGGGCCACTGTGGCAGGAGCCACCCTGCTGAGGGCAAAGATGTGCAGTGACAGAAGAGGAAGAGGAGAAGGAGGAGGGTGGGGGGGACGTCAGAGTGGACAGAATCCTGAGGGACGAAGCTCTGCTGGCTGAGGAACAGTAAACTCGAGCGAAGGGAGGAAGCGGACTGGGACATGAAAGTGCAGGAAGGTTGCAGCTGGAAAATTAAGTGGATTTTGGTAAGTTTAAAAATGAAGATGTGGATGTTGAGAGCAGGGATGTAAAACACTAAAGCCAAAGCCAAGGAATGCATAAAACAAAGTAATCCTTCAATTCTTTTTAAAATTGATACATCTTCACACGAAACACTTCCAGCTTTTTGTTTCATCAGTGACGATGCAGCCCGGTTGTTAAAACGCATTTAAATGTCAGTGTGCAGCAGTGAAAATGTGTTGCAGCTACCGTCACAACAATATCAACCGACCACAAGAGAGGCTTGCGGAAAATTTATTTGAATTTGAGAACTGGCAGTAGACTATAGAAAATATATATTTTCTGCTTATAAAACATGAAAACATACATTTGGCCTATATAGATATTCTCTAAATTGCATCTGTTATTACACACAATAGAGCTCTCAGATAGTTTCAACACTTTAGTAGCAGAGTACAACAAAAGACATCCAAATGTTTATAATAGTCATCTAACAGAAAAATCAGCTTCAACAGTACACATAAAGGTAGTCCGGATGTTTTTTGTTTTTTTTTAATACATGGTTAACTGTACACGCAAGGAGAAAATAAACACCATAATTAGACATTGTTTTTGAAATTATATATCCCTTTTCATTAAGAAATGACATTAATACCAGAATCATTCTCCAGAAGGATGCATCATTTATATTAGATCACACAAGGAAATAAAAAATTAATTAAAATTAGCATTGGACTGAGTCCAACGTCCCACAGAGTCTACAGTCAGGGCTCAGTGGGACGCTGGCGAACTGGGAGGTACCAAATAAGACAAAGTTCTTTTTCTTTATTATCATAATACTTAAAATAAGAAACTTAAAAAAAAAAAAAAATACTACATTAATTATTACACAGGTACGAATTGCAGCAGCTTAGCAGTCTTGAATAGTTCAGGTACAGAGTATACACAAAAATAAATCTACCACGTCTTGTTTTTCTTCAGAACAGGATGCAACATCCAATTTCAAATCACACATTCACAATCTTTGAACATTTTCAGTATGAATACGGAACAGAAAAAAGAGGGACAACCATTCCTGCAACACGGATATATCACAGGAACAACAATTTTAGAAGTGTAAATATATATATATATGAAACATATATGTCTTAAATTAACAGTCAAATATATGAGCATATATACATCGTTTTACAAGGTAGTAAAGGCAAAAAAGCTATTTGCAACATCCCCCTAAATCCTATCATTTCAGATCAATGTAATAAATTATCCATGACATCTCCATTTCAAAGTAAGAAAAAAAAATCATCTTAAAACTACAAGTTAAAAATCTGTCAAAACATTAGAGAACCCATCTTTGTTTCAAAAGTGAAATAAGATATTGCACCTTTTTTTTTTATACCAGAGAACAATAAAATGACAATGAAAAACAGCATACAATGCACAAGAGGAATTAAATTAGAACCACTGCCACTGGCGGACATCAATTCTTGTTTTGAACCTTGTAACAAAAATACATTTCCTGTAACAAAACATCACAGTTTAATTTCACTGAATTATGTAAAAAGGAAAAACAAAACAAAGCATTTTAAACACACTCTTTAAACATTTGACATATATGACAAAAGCCGTATTCAAGACTGCTAAGCACAGTAATCATGGTTTTACATAACTAGAAAAAATAGATCATATATATTGCCTTTTGAAATGTTACAACTTGTGGGTTCGTTTTGGCGATTACAATCTGAGTCAAGACAGGAAATTATAAGCAAGAAACCCCCCCCCAAAAAACAAAAACAGCTCTCTCATGTCCAAAAAGGGATCCCATCTATCCAAAAATAACAGTGTACATAAGCATTTAGTAACAAATAAATGTTCCTGATTTTTAGAAATATTACTTAATCATACAAGTCATTCTACAGCTAGTGTTTCTCACTAAGAAAAAAAAAAGTCTTCAAGGCGTTGTAAATCTATCACCCCCTCTGTTAAAAAACAAAACAAAAACAAAAATTAAAAAAGGGGCTGGGGGCTGTTTTCATCCGTTCACCGATTCAAGTCTAACGTGGGCATCTTCTCTAGTGATCCTGCAAAATACAAACAAAGCGTTAATGTTTCAGTTTAAAGATATTAAGACAATCTGTTACAAACACCTTTTCCTCCACGATAATCTTTTTAAATTTAACAAAACACTTCCTGTTTTCAGCAAGTTGGGATTAGAGAATTCAACATTTTTTATTACATAAAGTATACGTGATAGCTCGGGGGGTGGGGGTGGGGGGAATGTTACGCAGAACAAAGGTTCACAAGACGCTGGCTGGAGGTGGTCAGTGTTACTGTCCAGATAAAGTGAGTCTTGTTCTGACATGGGCTGAAGTTTCTGGTCATGATCATCATCAAATTTGGGAAAAAAAAAAAAGAAAAAAAAAAAGCAGAATCTAACAACCAGAGATTATCTCAAATATGGATTACAGGAGTGGCAGCATCACTATTGATGCAGTAAACAAAATAGACAGCAAAAAGGACAGAAGAACATTTTGTGGAAATATTTTGGTACCATCTCATATATCCACCAGGAAGTTAAAGCTCGGATCAACATGGGTCTTCCAAATGAACAATAAGTGAAAGTCTGTCTCTATGTTAGTTACAAAGTGGCTAACGGTCACCAAGGTCTAGTTTAGGAGAGGTCATCACAAAGTCTTGATCTAATTAGCAGCTCTGTCAGGAGGAATGAGACAAAATTCAAAAAGACTATTGAGACTCTTGTGGAAGGATATTTAAAATGTTTCACCCAAGTCAGAGTTTAAAAACTGGATTCTATTGAATCCTAAGGTAGCTTGATTACATCTCTAAATTTGAAGAAATGTATTCACTTTGTAGAAAAATTCTCCTCACAACTATTTTGGCATTTTACAAATAAATAAAAATGAAAACGTTAGGCTGATTTAATAGCAGAGATGTACCAGTCAGGCTTTTCCAAACCATCTGCATCTGTTAAAAACATCTGAGTCATGTATCACCTGAAGGCCCGGGGCTGGTGTCTGCTGAGTGCCCTGGTTGAAGAAGGCCATTGGCTGTCTGTAGAAGTCAACCCAGGCGTTGTACTCAGGATTAGAAGTCTGCTGAGATCCAGGAGCTGTTGTCTGGCCTGAAAAATGAGAACATAGAAACAAAACAAAAAAAAAAATTTGAAATTTTTTTTTCCTCCAATCATGAATTTTATAACTTAAAGAAAAGATCACCAGAAGACTTACCCCAGGTTTTGTTATATTCTGGAGCGGTGCTCTGTGGTTGGTTTTGCTGACCTGCTGGAAGCAAAACGGCAATTTAGTGCATTTCATTTGGTTAATTTCTGATTTTTAAAACTCTTTTACAAAGCTTTGACCAAATGAAACTAAAATAGATGCATTTTAAGCAAGGCTGAACCAAACGTGAGCCAAGACGTGTTTGTCGTCAGAAAGCAGCTTGTGCTAGTTGGAAAATATTCCTGAGTGACACTCGCCTAGCTTTTTATAATACTGCTCCCAGTCCATCTGGCCCGTCTGGGATCCATTGTGACCTGAAACCAGACACAGATAACATGTCCAGATTTACTGAGAGCGGGGGTTTGGTTTTCTCTGCTCCCATCTAACAACTCTGATTCCTAATGAACTCCAGTGGCAACACCTGCAAAAATCTGTCCGTACAGGAAGTGTGCGGTCAGCCACAGGGAATGTTCTGCAGGCTGCTAACTATTTGAACCCACCACAGCAGCAGGGAACTTGAGAAACTACCCACTTTGACTTAAACTACAGTAATTTATTTAGAGCAGTCCTAGTTTGTGATTTGGGCACATCTACAGTTAAAATGTCCACCATTCCTTTGGAGGTACTTACTGTGGTCCTGCTGGCCCTGAGGCTGCCATATCTGAAATGTTGTGCCCCATCCTCCAGTCATGAACATCTGAGGCCCACTGGAAGGAAAAACAAACATTCAGTTTTATTTAATAAAACTGTTTTTAACCTCAAACTTTTTCAAATTGTGGCAAGTCGGCCACAAACTGCAGCACTTTTATTCAGATTTTATGTAATAAAGTAGTGCAGAAGAAATGCTCGTTAATAAAACGTCTTTGCAGCAAAAAAAAAATAATTGTTTGTCCTGTAATAATTTTTAAGATTGAAAAAAAAAAAAAGTTTGCAGAAGTCATATTACCCAAATCAAACAAAATTGATATTTTTTTTATGTTTGTGCAGTTAAATTTTTGTAGCCCAGTCAATTGATACAAAATTTGTCTGATTTTGTAAAATGATTGGGTGACCTTTGATGATCTCTGGAAACATTTATCAATATTTCTAAACCTAAAATTTTTGCAACATAAACGCTTAACACCAATTCCATTTGATTTGAGGAAGATAACGGGTTCTTCCTGCACTAATTTGTGTTGGTCTATCACAGAACATCCCACATTTATACACTGCATCTAGCTGCAACATGAATAAAACATGATAAAGTTGATTAATTTTTATGCAAGGAGCTGCACTGAAAAGTCAGGAGTTGGGCCTTACTGTTGAGGAGGAGTAGTCGGGCCTTGGTTGTAAGGACTCATCCCAAAGTTGCTGTTGCTGCCGATCCCCGGGCCCTGAGGAAGACCAGGAGAAGCAGAGGAGAGTGAGAGACCACACTTGTGTTTAAAGGGAGCCAACAGGCAAGGTCAGAGGGCAGGGGCGAGCGCTGATGCACTCCATTAAGTCCATTTGATGGATTCTTCATGTTTAACCTCTGGTGACATCCTGCTGGCCACTAGGAGCACAGAAGCCCGGCTCACCCAGGCAATGACATGTGTGCTCATGAATATCAGATCAGACAATAGGAGTTGGAAGAGGGGCTGAGGAGAAGGGGTGAGGGGGGCGCAGTGAGAGACGGGGACAGACCACCTACCCCAATTCTCTCATCGATCAGCTGACGGGCTTTTTCCAACTGCTGAGCGGTGCCTCGGATGGAGAAGATGCGGACATTGGGGTCAGTGTTGGGCGGCGGGTTTCTCTGCAGCTCCACATGGGCACGGGACTGCTCTTTGATGTTTTTGATAGTTTCTCCACCTGAAATGTTAAAAATGAGCTTTAATAAATGTCCTCTCCCCCTCACAAGTCAATTGGAGACGTCGCGGGGCGCAAAGCCACTCACGACTGAACATTAAAAGAGCCGATAAAGATCCCAGACTGCTCATCTTTATCGTTATAACATGTGATGGATGTGATCAATATGATAATCAGCTTTCTATTAATCCTCAATGCCAATCTGATGGGGGAAAAAATAAAAAAGTAAAGCAAACCAGTTTAAATGTATCAAAATGGAAACAAAAAAATGTTGGGCACCGTTTGGTGATTTAGGGAGCAAAGTCTATAGTTTACTGAGCAGAATCAGTTTTTGCTGACCCTAAACCCGCACAGCATTCTGGGGGATGAAGGCAGAGATAAGGCTTTAGCCGCTCAACCTCTCACAGCCAGCTCACCAAGGTTGGTGGCATCAACTAACTCGCTCTTTGGTTACCTAGCAACAAGCTATCGAGAAACTTGCAAAGCAGTTTCGGGTTTTGCCACTGTTTCTTAAAAAAACAAAAAAAAAACAATGGAGTGAAAAGACAAAATGAATATCATAGCTCATGAGTAAACTATCAATAAGTACAGATCGGAACCAATCTGAAATGCTTACATCGCGATAAGTTTTTCAGCCATGTTGATATTGCTCAGACCTAATACGAAGTAATGATATAGAAAAATCAATAATAGAGTTGGAATTTTTTGTGATTTCTATCACTTTGGTTCCCCTTTTCCTCATTCAGATTGCATAAGAACCCAGCTAAAAATCTCTGCATTTTCAATTGCCCCGTGGCCAGCAGTGTCTGAAACATACTTGCTTAACATCTGACAGAAATGTCAACTGGCTGCTGCATCTTATTTTCAGGGTGCAAACAGTTTGGATTGGACTTGTTCCCTGTGTAAACTCACCTCATTGAAATCCCAGCCTACCTTCAGAAAACCCCGGCATGCGTCTCACAACTCATCTACCATTCTCTTCTAACATCCATGCAAATCAGGAAACAAAAAACAACATCTCCTGCACCCCCCCACCCACCACCACCCCTCGCTCTCGCATCGGATGCCAGCTTCCCGACATGTGGGAAGAGCAATCACACCAGCGGGGCAAGATGAAACGTAGCTGGCAGGAGAAAAAGACAAAATTGAAGCGTATCCTCCTCTGGGGACGTCGTTTGTCTCTCACCTTTTTTTCCACCATTCTTGACTTTGTGTTGTTCTCCTGTGGGAGGCGAGAGGGAGCGAGGGAGGGCGCTTCCCGGGGCCGTCCCAACATCAATTAAACATTTGTTCACTTGTGGCTGACACACTGACGACCCTGACTGACCCCTGAATGAAAACCCTCATCTCGGTCCTCTCCTATGGTAGCTTTCTCCTCGTAGCCAACAGACTGCACATGGGCCATTAAGCCATTGTCAACCAAATGAAACTTCTGCCTTAATGAAGCCATTATGATCTCTTCTGGTCAGACAGCCGAGAGCAATGAAGACCCCAACCATTCATTTCATGGACTGGGCTGTAGAGCGGACAGATAATACGGGCCTTATTAATGAGACTGGTTTAGTGAGCAGCAGAAAGGGAGGGGATATAAAAGAGCAACTGGTGGCAGCATTCAGGGGCAAAGCTGGGGGAACTGGTTAGCTGCTGGTCTGGAAATAAAAACTTCCTGCACTGCAGGACAAAACCATCACATGTGACATTTCTCCTCTAGCCAGTTTCATCTCAAGCTCTAAATATTTATACGTACTTAAAAGTAGCTGATTGGATACTTTGCCGTCTACTGATTTTAGGCAGCATGTGTTAAACTTGTGAAATAAAACCTACTTGTGAATTTACTTTTCAAATAAATGTAATTCCATAGTAGGAGCAGCAATTGTAAAATATGGAGTCAGAAGAGTGCTAATTTGACTGAAACAAACTATTAACAGAGATGCATTGGTAATGCACTGCATCCTAAATGCACAAAAGAGCGCAATCACAGATCCTTCATCCCAGCAGATGTTAGACTCAAACTATCACAGCTCCCAACAAACTTCAGAAGTGTTAATATTTCTGCTGGCATTTACACCGTTTTTACTCATTTTTAACAACATTTCTGCTGTTATTGCACAACTCCGTTTACACTGTGTTGCAAATTAACTGTTTTTTAAATTCAATATACAGGTCCTTCTCAAAAAATTAGCATATTGTGATAAAGTTCATTATTTTCCATCATGTAATGATAAAAATTAAACCGTCATATATTTTAGATTCATTGCACACCAAATGAAATATTTCAGGTCTTTTATTGTTTTAATATTGATGATTTTGGCATACAGCTCATGAAAACCCAAAATCCCTGTCTCAAAAAATTAGCACATCATGAAAAGGTTCTCTGAACAAAGTAACTATAAACACCTGCAAAAGATTCCTGAGGCTTTTAAAAACTCCCAGCCTGGTTCAATACTCAAAACCGCAATCATGGGTAAGACTGCTGACCAGAAGGCCATCATTGACGCCCTCAAGCAAGAGGGTAAGACACAAAGAAATTTCTGAATGAAAAGGCTGTTCCCAGAGTGCTGTATCAAGGCACCTCAGTGGAAAGGAAAAAGTGTGGCAGAAAACGCTGCACAATGAGAAGAGGTGACCGGACCCTGAGGAAGATTGTGGAGAAGGACCGATTACAGACCTTGGGGGACCTGTGGAAGCAGTGGACCGAGTCTGGAGTAGAAACATCCAGAGCCACCGTGCACAGGCGTGTGCAGGAAATGGGCTACAGGTGCTGCATTCCCCAGGTCAAGCCACTTTTGAACCAGAAACGGCGGCAGAAGCGTCTGACCTGGGCTACAGAGAAGCAGCACTGGACTGTTGCTCAGTGGTCCAAAGTACTTTTTTCGGATGAAAGCAAATGCCATTCAGAAATCAAGGTGCTAGAGTCTGGAGGAAGACTGGAGTGAAGGAAATGCCAGAAGTCCAGTGTCGAGTACCCACAGTCAGTGATGGTCTGGGGAGCCATGTCAGCTGCTGGTGTTGGTCCACTGTGTTTTATCAAGGGCAGGGTCAATGCAGCAGCTATCAGGAGATTTTGGAGCACTTCATGCTTCCATCTGCTGAAAAGCTTTATGGAGATTATTTCATTTTTTAGCACAACCTGGCATCTGCTCACAGTGCCAAAACCACTGATATTACTGACCATGGTGTTACTGTGCTCAATTGTCCTACCAACTCTCCTGACCTTAGCCCCATAGAGAATCTGTGGGATATTGTGAAGAGAAAGTTGAGAGACCAAGACCCAAAACTCTGGATGAGCTTAAGGCCATCGAAGCGTCCTGGGCTCCATAACACCTCAGCAGTGCCACAGGCTGATGGCCTCCATGCCACGCCGCATTGAAGGCTGCAAAAAGATTCCTGACCAAGTACTGAGTGCATAACTGAACATAATTATTTGAAGGTTGACTTTTTTGGTATTAAAACACATTTCTCTTATTGGTCGGAAGAAATATGCTAATTTTTTGACAGGGATTTTGGGTTTTCATGAGCTGTACGCCAAAATCACCAGTATTAAAACAATGAAAGACGTGAAATATTTCAGTTGTTGTGCAATGAATACAGCTACAAAATGGAGCTGTATTTCCCTCAGCCCATTTGCTGCAATATTGACACCTTGAGATGCCATGAGACCCAAATTCTGAACATCATTATCGCGGTAGAAGCCATTTGTTTGTTAAATACTTAATGAAACATATTTACCGTGTTTGATGTTTGTTGACGTATAGTCACAAAGAACGAGATAATTAGTCCAAGTTTGTCGTTTATTGAACGTTCGGAAACTACAGTGGCTGTGATGCGCCATGAGAAAGGTAAAACAACCCGAACCGGTGATCAACTCAAAACTACTTGGACCTTTTTACTCTCAGTCTCTCAGTCGTTTAAGCACACCCATTGCCATGGCAACTTCCTGCGCTCCACAAGTGGATCAGAGATTATGTTAAAAACATAACATTCAGTCCGTTACGATATTAGGTTTTCAAGCTTGATATTTATTTTGCGATCATGAATGAGCCTCTCATGAACACAGCGGTAGTTGATTAGTTAATTTTAAACTCCTGCTCTGCTAGTTACTTTGGTAATGGAACCGAAAGCACAAAATTGCGCAAAACCTTGCTGAAACAATAATCACTCAGATTATTATTGCTATTGGGTCATTAATTTGAACACGTTTTGTTGATTTTTTTTTGTTGTTCTTTAATAAAGTTATGAACGTTTTGATAAGCCAGCCAGAGGACGACGTCCTGGTCTCAGCGTCCTGACAACGTTCAGTTTGTCACCTAATCCCGAGATCGACTCGAAACCTTCCACGATCGACATATTGCACCGCTGTTATAACAAAGAATGAACAGTTCAGAAACAATATGAAATAGGAAAAAAGTTAATTAACTGATTAAGTCGTGTTTAGATCGTTCTTGAAAAACAAATCAGTTACAGCTGATTAGTGGGTGAACTCACGGCTGCACAGTGAACCCACTAATTTTTTACAGCTGACAGCCGCTCCCCTCTCTTGCAGGTACTGCGTACCCCCGCTAAATCTTTTAGGGGTACGTAGTACCCTGCCGTGCCCCCTTACTTTCACAATAGTTTGTCTGTGGGACAATAAAGGCTATTTATACATGACTTTTACTAGATTAATAACTATTCCCTTCCCCCTTACTAATCTGGGTTACGACTATGGTTTTATGCATGTTGAAAGAAAAATGAATAATATTTTTTAGTATTTCTCAAAGAAAATCAACTTTCCAGTTCTGATGAATGAGGAAAAACTATTGCTGCTATGCATGGTGATCAAATGAAATGGGCGGCAAGACGGAAGGAAGAAATCGGAGGAAACATTAAGGGAAAGAAAAAAAAAATGGACAAAAGGTAGAAAAAAATTTATCGAATTGGAATAAGGTAGAGACAATAAGGTAAAGAGGAAAGGAGAATATATAAAATGACAAGAGACAAGGACAGGAAAGATGAGAACAAAGAAAAAGGGAACAACAAATGCTCACAAACACCTAAGAAGGAAAAAAAAGTAGTAAGGACATACAGGAAAGAGCAAGGAGGGAAAGAGGAAAACGAGAAGAAAATAAATGAGGAAGACAGGAGACAAGAAAAAAAGGAAGGACAAAAGAATACACAGGAAATAGAAGTCTGGAAATACAAATATGTTCCCATGCTCTGTGAAATACCGAAATCTAATCCAATACTTTTCCCAGACTGATTAGGAACTCTGTTGTTAGCACTGAATAAAGCACTAATAAACAAAGGCCAGCTGGGCTTTCTGATTGAAACACAATTAGTGTTTCGCAATAAAAGCCTCTGAGACTTATGAATGTATTACCGAACTTTAATGCGCCAAGGAATCATCCAGCAACGAGGCACTGAAATTCTGCAAAATTAAAATTTTCTCAAGTCTCACTTGACCAAGATATTTTATGAGGAGGGGGAAAAAAAACATCTGTATGTAAGTGGATAGGTGCTAACTACTCACTGAATTCATGGTTATAATAAAGTCTGAGCAGATTGGTGGGTGGCAGGATTTATCAAGCTCCGAGACTGTGTGTGTGTGTGTGAGAGAGAGAGTGTATGAGGTCAAAAGCGAGGGGCAACAGGCTGCATATGGCATCGTAAAGATATTAATCACCGCACCCTTTAAGGGGTGGCTGACAGCACCCAGACCCACCGCCATCTCCACCATATTGCCTCACTTCATATGCTAATGCAGAGAGCGGGGGACGCACCGCCCAGGTTTATTTGTTTCCCTCGCCCCACTACAAGTACAAAAGCCACTTGACATTTCTATTGCCATGTTTTTATCTTAGGTAAAGAGGCCCCCATCCGCACCGCCCACCGCTGCACGCACACACACACCGAGGCAACACGCATGCCACCGTGCAACACACATGCACACACAGCCCCTTCCAATGCAGTGGTCAATGACTTTTAAATAGCTGCCAATAGAGTGGGCATGAATAGCCAATAAGCTAATTCCTCCTATTCAATCCCTCGCTGCACTCTATTGGACTGAAAGGCCCTCATTAGATGCCAGGCAGCCTTCCACATGATTGAGGGCTGTTATTATGCACCTTTAACAATTAATGTCACATTACACGCATTATCCCCGTCATTAAGCCCTTAGTGAAGCCAATGAATACCACTTGTGCTATATACATGAGCGCAAAGGGAGGGGAGGGAGTAGAAGGGTGGTCACCCCCAACCCCCAGGTCTCATCAGTTTTACGAAGTCACCCAACAGCAAACGGCGTCCACTTATTGAAAAACAAGCAGCAATCTGCTCACTTTGCTTTAGAAAGTTCTTATTCTTTTTTCCAAGAATTCAGGAAATGCCACTTATTCAGAACATCAATCTGCGTGAAATCTTTTTGGGCTTTATGCACGTAAATAAGTCTGGATTGCACATGTAAAGCATGCTTAAAGCTGTTTACCAAGAAGCACAAACATGTTCTTTACCTTTGCCAATCACCAACCCACACTTATCAGCGGGTACAGCGTATGTCACCTCCTGCAGACCTCCAGCTCCTCCCATGTTACAGTCGCTGCGCCCTCGGCGGCCCATTGTGCCAAATCCGTCCCGCTCCTATTGGGAGGCAAGACAGAAAAACACAATGAGGGCAGAAACTACGACAAATAATCACAGAAGTCTTCGATTGGGCATTTTCATCCGTTTCTAGTCACCGATGAATATTTTGGATTGCTATTCATAGACTGTTTCTTTAAAAGTGTCTTGAAGAGATTTTAACACCCTTCATTTTGTCACTTTATATCCAGAAACGTCAATACATTTTTTGGATTTCCTTCTGACAAAAACACTAAGTTGCACATAATTGTGAAGTGAAAGGAAAACGATGCACATTGTTCAGATGTTTTTGCCAATAAAAGTCTGAAAATACATAGTAAATGCACTTATGGGTACGTCTCTTTGAGCTTTGTAGTTTTTGAAAATTTATTTTTCCCCCCCCAAAAAGTTTAATTTCAGTAATTTTTTTATTTTTTACACAGATTGAATTGGAAGAATCTGAATGTTATATTTTATATCATGCCAAAGATTGACTATTTGACTTAGGTCTGGGCTTTGAGTAGGCCCTTCTAACACAGACTTATAGCTCTAACAAGTCTTCAAAGAAAGAGGTCTGAATTGAGCACATGAATCAAATATTCATGCATAAGACTTCAATGTAACTTTTTTTTAAAATGTTCCACTTAACGTTTGAGTGTACTTTGTGTTGGACTGTAATATGAAGTCATACAAAATACCCTAAAGTTTGTGGGTGTAATGTAAAACCTTTCCAAGGCAAAAGATCAGAAATGAGCCCTGAAACTTTTACTTTCTTCAAGTTTAGTAGGAGTAAAAGATGGAATCTCTTTTTCTTCAAACTCTTAATAGTTTTATGTCCAACTGCTTTGAGATAAAGAGGGGGAAAGCAGACCTGAGCGGTCTGGACCAACTCATTGATGAGGTGAGCAGCATGATGGCAGTGGTCGGGCTGGCCCATCACCTGAGCAACGCGGTCAGGACTGACTCCGTCATCTAAACATAAAACAAAAACAGATTTAAGACCAAGCCTAAAATAGCTGCAGAGGTTACAACTATTTAATGTGATTTTGTTTTAGCAAAAAAAAAAAAAAGTAAAAAGAATGAAGATTTCTTTGAACACTCTTTGGGCTGACCTTGTTTGAACTGAATCCTGACACCAGCATCATTCTGAATCTTCTTGATCATTTCTCCATTTCTGCCAATGATGATGCCAACAGCAAATCTGGGCACAACCACCTAAAAAACAAGAACAATTCAGCAGAGGAAAAAAAGCAACAACAAAAAAAAAAAAAACAATAAGAAAACTGGAAAACCGCTGATGGATAAAGTCTTACATCCAGACTGCTTCCACCCATTTTTGACCCAAAGTCCAGCCTGCCAGCCCTGAAGTCTCCTTGGTCTTTGTCTCGAATGAGCTTCACCACAAGTTCACGTGCTTGCTATAAAAATAGATGTACATGAAAACAAGATATATTTTAATACAAATGATAGGATTTAATTGAATATAGCTTAAAACGCACGCAGTGGGCATAGCGTGTAAACTAAACAAACGGGAAAGACTTTAGCCCACAGTGATCGCCTCTTCTGTGTCTGACCTGCACTTTGTGGGGATCCCCAGTGATTCTGAGGGGCTTGTCCGCTCCAGTGGGCATGGGGTCATCTTGAATCATTATCATCTGGACTCCTGTTCTCTCCTGCAGAGGAAAAAAAAAAAAAAAACTACCAGTTACATGGGGCACAAAACACCAGCCATAGCAAGGAAATTCTAAGGTACAACATGTTTTCTTCCCTCAGTTATCTGAACATGGTGGGATGTTTTTAAAATGGGCACACGAATGTAGACCAAGTCATATGAAAAAACAACAATTGACAAAATCAAAGCAAAAAACAAAAACAAAAAAACAAAAAACAAAAACAATACACATAACTAGGATTGAAGGATGATTAATGTGTAAATTTCAAGAAATATGATCAGGAAAACACTGAACTAGAACTTTCCCAGAATGTTACAGACTGCATGGAAACACAAATGATCAAAACAATAAAGTAGCTTAAACAATTTCAAGACAAGACAGGTCGGCAGTATTTTTTCTTTTAACAGAATGGTGTTTAAAGCTTTTTACTCCTTAAGAAATCAGACAAAATCAGGATCACAGAAGATGATAGAAGATGATTAACTGGGCCAAACAGATCAAGGTCTTTAGACTGGACTGCATCTCACCTTTCTTATCAAATGATTACATTTTAGTAGTTTGAAAGCTGATTTCAATGAAAACCATTCAAGGTCGATGTTGATAATTTGGTTTTATCAAGCACATTAAATTAGCCAGATATGAAATGACTCAGTTTTCTCGTGATAAGCTCAGACTAGAATGTCTTTCCAGATCATACATTAAATATATTACAACTGAAAACTCTGTGCTGTCAATGCATCAAAACGCCACCTTCCTTGATGTACTTCAAGTAAAAATCTCATAGAACAAATAAACTTTAATAAGAATAATTTTTGTCTATTTCAATGACTTTCAGCACAATTTAGAATTTTATCAATGTTTTACTGTTGGATTTCAACACAATTCTCAGAAATTAGTTTGCATCTGCTGCAGCCTTTGAGAAAAAAACATTGAGAATTGGCCAAATTTTATCATGTTGACGTGCTGTAAGAGGTGTTTTTCCATGGCAGATTATAAGCAGACCTGCAGTTGTTTGATGGTCTCTCCTCCCTTGCCGATGACCAGGCCGACTTTGTTGGCAGGGATGAGGATCTGCTGAATGGAGCTGTTGCCGTCCATGTCGTTGTGGAAGCCGGGACCATACCGACACTGCTCCACAATCTCACTCAGCAGCCGCTTCGCCTGCCTGCAGGGCGGAAAAACAAGACTGCTTAGAATGTTCAGAAGAAAAACCAGCTGAGCCACAATGTTCAGCATCAACAGGTTCGACTACTTTCGAAACAATGAAATATAGATTTGCTTTATTTCTTTTCTTAAATCGGTGCCCAGACTCACTCAATGTTCTCTGGGCTCCCGGTCAAAGTGCAGGGTCTGTCCAACATGCCACCACTGTCTACAATAAGAGAAAAAAAAATAAAAAATCACAAATCATTCTCACATACAATAATGTGTGGTCAACATAGTCACAGTAAAAACCAGGAAGTTGCTTTCCATGACCTGAAAAACTAAAAGGCACCATGAAAGGGACTGGTATTAAGAAATGTAACTGTGTAGTGTGAGCGCTCTGGGACAGATCGGTTTTCATGTTGCTATTCATCTGCTTCAACAACGTTCACATTTTCCAACCGTGCTCAGCCCATAGGGCATGCTATTGGGATCGAAGAATTAGCAAAGATGAGATTTTAACATAATTTTCAACAAATACCAGTAAAACCTTTTGCTTGAATATTTAGCTAACATGAATGTTTCACAATTTAATATGTGTTAAAGAAAAAAACAAACCCCCAAAAAAAACACTTTAATCTTTATGGAAAACTTCAGTTCAAACAAGTGCAATTTTCAAGCATCTGAGGTGAACGGAGATCTCAAACATGGCAGATAAAAGCTGCCGCTTCTTTTTGTATGTTCAGCAGAGCTGCACAATGCATCATATGACGACAATATCAAATGCAATACTACCACATGAACAGACTGCTTGGTAGGACACTGTATTTCAATTAGCAAGTCCAAAATTAGAATGCTAATGCCGTTTTGGCCAGCTGCTCTTTATGACGACACTTCATGTACACTTAAGGCGGTTAAAATGCCAAAGCTTATAAACGTGGTAAAAGAACTTATTCAAAAAAACCAAGTGATTTGAATGAGGATTACTCACAATATTCAGAAATAGTATTGAAATTACCCTAATATTGTATAGAGCTGTAGTTTTCACATTTAAAACTTTACAGTTAAGATGGACTTTTATTAAATCTCTGTTCAGTAAAAAATTTCCCACAACAGGTTGTATCAGATCCAAGTTCACTTTATTTTGCACAGGAGCCACATTTATTTAACTAAAACTAACTTTACTCATTCTGTCTCTACATGGTTAAAGTAAAAGAGTTAACTTATTAGTGAAGGGTAGAAATATGACATTACTTCCCAATCGTCCTTTTTCCAACCTCTTTTTACCAGATGTTTGTTTATGGCAGGGTGAGGTGCTTTTTAATCGCGCAAAACATTTTGTGTTGCATAAAATTGGAACAAAAAAATCCTGATTAAACAAACCGTGTTGTCTTTCCACTTCAGACTCTTATAAGGCATACCTGAGGCAATCTGGATCTTGCAACCTGATTCCTGCTGTATTCTTGAAATCTGCTCTCCTCCTTTTCCAATAACTATGATAAGAAAGGAAACCGTGAGCCTTTCTGAATTCATACATAGAACTCATTTGTGACAATAACTTGAGGGTTACTTACTGAATCCAACCATCTTATCAGGCACTTTAAAGTCTTCCGTTGTAAAAGCCCTGAAAGCCAAACAAAAAGCATGATTAGAGCATAAGTCACGTATTTTACCTGTTGATCCAGCTGACTGGATCAACAGTCAGCTGGATTGCATTTCACAACCTCCATGATCCCTGCTTTAAACATCTAATTGCCCAGTTTTTGTCTACATCATGGTTAAACTTACTCTTAAGCTTCAGAATAAGTTTACTATTAAACATAAAACATAAAATCCCTTGAATAAACCTTAAGATTTCCACGTCGTATTTTGTCAAGGCATGGCCAATGAATAAAGCTAATGTGCATCGCCATTACTAAAAGCAACCAAGAGTTTTTTGCTCACCTTTGATGTACCAACGCCCCAAGATGGTTTCCTACTGAGGGAAGAGGGAAAAAAGTAAATTTAAACGTGTGAAATATGCCTATAGTAGCAAATGTATTGATATGGAAAAGCGATAAAGCAAGCAATATCAGAAAAATTGATTCAATGCTGGGGGGGCAAAAAAGGGAGCAGATGTTTGTGAAGCTGCCAATCCTACAAGTCTGCATCTGACCCACAGCGGGGAGCTTTCAGCGGCAGGGAAGTAAGACCTAGAGGTGCATGAATGAGCGTTTCAATCAGAGCCGCTCTGAAAGAGAGGCAGCAGCCGGGTCAATGACTGCTGGTCCCGAATTGAATTTTTGACAGGTAGAATCAAGCAAGGGTCCTGCAGGGTCACCGGAGGATGTTCAGCCACGGATGTGAAAACCTGAACTGATATCTTTACGGGTTCAATCAATTTTATGGCTGTTTGCACTGATTTCACTTCTTCTGGAAAAAGCGCCCGGGTTAAAGCTCGAGAACAGAACAGCTATGAATACAAAAAAGGGAGGTGTGCAAACTTTATACAAGGATAGAAATTGTCACAAAAAAAATAAAAACTTTTGCAAGAAGTTGAATATATGTTTGAAAATTAGACACTGAAAGCCAGCTGCAGAACTAGAAAGTTACCATGTCTGTCATTTTTCTTATTCAAAAGGACAACCTTGACTAAAGAAAAGTGAGGACAAATTTCCACAAACAGCAGTGCATCCAACAAACAACCTGAATTGCATACAATTTTCCTATTCGTGCATTCAAGGCCAAACTATCGTACAAACAACTGTGACAAGATAAGAGGAGGCCGCGGTAAATAACTAGTGCTTCCACTTTGTGAAAATGAAATGGATCAAATGTTTGCAGTGAGTGACGAAAACCACGGCAGGATGATTGTCTCCACTACGGCGCTTCGAGTATTAAGTATCTGACAAACAACATGGCTCTCACTTCAGATTATAGACCAACTCCAACAAGCTTTGCCAGTTTCACTGCAAAGAAAAAGGTACTGGCAAATAACTCTCAAAAGGTCTACGGGTTACATATTTGGTGCAGATCATACGACAAAAACTCTGAAATAACAAGCGACAATATGCAGCTTAAGTTTATAAACTACTGAAGGAAGGAGACTCAAAGTTATTAGAAGTAAGAGATGCAAGGAGCCATTTAAAAATGTTACTTTTCTACAGCATGCATAGAAATATTTGAAAAAAATTATGCTGCTCTTGGTTTCAGTTTAAGAGCTGTCACAATTTCACAATAGTATAAATCGTGTAAAAATAAACTATAGGATCTAAAAAGAACTGACATGCAGAGTTATTATGAAGGCTCACCTCCATTGTCTAGAGAACGTTTTTGGCCCCCAAAGCCAAAGAGGGAGGGGTCTATGACTGGACACGAACTGTTCATGTTGGGCATCTGGTCTCCTCCCATCTTGGCTGCCATCTGGAGACAAAACAGTGGGACAGATGGAACAAGTGGTTCAATTATGATATTCTCCAAACGTAAGTTTTCACAGAAATAATCCTGAACATCACTTTGGTAATTAGCTTATTCGTTCACCTTCTTTTTTCTTGCTTGGCTAAGAAAAAAAAGAGTATAGCTATTTTCCAAAGCAACTGTTAATATTTGATCAATTTCACTACTAAATCACAAAAAATAATCACAAAATATGGATATTGAATTCTTTAAAGCATCTAGATGAATGATTTATTCCACAGACAAATCCACAAAAAGTTGATCACTTCTTAGTTGTGAAAGTAGAAAAAGACCCTATTTAGGCTGGAGAGCAAAGAGGAATCTATAAAAGCAAAATGTTGCACTCCAGAATAGTTATGCTGCCTCAGATTAGTGATGAACCGATATGAGAATTTGGACTGATATCGATATCAATATTGCCACTATGGCCAATAATCAATATTTTGCGTAATATTCATTAGGGCTGAAACGATTCATCGAGTAACTCGATTACAAAAAATCCTCGAGGAAATTTATCTGCCTCGAAGCTTCGCTAAATTTATTGTATTGTAATAAGCAATGCCGTTAAATACGCAGCACACTGGTCTAGCCAGAGGGTTTTGTGTTGCACAACGCTACCACTTCCGTTAGCGCCTGGTTTGTAGCTATGGAGGGAACCGGAGAATGCTCAGAAGGAGAACCCCGAAAGCGACAAAAAATGTCAAAAGTTTGGGAACATTTTAGGCTAAACAGAAAGGACAACACAGCGCAATGCATCCACTGCAAAGCAGAATTGGCGTACCGCAACAGCAGACATCAATGTTGCAGCATCTGAAGAGAAAACACCCGCTACATGCATCCAACTCGTACACGGTTGCCAACAGGTAACGTTTATGTTCTCTTTGCTAACTACTTTGTGTGATAATCTGCCATGTTATAGATGTAAATTGAGGCACATTATTTTGCTAACGTTACATCTGCCGCTTAAACGTAGCGGTTACTTAACCGGGTGTAGTGTAAATTGTATGTGAGGGTGGAATTGAGAGAAATTATGCAGGACTTAATGTAAGTTTGTTAATAAAAATACGCAGCAACAGATTACAGGCATAAGCTGAAAAGCATTTATTTATTGGTGTCTTTCCATCCTGAAAAGTTACAATCTTTTTTCTTCTCGCTACTGTTATGTATGAATTAGAAATTTTTTATTAATATTTTGTAGTAATTCTATATTTGTTACACCTTAGACTTAAAATATATTGTATAAAATGCAGTATTTACTATTTTGTCTAAACTTGTTTTATTTTTAAATCAAGTATTTTCTTGATCTTTTCTGTTTGAACTTTAGAACAAAAAAGCAAGAGATTTGCTGTACTACTGATTTGAAACTTTACTGGAGGTTTAATGTTATTGCATTGTTATTATCAATAAAATGTTAAAGAGTTAAATGAGTTGTTTACTTAGTTCTTTTACGTGTATGTGTATTACTCACTGAAGATAAATACATAAACTAAAAGCTGTAGTATAGACATTTTTATAAGCATATTTGTGAACCTGCCACTTTATTATTTGAATATAATTTAATATCTTAGGATAACTTTTCTTCAGGTTAAAGAAAACTACTGTTACAAGTAAACTTTATAAACTACAAACATTTAATTGTTAGGGATGCTCAAAAAGGAGATATTGGACTGATCTGGACTAACTGGGGTTATTGCAGATTTGCCAATAGTTTATTTTATAAATTTTTTTATCCCATTACTCGATTAATCTTAAGAATAATCGATAGATTACTCGATTACAACAGCCCTAATATACATACACATTTAAATACTGGGCCAGGAAATGCACAACCATGACCACATGCATATTGGGGGGGGGGGAATTTATTAGTTTTTATTACAATACAAACCATAAACATGCTCAATGAAGTGTTTCTCAACTTTGAAAAACTAAACCTAGTTTGCAAATATGACTATAATAAAGGCAAATTGTAGAATATATTACAACTATAAACAACCACCTTCCTTAATGGCTATTCAATCTTGTCAGCTGCAACTCTTCAAAAGGAAATTATGTGCAAAGTTACACAGAGACTTGCACCACTGCTTCGTATTCACAGAGTTCCAAATGTGAACTTCAGGTATTCTTAAACTAATCAAGCTAGATTCAAAAACTTCACCAGAGAATCAGTGCATGACAATGAGTTTACTCCATCTTTAGATAAAGAGGGGAAGAAAAGGCAGATCATCTCTCTTGATCTACCTCAGACCTTTCTGGTATATTAATCACATAGTACCACCAAATGACTCAAATATCTTTTTCACTTTTGTAAAATGAGAAAAAAAAAGATGCAAAAACATCCATCCCAAAATCATATTTTAACACAGATGATTATGTCTGTAATATCAAATCAGGGTTGTATTATCTCTAGTTATGCCAATCAATATCAGATAAAAAAAAATGGGTGCACTCTGCAAATCTGCACTTTTGGGTGAAGTTTGCAGCAACACTTCAGGTGACCTAGTTTTTCTGTTAGGTTGCCATGAAAACACCATGAGACCTGATTACGCAGGAAAGATTGTAGCATCCCAAAATTGACATTTTTTTAAACCAGCATCTTACATCTTATTAAAATTACCATTCTTTAATATATGCATGCTAATAACACAGTCATAATTAAACATTATGAAAAATGGTTTCGTGTAGCATCATTATAATGATTTTGAGCAGCAAAATGGTGATCTACATCAGTGGCCCCCAACCCCCGGTCCGCGGACCAATTGGTACCGGGCTGCGCAACAAATAATTAAATATGTTTGTTTTATGTATTATTTGAGTCTGGAAGATCTTTTATTTTCAAAATCCTTTAACCAGAATCTCGGTTACTTGCGCACCAACATTGAGCCCACAAGCAGCAAAATGAGTAAGAAACAGATCAGATGTCTTTGGAAAGTTTCTTTGCAAAGGGGAAAAGGCCCAGAGAAGAGACAGGAGAATGGATTCATCCTGGACCGGTAGGTGAGTCCCACGTTACAAGCCGCTCTGCGTAACATGCGGCGACCGGCTGCTAATGAGGCAATGAAGCTTCAAACTGCTTCGCCACGTAGAGACCAAGCACGCTGTGCTCAAGCAACACACTTCGGGTGTTATTGTCTCTCATCACTCCCAGATGGGACCGTCTCGTTGCAGAGAAACAAGCTCAGGGCTCCCCGTTAGTCATTCTTGTGAGTTAAAATTTTCACAAAAGTAAAATGTTTGTTTTTGTGTCGCATCTGTATCTTATTTTGAAGGGATATGTAAACGTTACCATAGCGACCAGAGTCAGAGAGCGTTTGGGCAGTGGTCGAGAGGAGATGAGTAGAGCTCGTGAGTCTGAAGTCTAGTTTAGACGGCAAGATTTAAGAATTGTCAGCCGATTCTCCAAATCTTTGTGACCACAGAGCTGATAAAAGTCCAACAGGTTCGATCGGTTCGTGTGTCCAAGGCAGGAGCAACACGAACTGATTCCAGTCACGAACATCCCGATTCCAGAGGATAATTCAGTAAACCCCCCAACATAGCGGGAATTTAGAATAACCAAACACGGATGACGATGTAGAAGCAATTGTGATAGTTTGTGGAGTCATTTTAAGAGATAAAAGACGTATCAAAAAGGCGGTGGATAAAAGACGACGGGAGCAGCCGCTCTATTTGCTGCACTACGATTTGGAGGCGAGTTATGTTTTTTCATAGTCAACATTTTTAACTGAATAAACATAATATATAATAGTGACCTATAATAATAGACATTTCCACATGTCATCTCCGATATCCACCGGACTCTCAGTTGCGCGATATGTCAGCTGTTTGGGATTCCCCTCTGTTCTTATGTCACAGCGCTTTCTGATTGGCTACCTGTCACATTCAACAGGTTGCATTCTCGTTCCCAGTCAGGGAAAACCCCACAGGCTGCGATAAAAGGGCCAACACAACCCAAATTGGATATATTCAGGCTTTAGCGGGAACACTAACATGCAGAAGCCTTATCTGAAAGTTAAAACATTTCCCCTCCCCCGGGCCGCAGCAAAATTTCTAATTCTTGACCGGTCCGCGGTAATAAAAAGGTTGGGGACCACTGATCTACATCACAGCACATTTTAAGATGACACCACACTGGGAATGACGTGCAACAGATCTGATCATAATGCAAATTAAACAAGTTGTTTTAGAAGGTTGTTCACTGGGTTTTGGCTGTGGGGTCATTTCTTCAGAAGCAGCACCAGGATTCCTTTACGCAATACCAGCAAATGTGGTTTTAACTTTTCTTGGCGTTTTGTTAATCTTAGTCAAGAAAGTTGCACAAGTTTGACAGCTTGCAGAATAAAATACTTAATTCTTTAAGTCAAGAGAACAAATTTAGTCCTCTCCACAAATTGAAATAAATCTACAAAAGTAATAACAAAAACTTGGGTATGTTAGTTTCAAAAAGTATTCTTAATGACAAACTCATTGGAAAACATAATTTACCGAATATTGTTTTTACACTAAAGCCAATGCTTCTAACATAGAGCCTATTTAGATGGCAATCTTTGTTTTGTATATGTTCCAACTTGCAGTATTTTTCATTTTTTGCAAGAATGCTAATTTGTCCACCATAATTTTCTGATCTTTCAGATTAGAAAATTCTTTCATATTTCAAACATCCAGAAAAAAAAGTGTCAGCTCTTTATATTTGCTCTGCTCATGTTTTTCCGCTGCTGGAAAAGTGTATAGCTCCATGCAAAAACAAACAAACAAACAAAAAAAAAGCATGCAGGTTTTTTGCATTACAAAAAAAAATGTCTTTCAGAAAATGAACCACTTGCAAATATGAAGTAGATTCTCACATTGTGCGATGATGGACATTCAAATCTTCTGCGTGAAAGCGTTTTTCTATTCTGCCTTAATCTGTCACCTCTCCTTTCACACCAAAGTATAGCATTTCAGAAAATTACACTAAATTGACATGTGTGCTTGCCTGGAATGTTTTTTTCACAAAATGAAAATATGCTCATGGAAATTAGAGTCTCCCATCACCTTCAGGGACGATTATCTACTTCAGAAAGCCACTGGTGGAAGAGAAGCTGCAATAGAAATAAGGAGGCATAAAAGGAAGCAGGTGTGAGGTTGCCGTTACCACGGCGTCTCTAACGCCGCGGACCCATCAAGAAAATGTTAAAGCACTCTGGATTAGGTCAACACTTGCGCAATTCTTTTTAAATCAGAGTATTTGTTTGCTGTTGCCATCAGACATTTTTCCAAACCCCTTGGTATGAGAGCATCTGTTTTCATAAATTTCTGTCAAAGTGACAACTGTTGCGGCGGCATCTGTACGCACATCGACTGGCCTAAGAAACGTAGCTGGAGGAGCACAGGCTGAATGTTCATCCACTCATATCCTGGTTTCATTTCAACAAATACTTTCCTACCCATCCTTTGCAAGCTGCCATGTTTCAATTCAAAAGCTTAATTCCCTTCCCTCCTCTTTATAGATTCATGTCATCTCTGTTATATAAAAGCAAAGGCATTTTTCTGAACATAAATTCAAAATGCAATGCTTTAAGAATTTAATACCTCATAACAAAGAGGAAGGATAAACTATAGCATTGTTGAGTTAAATTGTAGATTATACTTTAGTTGTTCTTACTTGCAGAAATCACAACTGGACGTTTTGTCTTAAATGAGATGAATTTTGAAGCAAAATGCCTGGCTGTCCACAGAAACCACCAAGTAAATAGATAAACATCACTGTGGACCATAAGAGCCTCCCAAGATAGTTTTCAGGTCAGTGTGCTGAACATAAGCCTTGCTGTTGGAATTTGAAGGTTTAAAAGCAAAACAAAAAAAAAAAAAGGTTGTAGAAAATTATTTTTCTCTCAACCTCGAGGGATAAGAGTGTGACATAAAACTGATCGCTTAGGTCAGTGTTATTAGGTATGATTAGGATCCAGATGACGACAAGTAATGACACCGAGACACTGATTAATTCACCAGACAGACAGAATCTGGTCTTGGGCCACTGTACTACACAGGAAGTGCAAAGGCAAATCCCTCCAGCCCCTCTAGCTTTTCGCTTTAAATGTCACTCACTTTCAGCAGCTGCTCCTCAAGCAGAAGGATAGCTGCTATGAGCGCATCTGTGGTAACACACAACACCACACAAACAAGTATAAATAATCATAATAACATGGTCTCCACTTCCTACTTTAGTCTTGTGCTGCATTATTGTCATATGATACAACGAAACCCAATGCAGCTCGTTTCTCTAGAGATAGTTCCCATACTTAAAAAAAGAGCAGCAAAGATGTGTGATCACAACTAGCACTGGTTAAATCAATAAAGAACAAACTCTGATTTTAATGGTTTCATCTTAAAAAATATAAAATAAATCTTATGACGCCAACCAAGTGTCATAAGACCAACCAGGAAGATAATTGGGAACCTAACAGAGAATAGCAATTAAAAGAAGAAATATTTTCAGAATTTTTTAAACCAAAAAATATATATTTTAAACTGTTTTTAGCATGCTATATTGTAGAACTGCATGTACCATCCCATATGTGGCTAATAACGCAGGTAAACGTTATTGTGGAGCCAGAATGAAGCTGACAATTAGAAAAGAACAAAATAGTAACCCGTAGCAACCAATCCTGCTGGACTTGAACAATAAAGAAAAAATTCAGCAAAATGCACAGAAAGACATTTTACAGAACACATCAGCATGGAGCAAAGCCTTGTTTACACTGTAAAAAATGTGTTATCTGTGTCAGATCCATGTTTTCATAAACAATTTATTTTAATATAGACTTTACCCAACATTAACATTTCAGGTTAACAGAAACACACAGAAAAAAAAATAATTTCACAACTGAATCATAAAGTACATTAAAATTCATATTAAGACTTATCTTGTTTACCTTTTTGCCAAACGGGGAAGTGACACATTTAATATGTTTTTCTAAATATGGGTTGAATTGTTCCCCATCTATCAGTTTTGACCTAATAAAGGAAGTTAAAATACTGTCATGTTGCAATTAATTCCAGCTTTTTAAAACAAAAAAGAACATAAAGACTTATACAAGCCCTGACAGCTAATTCATGCAAAGTTTCTGCCAAACAAACACATGAAGAGCCCATTGCTGCTGGTGCAGGTTAGGAACACAAGATCCTTTTTCAGCGCAGATACTTTAATCTGTTAACACGTACACAGAAATGAAAGTTATCCTGTTCCCCACACGCCATGCACAAGCCACACAACTGGTGGGACCTTAAGTGTGGCCACTAAATATAAAGAGCAGTAGGAGAAAGTAGAAGGCAGAGGACAGGGTGAAATACCGTTCTGACAGCTTTAGAGCTGGTGTTACAAAAGCATCAAAACAAGAGCAGGTGGGGAAAATTTTACTTTCAATAAGGTTAGCTGAAAAGTTTAACCTTTCATTAGATTATGTTTGCAGATTGATACTCTTTTAGTTCTGTTAAGGATTTCTGCACAATCTCCACCTGAGGTTATAAATGCTACAAGGGGAGAGGTGAAATACAGCATGGCTAAAGTCCAGTTTACACACTAATAACAGCTGTCATTGGCGTATCGTTTCTAAGCTCGAGTAAACAGTTGTATTTAACAGATTTACTGTGTGGCCGTCTTTGACTTGCATTAGGTTTGTTACTACTAGTGAGCTTGCGGCTGTTGTTTGTACTTCAAATCATGGATTTGTGATTGTGCAACGGGAGTTTTTTTTTTTTTTTCTGCCACAACTGGTTAATAAGAGCTTCAAGAACACCTACTCTTAACTTAATGGAAAAATTCCCAGAATATAACTTGCGATTTTTTTTTCTACCCCAATATTGAGTCTCAAATTCAAGAATACTTTATTGATCCCAAAGGAAAATTAAACAGCATAACCTAAAGAGGTTTAGAAACCTTTAAATCAGTGAAATAGACCAACAATACCAAAAATCAGCTTAATATGTGAACACACATTTAGGTTAACTTCAGTCTGGTTAACCTAAAAATAAAAAAGGGAACATTTGCCATCTTAATTTTGGACTTGATTCCATTCTCTGATGCTTTTTATCTTAGTTTTATAGTCATGAACATCATCTTCAGGCAAAACAAAAGATGATTACAACTTAATTAACTGGCACTCATTCTTCCCATTGCAAGTTTCACAACAGTAATTCCAATAAACGTGTTGCAATTAGGCAAGTTTGGCAAATTTTGGGTCATGGCTTTCAATGTAATTTGAGGAACATAATTACCTAAAATTGTATGTTTTTTTAAAAATGTTGTAGCTAATTTTTAGCTTCCATGCATGGTCTGGATAAACCGGTGTCAAAGATTTATAGCTTATGGTTTCAAAACTGCTGAGATTTTGTCTGGCATCCCAAAGAGAGTGACAGTTTTCTCTCACTGGTTAGATCTTGACATGACACACCTTGCTGCACACTGTTAGTTAAGCTGGCTATAAAGAAGGCGAAATAACTTTTCACTCACTTACAAAGGTCTGAAATATGTCTGTGGAATAATTTCATGGTGAAAACCACGGCCTGACATTGCGTGGAAAGGAAAGGCGCTCCACCCAACATTCCTTTTAAAGGGAAAGGTGTTTTAATGCCAGTTGGCAAGCCATGTGCAGCACGTCTTTTAAGCTGATTTTAACAGGTAAAATCAACTTGTTGTACACTCACAATGTTATTATAAAAAAGAAGTATCTGACAGGTCGTTTATGTTCCTGTAATTTTAACCAATATATGCATCTTTTTTGTACACACAACTATTGCAAAAGTGAGATCGCCAACATACTTAATAATAGTCACATGGTGACAACTTAAACACAAGAGGAGTGGTAAAATTTCAATTCCACATGTGTGAAATTTTGCAGATAGTAATGGAAAAGTCCATGTGTGCTGAGCAGGAGTTCAGGGGGGGCTTATTTCAACAGATGACGTTACACATTATATGGCCTAACTCCAACTGCTGCCAGGACATACTATCACACGAGCTAGCTGGCTAACAGCTGTTTCACAGATCAACTCGATGTTACTACACAAATAACACGCCTCCAATTGATAATATTGATGTTTGCAGTGTTATGACGATCACATCTGAAATGTTTACGCGTGAGAACAGCGAGTGGTGCCTCTTCAGGGTCCGACATAGCCTCCTTTAACTGGGGCAACAACTAGTTACACTGATGCTAACTCAGGAACCTGAAGCAAACAGCTGTTCGGGCTTCGTGTCTAAACTGAATGTTGTGTTTTGTCACGTTATGGGTCAAGTTCCAAGGCATTCAAGTTGAACGTATAAGTTAGCAATGAGGCTAACAGCAACTTCTGTGAGTTGACAACAGGTTGTAGACTTAACTTATTAAAGTAGCGCAAACTTTGATATCAAAGCAGGCCTTCGCTTCATTCCCCGTCAAGGTATTATGTCGTCGCTTTGACGGCTTCAACACAGAGTTAACTGCTCGGCCGGCCTCTGTAAACTTTAATCTGTCCTCTCAGCTATGCTGCCTCGGCTACTTGGTGTTAGCCTGCTAGCTCGCAGGGTGCATGAGGAGTGTTTATAGTGCTCAGTCCGGATTGCCCCGACCAAAACCCAAACCAGCACCGCTCGTAAAACACGCCTTTTGTGCTCGGTAAAGCATCACCCTTTTGTCAGCCGGAAAGCGTTTTACCTGTCGGACCCGGCGTATCGTGTCTGCGAAGTCATCTTTCGTGCCTGGCTGAGCCACCGAGGCCTGTCCCTGGATCAGCTCCGCCATCATCATCATCATCCGCCTCGGCAGCTGAGAGCCACACTTAAAAAAAAAAAAAAAAGAACTGCACACGTGCCAGAACTAAAACTCCGCGAGCGTGTAGATCTCGCGAGCTGATCGGAAAACGTATGAGCTTTTGGACATAATGAACGCAGACGCTTTTTTATTGGTTGTTTGTTTGCAAAGTAAATAAATGTTTTATTAGGGTTTTATTGCACGTCATAATTGCATACTCGTTTCATTAAAAGCGTGTTTTATGTAAAATTTCAGCTAACAGGTATTTTATATAATGTCATTTTTTATACTTTAACCGTGATATGGTACATAAACAAAGGTCAAACATTACATAGCCTACATTCCACACACATTCAATACTCACACAATTCTCTGAGGCTGTGACTGCACTTAAGCAATTAAACGGACCTCTGCTTTTCTGCAATAGTGAACACTTTACATCTAACAGACCATGCTGAAAAAGTATAACAAAACATAGATAGATAGATAGATAGATAGATAGATAGATAGATAGATAGATAGATAGATAGATAGATAGATAGATAGATATTGTTATGTCTTTCTCTATTAACTTATAAAACATTGCCATCTTTAAAACTGACTTTCAGCGGAGTTGCTCCAGGCTACAAAGTTATTTATTTCCCCCCATTTTCAATCCAGTATTTTAATCAATCCAGTTTAAGAAATTATAGCAATAATATCAATAAAATCATGAAAAGAATATCATGTTTCCTTTCCCTTTCATTGACAAATGTCCAGTGCAATGCTCTCTGTATTGCCTCACACACTTCATAGACATGTTTCATCAATGCAGATTAATCAAAGATCAATTTAAATAAAAAAAAAAAAATAAGCATAGAGAGTATTTTAGAATTTTGTAGGTTTTGATCAAAATACATTGTTATTTTTATAATTTACGAACCTGTATTATACATTTTGATCATGTGATATCTGAGAATCTTACATTTCTAGAATCGATACATTTAATTTAACCTTAGACTTATAAGGCTTTCTGCTTGATAGGGTTTTAATAATATAGATTTGGAGTTTCTGATTCTCCACCTTGCACCACATATGGAAGCATCTATTGTTGAACATCTGGAAAATGCCAGCAGCCAGACAGTAGAAAGTAAAATTGCTTCAGATTTCCAGAACTCTTTATGCAAAACAGTTCCTGCTCCATAAATTGCATCCAAATTCCAGAGAGTAACATAAAGCAGCGAGATGATGTGTGGTCCTTTGGGATAGTGTGAGACACAGATCACCCTTGTCTTTGTTTCTGCGTTTCTTTTGAAGCTCAGTGGCGTAGAATCCTGTTTTCTGAGCTCTTCTCTGTGAGGTCTTTACTGTTCAAGATTTTATTTTGAGCACAGTTGAGAGGAGATGCAGAAACATGAAGTGTATTCATTTTTGTTGAGCAGTATGATTAAAAATCATTTTCCCTCAATGCTAACACACCTGCAATATGTCCATGCAGCTGCTGGAGGTTCAAACTCAAATTTTAGACAAGCAGATTGGCATTCTCCATCTTCCAGACATTCATGCATATGTCAGTTTCTCTTCCACTTCAGCCCCTGGGCATGTTATCACCTCCTGAAAAGAAGCAGAGGATTTACGTGGCAGCTGAAAGCTTTTCCCAGACCAGCACCCCTGAACGAAGACCTCCAATTTCACTTGACTGAAGTCTGATCCGTCTCCTCCGACATCTTGCAGCCATGTGCGGCACTGCCAGTGTATTCAAACCAAAAAACAAGAAGGAAGTGGAATGATTTTAGTCATTTAATATCAAAAAAAGGGAGTCAGGTGGCGATCTTCACATACAGCTGTAGAATGCACACTGTTATGCTGAATAACTCCATCAGATCAGATCAAATGGGAAGTGAAGGCAGTAAAAGCAGGTGCTTATCAGGAAGAGGTTTCTGAGTTAGTGCTGACAACAAGTGCGTCAGTATGTGTGCAGGATCAGGTGTCACACAAACTTTCTCCCTTTATTGTCTTCCCGATGACAGATGCTTGTTCCAAGGGTTCACTCTGGTAAAACTGCACTAGCTGGCTTTAATGAAGTGCAAGTGCAAACTTGATAAGACTCAGGAAGGAGCTAAATAATTGATGCACCTTTCATTTCATTTTAGCTAGGTTTTAAGTGGACATTTATATGTAATGCACCTTCGCTTGTGCACATTTACTAAAAACAAAGTCCATCAATATTTCTCACACTTCCTCTATTCAACTACGTAGCTTTTTTTCTCTTGTTGCATTTCTCAAAAACAGGCAATGTGAAACTGTAATAGCTTTATAATTGCCACAGTTCTGCTTTGAGCACTCTTTTTTTTTAAGGCAGAGCCCAAAAAAATGTCTAGTTTCCTCTAGAAACCCCTCAAGTGTCCCAGCAAGGCTTTTATTTCAGAACCACATGGCTCATACAGCAGGAAGCTATGAATAAAAACTAGGCTGAGAAACATTAATAATCTTTACACTTGGACACAGGAAAATGAGACCCAGACCTGGATTGCGTCTGTAAACTAAGTCATGTTACATATAAAAATGCAATTTAAAAAATGGGGAGTTGCCCTCAGGTTCTTGAAATTACTAAACCTAGCAGAAATATTGGAGCATTTTGAACGCATCTTAAAACTTTTATAACTGTGGATTATAAAAGTTGTGGACAACATGGACGTTGTCATGTAAAATTAATTAAAGTTAAGATTGACTGAGTATTGTATATGTTTTTAGTTCTCTGGCACTTCTACCACCTTGTAATTGTGTTTTTGATTTAACCTAGCTCATACATCCATCCATTTTCTGTACACCCTGGTCCCTTAGTGGGGTCGGGAGGGTTGCTGTCTATCTCCAGCTAACGTTCCAGGCGAGATACACCCTGGACAGGTTGCCAGTCTGTCGCAGGGCAACACAGAGACAGACAGAACAACCATGCGCACGCACACACACACACACACACACTCACACCTAGGGACAATTTTAGAGAAACCAATTAACCTGACAGTCATGTTTTTGGACTGTGGGAGGAAGCCAGAGTAACCAGAGAGAACCCACACATGCACAGGGAGAACATGGAAACTCCGTGCAGAAAGACCCAGGCTGGGAATCAAACCCAGAACCTTCTTGCTGCAAGGCAACAGCTCTACCAACTGCACCACAGTGCAGCCCTAACTCATACAATTAACACATAATTTGTTAGTTTATCCAGGACCACTAAAAATTTATTTTACAAAGATCAACATGACATTTTACCCATAAATTTCCACAATAAGACTTTATTTTGAATTCCAAAGGCATTCTCACTATTAAGCAATGTTAAAAAATTATAAAAGTACACACTATGTGTGCTAATAATGTTGACAATGATCGTGAACAAATAGCTTAACCCGTAAGTTTAGACGTATAACAGGTAGAAAAATGTATTTATGTGAACTCTAAACCTATTTCAAAAGAACTTGCAGAGAAACGCAAAAGTCTTCACAACTTCTACACTTTTTTCCATTTTGTTAAGACACACATATAACTTCCATGTGTTTTATTCAGCTTACCAGTGTACCCTAGCTCTGAACATTTTGAAAGCTTGAAAAGATAAAATAAAAAAGAAAGACACAGCAAACGTGAAAGAAGGTCCTCTTGTTCAATGCGACCAAAATTGAGAGTTTATTCCTACATGAAAAAAAATACTATTTGTGGTGGTAAAGCTAAAACTGCACATTACCCTGAACACACAATATGAGAGGTTGAGGTTCACCCTTCTCCTAAATGTAAAATCTGAGTTATAAAGGACTAGTTTAGGTAAAACGGGAATGGCTTCTAACAGATTCACTATACTGCAAATTTAAAAAGCTTTCTCAAATTTTCTTACTCTTAGGCAACTGCCAAACCGCTGTTAATATTTCACTGGCATTAACGACCAGACTATCAATGCCTTCCAATGTTTTAGCAATACTTACAAAACTATAAAGATTATTGTAAAACATTGTTTCTTCTAGGTTGCTCGCATGAATTTGAATATAAATCAGCATCATTGCGATGGTTGGAAAAGCAACAACATAACCAGCAGCCAAAACACAATCTATGACAGGTAACATCCTGAAAGATGAAAAAGATAAACAGACTGGCTTTGCTCAATAGTAGAAGAGGCACACTTCTACTTCCTAGTTTTCACCTCTTTTTTTTTTCCATTTTACTTTGCCACCTCCTCCTCTCCCACCACGGGCCACTTTACTTTGATTCAGCGCTGTATCTGTATTTTAAATGACTCAATTACATGGGATCCCGCAGAGAAAATTACGGGTGGTTTCCACTATTTCTCTCCACTGGGACACCAAGACCCTTTCCGTGGCTCCAATAACCCCCCTCCTATTCTCCATCCCTCTCTCCTTGCCACTCTCTCCACCTGTCCTATTATGTTCCACTCCCACAGTCGCCAGTTTTTCTTGATAAACATCCGCTTTTCTGGGTGTATCGGAGACTGACAGGAAATAATAGCTAAATGGTCTTGTTTGTGAGCTCTCTGCACAGTGAGCTGACAAAAAAAAGGCGCTTTACAGGTAATTCTTCTGCTGTCACCACAAAACAAGCTGGCGCAAAGAGTTTCTTTAAATCTGAGACGAGATACTGCCCAGATGCAAACGGCAGGCATGACAGTGATAAAAGCATATCAGCAGGCAGAGCTCCACGGAGGGGCTTTTTTTTTTTTTTATTCATCCAAAGCGAAGCAGATACGTGATTCCTTTCGGCACTTTAATCCCACAGCTTGCTTTGTCCCGAGGCATTTTAAAAGAACTAAGCTTTCATCCTCTCCATTGGTGTTGAAGATGAAACCCTCCGCCAAGTTGTGTCACTCAAACTCATTGAGTTGAAAAGTGGCTGGATAAGCTTTAACCATGAAACACAAGAAGCCATTCGTATTGTTGTGCACACAAGTGTGAAACTGTTAGTAATCTAAACCCACACTGTACACATGGAAATCAAACTAATTGCAATTGCAGTATTTGTGCTACAAATGAATATCCCCAAGTGTCTATGTTTATTGATGTGCTGCATTTAACATTGAATGTCGTTTAAAAAAAAACTGATTGGATGTGCAGGAAAAAAAAGCAGGAGTGACCTAAGCAACCGCCTCCACTCACCAGCAGAAGTTTGTGAAAGGGGCAACATATTGCATTTCTCAGGGCAGCACAGTCTTGGCGCAGTTTTTCTTTTTTTCATCTGTCAGTTGTGTCCCAAATAAGCTTTCTGTTGATTGAATGTAAAAAATGTAAGAAAGTATGAAATGTTGGCTAAAGTTGCTGTCTGATTCAGATCCACCAACTCAATGCTTGAGTAAAATACTTTTTTTTTCTTTTGTTTTCAGAAACTGAGACCACATTTGATCATTTTCTGATGCCCAAATGGATATGATAAGGGATAAAGCCTCACTAAAGCATACAAACATGGACATTTAATCCATCCATCCATCCATTTTCTTTCACCCTTGTCCCTTAGTGGGGTCGGGAGGGTTGCTGGTGCCTATCTCCAGCTAACGTTCCGGGCGAGAGGCGGGGTCACCCTGGACAGGTCGCCAGTCTGTCGCAGGGCAACACAGAACACACAACCATGCACACACACTCACACCTAGGGGCAATTTGGAAAGGCCAATTAACCTAACAGTCATGTTTTTGGACTGTGGGAGGAAACCGGAGTACCCGGAGAAAACCCACACATGCACAGGGAGAACATGCAAACTCCATGCAGAAAGACCGGGGCTGGGAATCAAACCCAGAACCTTCGTGCTGCCTGGACATTTAATGAAATGTATAATTTTGACATCACTCTCACACATACTAAAATCTATCAGACTGAATGGTAAATTCAATCTGTCTAAAAGTCTAAATAATTGAATACATTATGCCTTTATGAAATATTGAAGGCTCTTTTTATATCTTACATTTCAGAATATCAACAACTCGGTTTTGTTGCATGGTGGTGGGGATTGTATCAATGTCTCAGGGACTGGACACAAATCAATCACTGATTTTACCATGAACTTCATAATGTTCAAATAACTGCAATGGATTGATCTGTAGAGCATTAAATTCATATTTCTGGAAGCTGAGCTCAAATTTTACTAACTCCAAAATACAAATGCAGAAAGGAGTGTTTAAAAAAGTGAAAAAAAGAAAAGAATTGTCAGGTTATCAAGTCACACTAGTAGAGCATTTCTGTGACTGGAAAGAAAATATGTAGAGCTTTCCATAAATAAGCGTTTCCTGCATAAACATCCAAAAATAACAGAATCCTAGCAAAACATTTCCAAATAAGTAGAAACTGAGCTTTGTTGTCTGTCTTCCTTCATCTTTCTTGGATGTACATGTGAATCTGTATTTTTTTGCAAAAGATTAGTAGCTGTAGACTTTCTGCTTTTAGGAGACAGACATCGATGTTGGACATTGTCTCCCACCATGCATGAGGCTGTTGCTGAACTGGAGAGCTCCGTCAGTGACAGACTGCTGCATTGGTGCACAAAGGAGCATTGCTGCAGATCCTTCCACCCAGCAGCTGGTGATTATCACTGCTTCCAGCAAATTCAGTGCGTACATCGCTGCTGTTATGGAGAGTTTTTCTCCACATCGATGTTGTTTGCTTTTTTTTTTGGTTTGTTTTTGAAAAGTTGGTTGTTAAGCAAACAATTACATGCACATTTTGCACATTTGTTTTCTTTAAATTACCCTACTCAATTGCACATTAAAAAATTGCACATAAAAAAAAAATTGAAGTATGCCATTTTTAACAATTGTTATTTTTCTTTTGTTATAAAATTGTCCTGTCTGTGCTCATTGTTCTCATTTTTATATCCTTTACCAGTGCGTAACTGTTCATCCTTACACTTCCATTTATCTTGCTGTGGGTACCCCTCCATTTCCCCACTGTGGGACATTAAAGGATAGAAATGGTTCAAAACATTTCTGCATTGAAATGTCAAATGAAAGGTCAAACTCTTCCCATGGAGAACATGTTTTGCTCAACCTTTTAATTTGAACTAAATGCATGTGAAAAAAGTTTAAAGTCAAAGATAAGTGAAAGGATTGAATCAAAGTGAATTTGGAATATTCAGGAGAAGCAAAAGAATATAACTAAATTTCAACAATGACTAAACAGAAATAACGAAATGTCTCCCTTTTCTATGTATTTCAGATAATATTTACCAGGCTCAGTTATGAAAGCCAGTTAAACACCCAACCAAAACAGCCTCTATACCCTGTGGTGTAATTCAGCTGCCAACAGAAGACATTGCATTACCATCCATCATAACACACACCATTATGACCAAATAACCAGGGCCATTAAACATTTACATCATCTGTGGGGTTCTCTGAGACTGGAGCAGATAAAGCTGCCGGCGTAGAGACTCGAAGCCTTTCACTACTTTGCGGAGCAACAGATCGAAGAACATAAAAAGTGTGTTCTCGCAAACAAACCCCACCAGCACACCCCCAGGAGAGGAAAGGGAATGGGGGAGCCGCAAGGAGATAAATCTATTGATTTAAGATCTACACGCTGTGTTGGTGTTCACTCGGGGGAAATAGAAAAACAGTAATGTGAGGGGCATTTTCTGCTTTGATGTGGAAATGGTAAAAATAAATTAGTGATGATAATGATAGTTGCATTTGAGAAACTACAAGATTTGTTTCCTACAAAAACATTTTCGATTTTCATTTTGATGTATTGGGTATTAGTGGCAGAAAACTTCTAGATTTGTTTTCTGAGAGAAAATTTCAATTTTCAGAGGATTTCATTTGCTTAATTTTCTTAGTGCTACAAGTATTTGAAACACACTACATCAAAACCGTAATGTAACTTATGACTATTTATGTGCAATGAAGTGGGATGGGAAATGATACATTTTTGTCAAAAAAAAAAAAAAGTTTTCAAATGAAGATCTAAAAAGTCCGTTGTGGATTTGAAGTCTGCTCCCTTTCCTCAAAAACTCTCAAAGTAAGACATTTGAAATACCTAGTATAATTTTCTGTTCACTCGCAATTATGGATATCGATCATGTAGGATCTCCCAAATGTATTAATAGTTTAAAAATATTCTGCAAATCTGAAAAATGTGGTGTGTATTAATTTACTTATTTGGGGGATTTCTGAAAGCAAAAACCAGTGCAACCAGGCCGGCTGCACTGGTTTTTATTGAGGGGTGTCGGTGAAATAGGGGTTAAAACAACTGGATTTTCTTTCAGGATCTTATTTGTAAAAAATAAAATCTTTGAAAAACAGATATGTTCTTTCTACTTGACATTGATTCACTACTTTGACAAGGCCTACTAGAAAACACTTTCAACGAAATGTATTAAAATTTGTGGTTGATTTGTGACAAAATGTGAAAACATTCGAGGAGCATTAATTACTTTCCAAAGCACCACGCTCCAGTATTTAAGCAGGAATACTAAAACAAATAAAAATTCTCTTTGCAACCTATTTTAGATTAAGAATAAAAATATATTAACTAAACTCTGACACAGATGTAGCTGATTTCATGACTCATTTAGACAGTCACAGTTTTGATCACTTGTCTAAATCCCTGATGAACAAAAGAGACGCAGATTTCAAAAGGTGTAACCGGTATGTCTGTCAGATATGGAAGGTGAACAATGTTAAAGCACAACATTAAAATAAATTCCCCTCTTTAAGTCTCGGGGAAACGCAATCAATTCTTGTCACCCCAGGAGAGGCTGCAGACTCCAGACTAGTCGATAGTAGCTGGTAGTTGAGCTTCGTTTTGTTGTAACAGGAGACGGAGAAGTCCTCTTGCTCATTGACCCTTTTAGGTGGCCGAGACTAAGCAGCAGGCAAAATATTTCTATTTTTCTATCAATATTTCATCACCAGCTCAGGACAAACAAAGCCAGAGGCTTTGACCGTAATGGTCCCATCTGTCTATAGATTGTCAGGACATCACTGTATGGGTGTCCTTTGACACCAGAAAATAAGCTTCGACATCAAGGTAGAAGTGCACACACACACACGCACGCACGCACGCACGCACGCACGCACGCACGCACGCACACACACACACACACACACACAGACAGGAATCACGGATGTTGGCGAGCCTGGAAGGCAAAGAGTATCCTGCTTTAATCTGATGGTTCCTCACAGATGGTCTCTTGATGTTGCAGCAGGAGATCAAGTTTCAGGAGTATGAATGAAGCACACATCTGAGCTATTAGGACAGATCAGCTCTGTCAGAGCATGAGTGGCGTTTAAGCCGTGGGACAGAAGCAATAGAACTGATTCACAAATTAATACAACAAATGCTTCTCCTTACGCAACCAGTGTTCAGCCAGACTCGGCTATCACGCTAAGAGAAGGTTGCGTAAAACACCATTATTGTAAATTGAAGCACTTATCATCAATTATTACAATATATCCTGATCCATCTGATGCTACGGATGAAAATAAAATGTGCAATTATAAATATTTGATTGAACAGCAAGCCGGCAGGATTAGCATCCTGGCCTATAAATCGCTCTTTGTTTGTTAGAAATAAGGGAGTGACCTCATCATCTTCACCAGGCCCATTAGCTTTCTGCACTAACCTCCAGAGATCTGCCCATTAACCCCTTATATCTGCTAAGTAAAGCAGCATTAAGTGAAATGTGGAAACACAACCGGCAGTTTATTCAGATATAACTAAATACAAACAGGTAAACCATGCAAAGGGAATAAGAGGGGCCATATAAACCTCCAGAGGTTGGATTAAACTAAAATCTAGGGAGGTCATTAATGCAGAAGATTGTTGCACATTCATATTGCATATATTTTTTGCTCTCGTGGAAACCTTCATGAGAGCTTAGGTTACACAGCAACCATGGGGACGGAGAACCACTTTGGCATCTAATTGGTTGTAATTAACTCTGTATGGTCATTGTTCCGTCTCTCATTGTGTTTTAAGAGTAAAGGTCACAGAACATGTGATACTTTTCTACTCTAACTGGGAGATGAAGAGCACAGATTGGATGACCACAAAATATCCTGATCGGTTGAAGACAGCAGACATTCCTGTAGGCTTTGTTTAGTTGGTTGTTTCTTTTGTTAGCCAACAAATAAGTCAGTGTTGTTCTGTAGAAAGACAGCTAAGTCTTAAAACATGTAGGCTTCCAGTTTTAGCATTATATTATGTTTTGTTTCTCTGCTAGGCTCTGCTAGGTTCAAAGTAATTTCCATAAGTTGTAACTATGGACTACTCGCTTGATTAATGTGAAAAGTTTTAGAGGCATATTCCTGGGTCAAACTGCTAACAGTCTAAAACTCTAGCTGTGTTTTGTTTTTTTGCCGAATGTGTCAATGCTTAAAAATTATATATATATTTTTTCTCTTTTCCAAACTGTGAAAGTGTACATTTTTTTAAAATCTAAAATTGTTTCTTTCACTATATACAAATATAATTCACCTTCTGTGTAGAGACCTTCTAATATCATGTTATCAAATGAGCCTGTTATCTTTATCCACTGTAAAAACAGAAAAACTGTAGAAGTTATGAAAAAGGTTAAATTCAGGCAGACGTTGTTTACAGATGAATGCTAAGAAAAAAAACTACTAAAATGATCTTATCTCAATGCCAGGAAAATGTACTCCAGCAGATCAAATATAAGTTTTCTCACAATATTACATTTAGGTCTGTATCTTGACTGTATGAGTGAGTTAGAAAAAATTGACTCCTAGGTTAAAATTACTTTGAAAAATTATTGTTTTCGATTCACCTTCAAGAGGGTTTCACCTGGTTGTTATGCCAGCTATCACCCTCCTCAGTATGTATTCTCCCTATTGGCTTCAGGTCATTGTCAGATCTTATAACTATACAGCTTCGTCATCTGTTTATTCCCAGTGTCATGGCTGTCATTTAGGTTTTTTTCCTGTGTACCGTCTGTTTGGATGTCATTCACTGCTATGGTCACCCAGTTTTTGCACTGGCTGAATGTTTATAGGCTGAATGCACAGCTTGCTAGCCTTCTCCTCGCATTTATGCCTCCGTCGTGGAGAAACATGATGATATATAATAAACTACCTATGTCTAAATTGTTTGCATTTAACTTTTAGGCAAATAGGAAAATATTTGTTATTCCTGGGTGGATTTTTAGTATCTACTGGTGAACTGTAATGTCAAATGGCATACAAATTTTTACAACTTTTAGCATCACAAAAATCTGAGTCAATGATTTCTAGGCTCCCTCTCATTGCCAGCAGCCATGCCCTGTGCACTTCATTTCAGGAGGTCACGGACCCTGATCCTGAACAAAAACCTCCTTTGTGGGAGCACTGTTGGAAGAGTGACAAGGACTTGAAGGTTAGCCTCCTAAGGAGGTTGCACAGGAGTGTCCATTAGGGCTCTGGCCTGTATTGCTGCCGACTTTCATGTCGCGCTATTGTTGTACAGCTTTCCCCTGAGAGGTGGACACCGAGTGGGTAATGAGGGGTAATTGGTCCAGGGTCAAGGATGATTAATTCCCGCGGTCAGGTGTCGAGCAGTTTTCATACCTGGCTGGCTGAAAAGCAGGTAGGAGGTGGAATATGAGATGTGGTAAATGAGTAAGAAAGTGGATGTGTAGCAAGGAACACATGCACGAAAATAAGTGGGGGGTAGAGGTCTTAAAAACAAAAAAATAACATTTTGTAAATTAATAAACTCACTACCTCATTAATACACAGTTCTGTGACTGTGAATTTTCAGGTTTCCAGCTAACCTGAAAATTGGTTAACCTTGATTATAATTTTGTTTGCAACAAACTATTTTGTTGGCAAAGCAATAAGGCAAAAAATATATCAAAAGTTTCTCTATTTAATTTTTTTAAGTACCAAAGCTACAAAATTCTATTAAGAAAACCAAGAAAGTTGAACTGTGATAGATGTGAAACAGTTTGTACTGAGAAAAATTATTGTAATATGAACAAAAAAATTGTAAAAACTACAAAGAGATGTAATAAATACAAAAAAAATCACAATAGGTGTGAAATAGCCAAATCTTACTACAAATTAACAGAGAAAACCCATTTTCTAGAGACACTTTTTCTTGTCTCTGTACTTGTAAAAAAAATATATATATATATTTATATATAAAGCTGCTGTTGTATTAGTCCAAAAAAATTCCAATGGATCACCAAAAAAAAAAGTTAAAAGGTCACAAATAGCACGATGCCAGACCAAATGTGCTGAGCCTCTGTTCATGTCCCACCTTCCTTCCCTTCAGCTTGAGTAGCTCATCTGAATACGTCTCCATCCATCCCTCAATTCCAGCCAAGCAATTTTGGACACTGATTATCCCAAAGCCAGTGCATGCGTGACAGTAAATGCAGGGGCTTGGCTGGTAATTGACCAGGCAAAGACTGAGACGCCTGCCGTGTAATTGAACAGGGGTTGAGGGGGCATTGCAGGACTGAAAGGGTTTGAGGGTTCCCCACTGCCCATTAGACCTGGCAGGGGGTCCCGTGTGCTTGTGAACTTTATCATGAGGCCCACGGCGTATCAGGCGCTTCAGCGCAGGACTGACACCTTTCAGTGGTGGGGATGAGGGCGTGGCAGTGAGGCAGCTGTGAGGGTTCAAATATCACGGAGCATAAGACAAGCTAAGTCATTATTACAGCTGTCAGAGCAGAAGGCAGAAAGATGGCTGGGCAGATTTACCAAAATTATGAAGAAGCATGCATCTATTTGTTCTTTGTTTTGAATTAACCAAATATGGCATTCACCCACAAGTATTTCACTTAATTCAGATTGGACATTTTTAAGAATTTGGTTCTGTAAACGTGACACATTCTGAAATGAGCGCGCACACAATTGTCTTCTTTTGCACCATGCTTTGATGCATTGAATTACATAGAGATGTCTTTTTGTGCTACACAAACTTGACACATTTAAGATGTCAATTTCAGCACTCAGTCAGTCTTGACGCAGATTCTAAGTTGGATTTAGGTCTCAACTTTGACTAGGTCATTCTAACATGTGAATTTGCTGTGATTTTACACCATCACAGTGTGGCTCTGGCTGAGCGTTTAGAGTCACTGTCCTGCCAGAGGGAAAACCTCTGCATGAGTCTGAAGTCTTGCATTCTCAAACAGGATTTGCTTCAGAGTTTATCTCAACTCAGCTCACATCAGCTGTGATCAGCTTCCCTGTTGCTACTAAAATGAAGCAATGCTACAGGATGAAGCACAATTAAAAGTATGTTTAAGTATTAATTGTGCTTGCCGTATCCCCATCACGGTTTGTGGCAAACCGCACAGGGGATTTCTTTCAGTCGTAGTTTTTGTTTTTTTTTGTCCTTTGTTTTAGGGAAACACAACAAATAGTTGTCTTGCTGACAGGTTCCCCACCTGAATTACGAATCTCTGCTGCTTCTTTAGAGTTACCATGGTAACTCTAAGAGAGTAGCAGTGGCTTTTTTGGTTAAATGTTCAATGAGCAGCATTTGTTCTGAATTGAATGTACTTACGGTATATAGGCTTATTTAGGCCATCATAATAACGTTGGCTGAATGCACGCTACACTTTTCATGTTTTTATTTCGAAAAATGTTTCAAACCAATGCATCATCAGTAAATTACTATTACCACTACTTTGTGCGAATCAACCATGTAAAATTCCTATAAAATATTGTTGTCCGGTAATATTGTGGCTTTTGCGAGGCATTATAATCCCTCAAAAAACATGAAGAAAAAGCCTTCCCATACTGTGCATATGTGCACTCAGAGGCGTTCCTCTACTCTGTAAATGTAGGACCCGACGCTGAGCAGTAAAATATACATATGTGACCCGATTGCTTTCCCTTCCGTTTGACTTGAGCCGTTTGTGCTCAGAAACAGCCTCATCACTTCTGCTCCAGCGGTCATCATCAGTGATCCATCAGCCTGTGCTGGCCTCCATCTGCATATCGTTAAGATGATGCTGCGTCTCCAAGGTTATTGAGCGCAACAGTTAAACAGGCAGGCGGCAATAAGAGGACGACTGTTTCACACCTTCATACTTTCAGTGACTGATATACTTGAAAAAAATAAAAAACAGTGTATATAAATTTATATGTTTCTGTAGATTTGACTGTTAGAAATTAAAGGTTTACATGTAGTCAGCAGATGCTCTCAAAGATGAACGTGAGCTTTTCTTTTTATCATGCAATATAAAGTTTCAGTGATTCTTAGGTTCAATTCCAACCAAACGTTCAAAACGTTCATCTTCAGACAAAATAAAACTACACTGCTCAAAAAAATAAAGGGAACACTTAAACAACACAATATAACTCCAAGTAAATCAAACTTCTGTGAAATCAAAATGTCCACTTAGGAAGCAACACTGATTGACAACGGGGACCCTCGTCGGGTCAATCAGTGTTGCTTCCTAAGTGGACAGTTTGATTTCACAGAAGTTTGATTTACTTGGAGTTATATTGTGTTGTTTAAGTGTTCCCTTTATTTTTTTGAGCAGTATACTTCCTTGTTTGTAGGTAGCATCTAAGATCCATTAACATTTCAGTTTGTCATAAATTTGGCCACATTAACTTGAATTCAATTTGAAGGAGTTGTGGTAAGAGCACTAGCTGACAAGTAGCAGCATCATGCTGAGGGGTTGTTGTGGAGGCAAAGGGAATGTAATATGAAGATAGAAAACTACCTCGAGTTTCTTCATCGTTGCCTCTGAAGTTGACAGAACAACAAAACCATACATAGCACAAATCATTGTTTATAATGGATAAAGTAGACTAATATAGCATTTGACAGAAAACCAATCAAGTTAAATGAGTTCCGGTATGTCTGACAAGAAGAGTAATAAAAAATGACATTGTTTATCTGCGACTATGTAGGGGACAAAATAACCAATTCTTTCTAGGTGCATCTAATTGAATGCAGAAAAACAACATATTCAAACTTGAATCTTGCTGCTCGAACGATTAAAGTTGTATATTTTATTTTTACTTCACAGTCAGCTCAAATTACCAATCAAAACTGTTTTGATAGTTATGCTAATGGTTTTAGTTACAAAGCTAAACCTCTGATCAGAAACACATGTATTAAGAAGAAGGAAACAAACTCAGTAGCTAAAATACTAAAAATTTTATCAAACGTCAACTTTAGTACGCATTAGAATATATTTTGATCTAATTCAAACAGGTTTTTCTAAACACTTGACCACCTAAGAAAAAGCTTTGACGATAAGAGGCTATTGTGCTTACATGCTGATACCACTACACAAGATAATAAGGCAAGAGGTCGACAATGGAGGAACAAAGTCTAAACCTATTAAGAGTTTAAGACACAGTGGCAACATGGAAGAAGAAAGGAAGATGGTTCACGGGACGGCAACAGTTACTGTTTGTTGCCAGAGGGTCCCTGCAAACGATGATGCTCTCTTAGCCTATGGAGGAAGAGAGAATACCAACTTTTAATTGAATTTGTAAAACTTTTTTCACCTGTATTGCAAGTAGTTTTGGTTTCAAGTAGTAGTTTCAAGTAGTAGTTTCAAGTAGTACTAACCTGACAGCATTAATCCTTATGAATCCAGAGGCGTCACAAGGGTCGTAGTCTCCTTGTACATCCATGCTGAAGAGAAAATAAGTAGAAAAAGACATGAGACAATGCTTTTAAGTTATGTTCAATTTGTAAACAATTTTTTTTATAGAAATGAATGACATTCCTGTGTCATAAAACAAATAGTTAGAAATCACCAAATCATGATTATATTGGAAATGTAAAATTAGAATCAATAATAATCATACTAGTAGTCATCAAAATGCATCTTACTGACTAAACAAACATGAATAAAACTCCTTAAAGTGAATATACAAAGGGAATTGAGAAAAAACATTGTGCAAGACTCAAACCCAAGTTTTCATGAATAAGTTAAAGTTTTAAATACCTTATCTAACGTTCAAGGAAAGGAAACTTTAAAGGAAAGGCAAGTAAAGATGCTAAAATTATGTGTTTGACTTTCAAAGTCAGATCTTGGATTTGGGAACTCTGTCCTTTCAACATTTAGTTGGTGGTCAGACAACCTGTTGGCGATGGCAGCTGATGTGCTCAGTTACCAAGCAAACTTAGGGCCATTTCCAAGTCTGCTTTCCAACATCAGCCTTCTTCCATTTGATTTTTCCAGCTTGGAATCGTACACTTCCAAGTACGACCACAAACCAGCATACATCCTGGTTAGTGAATGACAAGTAAAATAGCCAAAGGGAAATAAATTCGACTAAAATGTTCAGATACGTGGTCTCTTCAGCTCTTTTGAAAAAAAAAAAAAGTTCCTATTGATTTCTTCTAAATGCCCCTGTTTGGCACTGTTTGTCCTGAATGATGGAGAATCAATCAGTGCTGATTTTGGTCAGTGCTGAGCCTGCCCAGAGGGCATCAAGGGTCCGTCGCCTGAACAAACCCACTGTTCCCACATGTTCATGTGCACAAGTGCTCCAAAAAAATAAAATAAATAAATAAATAACTCCATTAAAAAGAATTTAAAAACCTCAAACAATCGAATCGTCTCATCTGTAAGCCACTCGTCGTGTTGATTTTGTAATCTGATGTTTGTCTTCCACTTTCTCAAAGGAAAAAGTAGTGAATATATAACTTATGCGGGGGTCTAATGTCAAGACCGCTCTTTGTATAGACACCTCAGCGAGCGTCTTGCAAAGAGTGCTGTGTAATTACAGCAGTTTCTACCTGCAGTGTTTAATACACTCTCTTACCGAGTTCTCTCCTCCCTGATACACCCCCACGTCCCGGCGTACAGCTTGCACTCATTCTTTAAAAGCACTTAGCAAAAGAGGAAATTGCCAACAAATGATAGGATAAACATTATAAAACGAAAGGACGACAACTAAATCATCAACTCTCAATACAAGGCTCCCTACCCGGCACCTGAGGGCCATTATGAGCGAGTGGCTACAAAGAATACGCCACTTTGTGTGTGTGTGTGTGTGTGTGCGTGGAAGTGTGTGATTGTGTTTTCCTTTAAGAAACCCTGCAGTCTAATTGAGAATAAAGCCGGCCAGGAGCGAGGAGGGTGACATTTCTATCTCAGACGGGTGCGGTGACGGGCTGTATTACCACTGCGTTAATGACGCCGTTTACTGTTGCCTGTGGAGAGCCAACGGGATGTCGGTGGGGGTTTCATGCCTAATCTGGTCCCTCCGCATGTGTGTGTGTGTGTGTGTATAGATAAATGTGGCTAGATTTTGTGAAAGTGTGCTCTGCTTTCAGGTGAGTCAAAGCCAGGTACAAGCATATGTTATTGACAATTGGCACACCCTTGATGACTTGAGTTTTTAATAGTTCTCCATAAATTTGCAAACTGACTTATATGCCTAGAGAGCATAGGACAAATGTATTGTCATTTCTTAATTTAATAAATAATGACAGAAAAGTAATTGCATTTTCTAAAACATCGACGTCAACACTCCAGGTGTTGCATCTGAAGCACACCTGATGCAGCGAATGAAACCACTGATTGGTTTTGTCGGGCGTTCCTGAAATTACCACTGATTTGCAAATTTCTCTTAAGAAGTCAGCTCAGCGAGTTGAATAACATTGAGACTGCCGCAGTCATAGAAAGAGGTTTTCATGTTGAATTTCTATAAAGTCCTTATAACAACAGTTCCTGTGCAACATGTTTATTGCAAAAATATTTATTTTTGTCCCAATGTAGCTAATTTGAAGTGAAGATTGAATAACTTTGGATCTGACAGTAAAATAAATCTTTATATTTGCACTTTTCAAAAACATAATGAAAAATTAAAAACTCTCTAAGGAGTGTTCAGGAATGTGATAAACAAGAATTTAAGAGTTTTACTGCAGGGACTTTCAAGAAATGTCTGGATAGTGCAACCTGGGGGCATAATTGTGGACCTCTTTCCATATATGCTTTTTATAACATGGCGTTTTATTGGTTACAGATGCTTTTTAATAGTTTTATTGTATTCTTTAGTTTTGGAACGCATTCATATGGTTTGACTGATTAATAAAGAGGCCACATAACAAAATTGTTCATTTATATTTGATCATGATAATGCCGACCAAGCCATAAAGAAACAAGTGCTGCTTTATTATGCATATATCTGGGTAATCCTATCAACAAAACTATCATTGTCATTACCTCTTTGTACACTTTCCAGGATAATAAAAGTACTACTGTCTGTCGTCAGTCTCAAAGCCAAGGTTTTACTGGAACTGTTTTCCTCCCCACTGTTGCCGCATGCTTGCTTAAAGACGATAGCTGCAAAAACAGCAACTTCAGCTGCTTACTTAGATAACGTTTACCAAATCGCATTTGATAATTTACTAACCTTAACTGTATTCTATAATATTTCGGAGTGAATTGAACTGTAAATAAACATATCTAAATTGTATTAAAATGAACCGAACTGATTCAAACTACATTTGGATACCGTCCAATTAGATTGCATGTATTTGGGTTTGGTTTGGACCATTTTGTCTGTGCCTTGAGATGACCCTTGTTCTACATTGGCACAATCGACATGCTGCCTTTTGGCTTTAGGGAACAAATATGATACAAAGTTGTGTTGTTCCAGCTCAAGATGAAGATAAAGACTGACTCTAATTTATCTAAAGAGAGACTCAAGCTTGTGTGTTTTCCTGAAACCAAAGTATTCTTCTCAAAAGCTGCATGTAACAGATCGAAAGAGCTGAGCACAGTCTCAGTTTATCTCCTTTCTTCTGGAAAAATGACTAACTCTCTGTAAGTGATAAATTACTGGGCCTTTCTTTCAGTTTATAGAGCTGTGCTTCTCACTGTGGGAGCCATATTTTCGTCCCCTTTTCTCTGACCTGCTTAACTACCATGACACCCAGCTACTTTTCTCCTAAAAGCCGAGCAAAATCACCTCTCTCCTCTAGCTGAAAACACCATTAGCTCTCTGACTCTAGGGTACAACTGAAGTGTGTGTGACTTAAGTGGAGATGAAGAGCCATATGGAGAGGTTTTCCTTTGGTCAGTGCTGAGCCTGCCCAGAGGGCATCAAGGGTCAGTCGCCTGAACAAACCCACTGTTACCACAGCTAAGAGGGCATTGTGGGGGGCAACGGAGGGGTTTGGAGAAGGAGCTGCCCTGCAGGCTATGAGGGCTACATTTCTCTGATGTCTTTGTGAGGCAGGGTCAGTTTAACATGCTGATGTTGGGGGTCATCAGAGAACTTGAGTGGTGAACATGTGGAATAGTCGCACTGTGCCCAGAACAGTCACACAAGCAACGTCTGTCAGGTTAGGATAAATGAACGCCTTCATTGAAGCTGTTTTCCAGCCACACGCACGCACGCACTCACACACTCACGCACACACTCACGCACACACTCACGCACACTGTGTTTACCTGACCAACTCCTCGTTGTACAGCGACTTGGGCGACTCTCGTCCAAGGACGTAAACCTGACCCTTGAAGACAGACAGCTGGACCTTGCCCTCGACGTTTTCCTGAGACTTGGCTATGCAGTGTCGCACAAAGTCACATTCTGGACTGTACCAGAAGCCTGCGATGGAGACACAGCAGTGAGGGAAGCTGTTGCAAAAGATTGATGTTTCTGATTTTAGTCAATGCCAACAAGCACAGAAAATAAAGCTGTTTTTGTAAGTTGTTCTTTTTTCTGCGTATAAGTATTTGGAATCACACATGGAACATGTAATGGGCTAAATTATTAACAAGGCTGCAACTGACAACTATTTTAGTTATCAATTAATCTGTCGTTGATTATTATGATTGTTGATCGATTAACTGGATAAAAACAAATGGCACATTCTGCAGATTTTTCATTTAAGTCTCTTTTATACAACATCAAAAATACATAAAAAATGCAACTAAACAATTAAGTACCTTTTTTTTTTTTTTACATAAGAATGTAAAACAATTAGTGCCTAAAATGTAATAACAACATTCCTTTAGTGAATGCCTGATCCTTTGTAGCAAAGGATCCATCTGAATCTGAAAAATACTAACATAAGAATGTAGAAAAACTCAACTCTTTCTGCTTGACTTAAAATAGCCAACAAATCATTCTTTTTTTTCCAATTAATAAATGGAAAGCAAAAAATGATTAATGGAAGATTTTTTTACAGATTTTGATCCAAGTTGAAGGTAAAACAATGCCACTTTTGAGTTTTGAGTAGAACAGATTTTAAAAAGTTTTTTTTTTCTTTTTTCATTTTAACTGAAAAATGTATATATTTGTGTACAGTTTTGGCTTAACTCCTGCTCTGAATGTGTTGTTTCAGGAATTGGGTTGAGTCAGTGTACTCAAGCTAATGATCAAATGATCACTAAATTAGATGACAATTATTTCAACAGTCTATTGATCATGATTAATCCAATTAGTCATTGCAGCCCTAGTTACTAATTCGGGCTGTGAGATAAAACATGATATATCATTGGTAATAATCAGTAATCTGAAAAATTCAGGCTTAAAAGCTGTTTCCTTTAGCCCTTCCCCTACTCCAAAGAAACAATTGGGACTTTCCAATAGAAAAGTAGAAAAAGGAACCTAAATCTACTAATATTTTGGGTGTTACTTCAACTTTATTGTGCAGCAGCATGAAGGATATACGTATCTGCACAAAGAAGAATGCTGCTCCTTGAAAAACTCCAATTCAAGAAACACAGATTAGTTAAAGCAACATCTTTTATGTGATTCGTCTCCGTCTGTGTCTCTTCATCCCAGGCAAAGTTCACACACCCTTTTCTTCTCCGCCGTTTTGCAGACCTGAACCATCATCAGAGCCCAGGGACAGATGGGCGAGGGACGAGTCTATATATGCTCAGAGGTCAGGCACACCCCGCTCAGCAGGGGTCCTCCTCTCATCAGCACCCGACCTCCACCTCGTCGTCTGGCTATGTTCAAAGGCACAATGAGCTCCGGCATTAATTTTCTCAAAATTCACACTCTAGTGCTTAAAAGCGACACTTTACGTATGCATCTTGGCTTATTTTGATGTAAATGCCTGTTCTGTCAATGCTATGACTAAATGATTCTCTTTATGCTATAATACATGTTGAGATATGTTAAGATAATGCTTGAAAAGTAATAAATTTTTAATGTAAAGGTAATGTAATAAAATAATTAGTTCATATTTTGTCCAATGTACAAACGTATGACATATACCTATAAAATCATAACCACACCCCATCATTTATTTCTATATTTTGAATGTACTTAGCACATATCTGGATACCTCATCCTAGTCTGGGTAAATGGAGCTGTAAACAGATGCAGAGCAGGTGGATTGTTAACATAAGCTCCTCCACTACCAGCCGTCTGCAATCTGCAATTATTAATGATTTAAACCCACAATGGGTTTAATCTCTGCCCTGTTCCTGAACGCAGAACCTCTACGTGTGTGTGTGTGTGTGTGTGTGTGTGCGCGTGCGTGCGTGCGTGCGTGTGTGTGTGTGTGTGTGCGTGTGCGCGCGTGTGTGTGTGTGTGTCAGCGCTTGTCTCCACGTCTCTAGAGGGGATAACTGGAGCGGCCTAGCAGTCGGTCTGTAATGGCACTGATCCTATTATGTGGATGAAGGTGCAGACGACCTGGGACTCGGCAGAAGGGGGGATTAAGACACCTGAGACAAGAAAAGCTCACAAACATGTGCACACACACTAACCGCGCTGTTGGTGTGTTTGCATTTGTACATGGCAAGCTTGCCTCTCACATCTGTATGCTAGAAATGAGAACTAGTGCGCTGAAGGATAAGCTACTGTAACACTTGACGGACGCTTACCATTGTAGACAAGTTCTGAGAACTTGACGCCGAGTCCCTGTTTGATCCGTCGGACCTCTTTGTCCATGGTAAACGTCTCGATGTCCAGATGGGCTTTAAGCAAGAGCGTGCCTCCAGGAGTTTCGTATATCCCTGACAAGAAGAGAGAAATTAAATTAATTACATTAACTGGCAGACGTTTTTATATTCATCTGACTTTTTGACACAAAAAATTACTGGGATTTTACATGGTAGAAATTTTTTGCAAATTCTTCATCAGTTTTGTTACAGACTCTCAATAAGATCTGTATTTTTGAAAAGAACATTCTATCCTATTAATATGCTTTAATCTAAAACTCCCCTTTGTAGCTTCGGTGCTCTAAGTAGTTTTTAAGCAGTACTTAGTTTAGAAACATTGCCTGTATTTATAAGAACTGATCTTTTCATCCACCATGCTGCTGTATAGCGTTGACAGCATGATGCAGCATCATGCTGTCACCACTATATTTCACCATGGAGATATGTTTTTGGTGATGTGAAGTGTTTCCTGCAACACATATTTTGCTTTCAGGCATTTACCACGTTCCCTATAGGTGCTGTGGTAAATTTGAAAGAAGACTTCTCGTGGTTTTCTTTAACCTCTCCGGACCGAACGTTGCGCCGACGATCCAGCCAAATTAGCTGGACTGTAATTCCGCCACACTTTGCGCTATCTGAAAAATCCCAACGGTTTCTGAAAGGGGAGACGTTGCACTTTCTAGCCAGTCTCGGGTTATGGGCAAATATATTTACTCACAGGACATTTGAAGAACTTGGTACAATTAAAATAAGAAAAAAATTTCCAGGCGGAGATTTGAAACTTATAAAGGGGTAAAGACGAGCTTTCTTCATTTGAAGCCATACTCTTCCCTTTGATGGTTTGCTCCATAAAAAGGCATGAGATACTGTTTTTTTTTTTTAGCTTCACCCAACTTAAACGTAATCACAACTTCATGCCTGATCTGTCTGGTTTGTTTACTAGTCTTTATGGAGCTGTTTGCTCACTTACGATCTCTAACAAAATTACAAGGCTGGGCAATTGTTAGTATTGTAGCTTTGCAGCAAGACGGTGCTGCGTTCAAGCCAAATCAGGGGGCCTCTATCTATGGAGTTGGCTTCCAGAAAACGAAGGAAGAATCAATTCAATTAGGCAATTTCTGGAGGCAATCTGTTGCACTGGACTTTATTTAGGGACATGACAGTAAGGGGGGCTGAATACAAACGCATCTACTACTTTTTTTTAAATGTATTTTTAAAGAATATTATTAACCTTCTAGTGCACAATTATGCAACTTAAAATGCCCTTAAGTTTCTGACTGCAATGTGATTAAATGTGATAAAAAAAAGGAACTTAGGAAATGATTCTGCCCGTAAGGAGATGCATGTCGGCTCCACTGTCCTGACACTCTTATTGAAGCTTTACCGTCATTATTTCATTCTTCAACAGCCATTTATGGGCCTCGTTCATCTAAGCAAAAGGCATCAAGCAGCTCTATTAGTCATTAGCAATGTGACTGACAGGCCCTCATAGAGCTCACAAATCATGGACAAGCTTGTCCAGGGTAAATGACAGGTTGGGAGGCCCCTGCCAGCCTGGTGTCTGGACCAGGGCCCCGAGTACCCTGCAATTTACCCCCTCCGGACAGGGAGAGGGGGGGTGACAGGAGAAAAGATGAGGTACATGACAGGAGAAATGAAGCTGTCATTTAAATGTCAGCTAAAACAAAAAGAGGGCAGAGGGAATACAGAAAGGCAGACTTGACAATGGAGACAAAAGAGTAATCTATGACCTCTACTTCTGAGAAGGATAAAATCTGGAGAAAGTGAGCACCGTTCACTCATCAAATGCACGGTTTCTTACATATTCTGCAAATCTGACACACAGTTGGGTTTCTTGTAACAATCCAAATCTTCAGAAGTAGCGTTTTGTTCCAATGCCCACAAAGGTTCCTCATCAGATTAGAGAACTGACTGGTGCAACAAGTAAACAAAACCAGCTTAGCAAAGCTACTAATTGTTTAAAGCTTCAAAAGATCCCCATTTGAGCTGGAATGCTTTGGTGACTAGGCCGCAGAGAGGACGCTGGGACGTTTCCGTTATCCCCAATCAGATAAGTTAAAACTGCCCTCAAACACAACTCAGATTAAGTGCTGCCAAAAAGAGCTAGCTTAACTGATTGCAGCCCATAATTGGACACTGTCCGGTGAAGCTTCTACAGTGGCGCTTTAGTCAGGCTTAAGGAGACGCGACCCTCTGTGGTTTCAGAGGTTTTAGTCTTTTATACAGCGGCTGCAGGTATGCTAACCATGATGCATGGCTTCGGGGCAGGATTGAATTCTTCCTCAGCTGATCCCATCTGAGCAAAACACAAGCTTAAACAGGCAGCACATACAGTTCTCTGCAAAAAAATTGCTTAAAGTTTTTCCACATTTGTCAAGTTACAGCCAGAAAAATCCGTTCATTTTATTCAGGCTGTATATGAGAGACCAACATACTTGTGCATAACAGTAAAGCATGAGGAAAATGGTCGATGGTTTCCATTTTTTAAGGATATTTTAAAGTAGTATCATGTGTTATCAGTCTCCTCTAACTGATAGATTTCGGAGGTTTCGAAGGAAAAAAACAGCAACAAGCAACACAGCAGACATGACAGTTTGGGTTCTACAATGATATCCGGAGGGCTGAACATTTAATATCAAATGTGATGTTGAATCTATTACCCGAAATATAAAAGTACAAAGTACCAAAAGATGGCCATCCAACAAAAATGATAGGCCAGACAAGACACACATTAACCAGTCTGTTTCACAGCTTATTTTGGAGAATCTGTTGTCCGATTATTTGAAAACTCTGTCCATATGAAGAACAGAAACTGAGAAGCGGTTCTCAGTCTAGCTCAGCTCCAGGAAATCTGGAAAAAACAACTGTGTCTCTACATGCAGATCATGGTAGAGACATACAAAAGCCTCGTAGACGCTATTATAGTCAAAGGTGGTTCTATAAAGTACTGACTGAATGCAAATGCTTCAGATCTGTATTTGTATGCAACTCAGAATCCCTCCTTTTTCTCTCAATTGCCAATAACAACTTTGCGTTGCTGTATCGCATAACAAGCAAGCCAAGGCATGAGGTTTTCTGGTTGCAAAATGACAAATGGTGGAAAAGTTCAAGGTTTCTTAATACTTTAATAAACAAAACTGTAAATAAAACGATCAAATATTTAAAGCAAGAAAAGTTTTCTGTGCCCACGTGTTGAACTCTTTGCGGAGTTCTGCAGCAGCTTGACACGATGCCGCATGTTTATCAGGAGATGAAGAAGTCGTCTCCATCTGCTTCTGAGGCCCTCATCGGAGCACAAGTCAAAGGTTTGACAACACCATGACAGCTCGTTGGGCACACAGGTTGTCGAATGTTTTGCAGCACAGTGACAAGATTCCTGACAAACCATTTGAGTCCCATCCGCCTCTCTGACCCTGCACAAATAAATATGACCCAAACACAAATAAGTATGACATGTCCCCCGTTCAATCCCTCCCATCATCTATTGTGCTCACACAACCTGCCACTCCAGAAGAGGCCAACCTACGCGCTCAATGGTAGTTATTCAACCACTTGGGCACCTTGTGCTCCACCTCTTCCTATTGCTCGCAAAGAGGAAACAGCTTTGATCTTTTGTTCAGCCGACGGGGAGAAAAGTGGGTTTCCCATTTTCCAATTTCTACCTGCCACGTTGTGCCGCGGTCATACTCGGCCGGCCAGTCAATTTGCCAATCACAGCGCATTGCGAGGTGGGGGGAGAGAGGAGCCCGTGTGTGTCCTCGTGGGCGCATCTTTGCAAAGTCAGGACTGCACACTGGCCTTGTATATCGGCTGCGGTGACACATGTAGAGACCCGACAAAGGAGCTTTAAGAGTTGATGGTTAATACCGCAGATAAACATTGTGGGCAAATAGGCAATCAACTGCATATTTACGTGTATCCAGTGGAGCATTGACAACAACATCCTCTTCTCAGTGTACTGTATGCAGTGTTTTGTAGCGTACAGACGACTGGAAATCACTACGACATCTTAATTCCTGGTGAACGAGAGGAAAAGATGTCTCCTGAGGAGTTTGTCATTCAGCCCGATTTTATGGAAGCAGCAGAGCGAGACGTTTAAAGCACTCATGTAAAATAACTGCAAAGTGCATGAAAGCCCCTAGATGTAGACAAGGAATAGTGACAAAAAAAATAAATAAAATACTAGGAGTCCTGAACACTAACTGGCACCTAAGGTAAATATGGGTAAAAAGCCACATTGAAAAGAAAAAATATGAAAATCACCAGTTCTGCTAATAATTTATACTTTTTGCAAACAGGAGAGCACTTAGTGTTAGCTTATATTATTTCACAAGTTTGGGGGATACAAAATTTGCACAATCTCTGTAGTCCTGCGTCCTCTGTTAAGCTCTCTTTTCTTCAGCTCAGATCACAGGCTTTCTACAATATTTACATCTGAAGACTGAGATGTCCATAACAGAACGCCGACTTAATGTCTGGTCGATTATTTCAGATTATTCTGGTTCAAGTCCCCACAAGGCAAGGCGACTTTATCTACATACCACCTTTCAACCAGAGACAACTCAAAATGCTTGTACAAAAACAGTTAAAAACAACATACAACAAAAAGATTTAAAGAAAAAAAAATTTACTAGCAGAATCTAAGGAATTCTTACTGAAAATGTCCTGGTATTTTAATATGTTTCCAAGGACTTTTAGAAGAAAAACAGACTCTCAGCATCACAGATCCTCCATTGCACTTAACGGTGGTCTTGAGGTGCTTTTGCACACATGCTTCCGTTGTTTTAAGTACAAGTAAAAATTTATAAGCAAATAAGAAATCCTTGTTACATATATTTTATTGATGATAGGGATGACATTAAAAATGACTTCATGCACTTGAATTAATAGCAAATTTTTTCAAAAATGGTTAGTGCATAGAAGGCTGACACTGCACTCAAAAGATTAATGAGGATTTTTGTACAACTTCCTACATGAGTGCCATGAAGTGAAGGATGCTCTTTCAGAGAAACTGCCTATTTACAAAAGTACAACCTGTTACATTTACCTTATCTTTTTTTAGGGTCATCTTACTCTTTTTACAAACATTCCCCAGTTTGGCTTCTTTTTTGTTTAATAAGGAATAGCATAGCTGAATCTTTTGTGTGTTTTTAAGAACTTGAAGTTAGACCTTAAGATTGTATTTGCTTACAAAACCTGTTAAAGAACAAATTGTTTATAAGTTAATCTCTGAAAAATGACACAGGATGTACTTTCTTTTGCCATGGCTGCGCCAGAATGTGTAAAATTAGTAGATGCAGTAAGAATGGAATGAAAAAAACAGACTAAACCACTCCAGATTTGAAAGATTTACCTCGTGACTTCATGCCGATGAAACGATTCTCTACGATGTCAATGCGGCCCACTCCGTGTTTTCCTCTGGGAGAAAAGAGCAGGACACAATTATACACACCTTCCAGATTCAATTTGGTGAACCTAATGGAGAAGTAAACTGCATTTCTCACTGTTACTTGTTACTTGTTGGTAAAAAAATAGTAAAAAATCTGTCGGATGAACCACCTTAATTTACAGAATCGACCTCTGAACCAAGTTCAAATGGATGGATGTTGAAGGTAAAACACATTTTAAGTGTTTCTACACTTAATACATCTTAATACATCTGAAACCTAATGTTCATAACCTACGCAGTGCTTAAAATATAACAGGTCTTTTTTGTACCTAAAATTTCTTAAAATCAATTTCTAGTAAAATGTGCTGAAAGCAATAATGTGCATAAATAAAAATGCATAATCTTGGATATTTTATCGGACTACATCAAAGTGGTTTAAAATGACAGATCCTTATTTTGTGATTTAACATTAGAGTTTGGTCCGGTGACTCACCACAAGTTATGTAATCATAGAATTAATGCCAGTAACATAATAATAATAATAATAATAATAATAATAATAATAATAATAATAATAATAATAATAATAATAATAGTGAAGAAATCCAGATTTTTTTACTTTTAATACACAAAAGCGCTTACCCTATTTCATTGAGGTATGAGAAAATATCCAGCGGCGTTTCTTTGGATTTCCCCTCCTTCACATGCATCACCCTGACAGGAACTCCTACAGAAACAAGTTTTCACAGGCAGATAATTGACATAAGTGGGTCATTCAAAGTGAAAACTATAGTATATTTAGGTTTGAATTTGATTTATATCCTTATCAAAAAGTTGCAAAATCAAACATTTCTCCCTAAAATGCACATCCTTTAAAACTTACATGCTTCCTAAAACATAAAATATAACAGATTTACCACCAACATTTGGTTAAGAATAATTGGTAGAAACAAAAAGAGAGGGATGCTTTTATCCATTGAAGCAAATAAAAAAAATTAGGGAATGAAATTGAAGCTAATATATTTATTTAATCAAACCAAAAATGACAAACAGTGGAAAGATTATCCTGAAGTTGTTTTTGTTTGTTTTTTTTGTCTCAGAGAGATCACTGAATACCATCTAAAACTCAAAGCCTTTACATATGCAACGATGAGAAAGGCTAATAAATTCAAAAGCTCTCCTCATTTGAAAGCTGTGAAATTGTGGGCCAGCCTCTACCTAATTCAATTACACAGCTTTGTTACCCATCCTCTGTTTAGCGCTGAGATTTTTGTCTCTTTTTCCACAGCATGTGCAGAAGACGCAACCGTCTGCAGATCCATCATCCTCCTGCCTTCAAACAGCATCTCACACACGGAGCAAATTCTTCCATAAAAAACAAAAACAAAACACTGAAGTTTACTCCACACACACTTCCTCTACAAAGCCACTTAAACCAAGTGCACATCAATCACTGTCACCGGCCTACTTATTCACGGCCCTCAATGAGCAGCAGGGGCCAAAGGTGGAGGTGGGGAAACAAACAGACGCGTGAAAAGAGTTTAAAGTCTAAACAAAGAAGAAATCTATACTCTCCATGCCTAGATTAATGTTTCATGTTTTTTTAATTTTATTTCCAACTAAAGCTTTCCTGGAGTCAAAGTTTTAGACTTCGCTGACAGAATCAAAGAATGGATGGACAGTCGCTTTTAGGTCAACAGGTGATGCTTGACCAGTCCTTTCTCGATGTTTTATCCAAATCTTGGGTTTTACTACTTCAGACATCCAACAATCTGATAAACATCTCCAATAAATCAGCTGAATGTGGGAGTTTGGGGGCCGGCCTTTCGTCCCTCCGCTCTCATTTTCCTCGCTCGGCTCAGGTTGGCCCGTCCGTCGTTCCCTTTAGCTGCTTTATTTTCAGTTTTTGCACCCCTAACAGTGCAGACAATGGGAGCGAAGACACAGTTGTAGGAAAAATTACAGCTTTACATTTTTCCTCTCTGTCTCTTTTTCGTCCACACCACTTTGGCATGACAGGAGGGAGGCATTAATTTAATTTTTCTCCTTAAAAAAAAGAGTAATGGGGAAAGGAGCGTTTCACGGGAGGGGAGGGGGGGGAGCAAAAGGTTCCTGTTGTTATATATTCTTTTTTAATCAGTGAGAAAACTTTGGTGAGAAAGGCAGCGATGAAAAGGTGGGAGGGGGGGAATGAAACGAAACATTCTTTTGCTGATCTTGTGCTCAGAGGGAGGAGTGGGCTCGGGCCTTTGTGTGGACAACTAAAACAGCTTTTGTCATAGCGCGCTCAATAAAAGGGCCGGAGAATATGTGTGAAAATGGAGAGCAGGGCCGCTAGGAACCCGCGAAACCAGTCAAGGCTTTACTGGTGCATCACCGTTTTACAAAAGCACACCTCACCTCCAGCTGAACGGTCACAGTCCGGCCCGTTGTTAACTTTTTTCCGCGGGAAGCTGGTAAAGGGAGACACATCGACACAGCAGCCTGGCATTTCCTTAGCTTCAGCGATTAGCCCATTTTCTCACCATAACTCTCCGGCAAACTTTTGAACTTCCATAAAATTTGGATTACGGCTCGCAAAGCTGTCCATCAAGCCTCACGGGATCTGAAGAGCCGATTGATGTTCTTGCACTTCAGCCACCCCGGGGATGAAGGAACATCTGTGTCACTCGCCCTCAGGCCTGGATGTGTCTTGCCATTTTCGCTCTGCACAAACATGTGACACTTTCCTGTGTTCAGGCCAGAGCCCTGCGGCCAGTGTCTCTAATGATCGTTTCTCCGGTTCCCTCTGGACTCGGAGTATAAACTGGAGTTAATGCTTCCGGCTTGCGGGTTGGGCCCCGGGGCCAAATGGGGCTGTTTTAGGCCAAGCGATGGTGTAAGGGGTTAAGGATAAGTCTGGGTGGCCCCAAGTGGAAATAAAGTGCAGGGGGGGTCAACTTTAAAGTGACAGTTATGACCATCTTCATTTTAACATCATAGAATGCCAAGATGAAGTGTTTCCTTCCTCACTTTGTTTCTCTGTTCTTGATTTTCTACAGACAGGACATGATCTGTTGATATCTGACAAATTCTGTCCTGCTTCATCTTGTCACACAGGTTCTGTTTATTGATCTGACAGTAATCAGGTCTATCTGATTTATTTGATTTGCTCCTACCTCACAAACCCACCAGATCGTTCAGATCTTCTAAAGGCTCTTTATTATTGAATGAGCCTCCATATTTTAATGCTTGATACCATTTTAACTGCAATTTTAAAAAAAATATTGTTTTACTTCTTAAGCTGTGACACGACCCTGGATAAGTGGAAGAAAATGGATGGATGGGTGGATAGATGTTTTATTTAAATTCAGATTCATAATTACATCCTATTTATATTTCATCATACATGGGAGGTAATTTATGTCTCATCCTCATTTATTTTTTGCATGATTTTGATTAAAAGAATGCTATGGCTCTTATGTTTCTTTATGGTGAATATGTTTTGGTGTTTTTACAATTCATATAATAATTTTAATCTATTTGTTGGTTAATTAATCATATCTTTATCTACTTATTTTAGCATTTCTTAGTGTAGATTTGTTTTTACCAACTGTAAAATTGGGATTTTATGTTACATTTGAGTACTTTAAAAGTGCTCTATGAATACATGGCTGAATGGTTGGTGATGAAAGTAAATAATGTCTTTATTTAGAAATGGCTATTTCTGATGCTAGATGTTTCCAACTCTACATCTGGGTGTTTTTTTTAGTTTTTTTTAAAGATGAGATGTCAAAAAAAAACCTAAAAAAAACCCTGATTTTCTGGGAAGTCAGCAGGTGGGACACTGATAAACATACAAACCGTTTTTAAACTCTATCTCCAGAACATCTGGGACATTTGGAGAATCCTCTGGGTTTTTGGTCATCAGGTAGAGGTCGGCTGGAGCATGGCTCTGAAGGACAAACAGAACCACAACTTCATTCCCTCTGATTAGTAACACAGAGATTCTTGTCAGGACGACAGCACAGCGACTGAAGTAGGAGGAGAAAACAGACAGGAAGTAAAGCAACTGAGAGAACAATGCGTGAAAAAGGTACCATCCTGAAAACAACATCAAGAGCAGAGGGGAGACAAAAGTGCAATTTTTATCCTCTGTTTGGTTTCATTTTCTCCGGGAAGCCCTGCTCCGCAGGGGGAAGGAAAGGAAAAGTGAAACGAAGAGTGGGATAGCTGTCGACGCTTCTTCCAGTTTTCCAGCTCTGATTTTCTGAGTGACATTTCTCCTCGGATTCATTTTCAGGAGATTCTTCCTAAATGGGCATCACACGACAACAAACATCTAAAAACCAAATCCCACTGAAGTCGATTGTGGTTGACAGACATTTGTCGTTTTTTGTTTTTTTTTTCCAGTCGGCTGCTAAGTGATTTCAGTGAGTCGCGGTTTGGACCTAAAGGAGCACGGTGGTGTGACGATTCCACCCGGCTGATGTGCTCCTGCGACAATTACACCGCATTAGGGCAAGACGGTGGTCAATGTCTCCTGAGCTGAGGCAAATTGCAGGGGGGGTGGAGAGAAGCTATGCAAAATAACTGCTGGGTGCATTTAAATGGAAAGCTTTACCAGACTCGAAATGATCATACAATAACTAATCGGCATCCGCTCGGCGCCTGTCAGCGAGGGGAAAACGAGCAGCGCAATCACTTTCCTTCCTTTTAACTAAACACAAAAATTGAGAGAGAAGGCGAGCGTCTCCCTCTCCTTTATTTTCTGCTTCAGTGCCCTGAAAGATGCCAAATGAGAGTTTGCAGGAGAGGGACAAAATGACTACTCTAAAAAGCCTTTTGATGCTCCCTCTTTAAGGGAGGGTGGAATAAATACTTTTGGGGGGCTTTTTCAACCTTCAGATACAAAGAGCTATTGGTTGAAACAATATGCTTGAGCAAAAATAAATACATAAATAAATGAAATAAACAAAGACAAGAAAAGCTCTTTTTTTCAGCTTAAATCAGATGTTTGTTTTTTTTATTCAACATTTTAATGCATTTTTGTCAAATTTCTGATGCACATAAATCAAATGAAGCCTAAGAAAACCCACAAAAAAAACCCCAGCTAAGATTATTCATTTTTGATGTACACACACTGCGATGTGTGAAAACTCATCCGCGCTCCAACAGCAAGAGTTTAAACTTCGCTGAAAGCAACGCAAAGAAAAGAACGTAAGCCAATAGGGTTGTTTCCAGTGAGCAGGAGATCAATGCATTTCAATTCAAACCCCCTGCAGGTGGACCTGTCCCAAAGCCGTGGCCCTGAAAGAGAGGCAAAGGTAAAGATGGAAAAGGCGGGGGGCCAGGGGTATTGGTGGGAAATGGGGCGTGAAGCGCACCATCATGTAGTGCTGAGCAGCTCCTTTAGCTGCCTTTGCCTCGGCGATATTGTTGTGCTAAACGTGGCCCCATACAGCAAGAGAATAAAAAAAAAAGAAGGCTGACGCATGAACTTAAAGCAAGTAAATTTCTATTTTTCCACTTATTAGTTGCCTCATTGGGTTTCAATCAAAGCCAAAAGGGCCGCGAAGGAGGCAGAGGTAGGAGTAGGAGTGGAAAGCGGGGAAGAGGGGCATCTTCGGTGCACCGGATTGGAAGTGATGCTTAAATCACCATGTCTCAAGTCGGCGCGTCTTATCAAAATGCAAACACAGCAATCTGAGCTGAGAATAAAACAATACGCATGTAATCTGCAGGAGACGGAAATTCTATTCTCTAGCACATACGATGTGTCCGTTAGTTTTAATGAAGACAGCGGCGGAGGCCGAGTTGGACACGGAGATCTCTTCACAGGTCAAGCCCATCAGTCCTGAGGGCAGCGAGGGCACACGGCAAGCTCTGACCTCTCTGCTTCAAAGCACACATTCACATGTAGACACACACCTACAAGCTCATTTCCTACCCCCACAGGCTCTGCGCTGACCATCCATCTTATCAGAAGGTCGCACGACCAGCAGCAAACAAGTTTTCATTTCCTCTCAGTGAGATGAGGCTCTGCGCTTCGCTCCCTTGGCTCTGAGTCAACACGAGCAGCGTCTCATCGCCCCCCGGATCAAAGAGCCCAGTGAGATCGGGGAAGCTCGCCGGTGACAGAGGTTGTAATTAAGACTGAGGTTACGTTTTAATGACTCAGGATGAGTGTCAGGCATCCTGAGGATGGGCTCATGGGGGGAGGGAAGTGATGAGCGAAGAAATGTAAAAATTTAAGCTATTGCATAATAAATTATTGGAAACTCAAAACAAATCTTGATTTTTCGCTTTGACATGGGGTAAACGTTTGAAAAATCCAGAATAAGAGACAAAAATATAGTTTCTAAAATGCCTATAAATAAAGTAACAGCTTCTTAAATCTTTAATTTAGATTACCTTACAAAACTTTCTTTTCATCCTGATGTATTTTTGAGAGGATTGTACATTGTAGGCCAACAAAAAGAAATGCACAACTTTGAGGCACAATGAAATAGGTAAGTAGTTTTCAAAATGATTCACAAGTAAAAACATAAAAACCGCACCCGGCATTTGTCCTCCGCCACACTTTACTCTCATCTAATGCTGGTACTTCTAAAAAAAAATTATTATTATTACGAAGAAATAATAATATTTCTATCACCTATTAAGGTGATAGATCAACATTAAGGTGATAGATCAACATAGCAGTGCAATTGAAATGGAAGGAAAATGACGTGCAGTTTTAAAACTTTTTTTTACAAATAAACCCCCGCCCCCCCCAAAAAAGCTTTAAGTTAATTTCTATTCAGTCCTCAAAACCTTGTAGGACTGCAGTTTACTGCAATTACAGATCCAACTCTTTTGAGGTACGTTTCATTTATGAACTGGAATCTTTGCCAGTTTTTATTTGCAAACTGTAATATTACAAGAAAGAAATGCTACTTAGAAAAAATCTAAATCATCTGGAAAGCAATGTATCATTTCTTTCCACTTCATAAACAATATATGCACTCCTTTATGTTAGTCCGTCACATTAAAGCTCAGCAGAATCCATTAAAGTTTGCAATTGTAAAATGACAAAATGTGAATATATATAAGATTGTGAACACTTTTGCATCAGATTGTTGCATCTTCTAAGCCAACCAACCACAACCTCAAATGATTTAATAAGAAATACTCATCTAATGCAGTTATCAGGTGCACAGCAAATGTATGAAATAACACAATAACAACCTGTCAAAGCTGCATTGCTTCACAGAGGTTAATGCTGCCAGATGCAAATGAGTAAATAAAGGCCTTAAGGTCACTGTGTCAGAAAAGAACAAGGTTTGGGGTTATCAGGAAGGATACGTTGTTAATAACAGAGTAACCTGAACTCTCCTGGCTCCTATCTGCAGGAAAACATATGAGCGACCATTTGGACATTTCCTAATGTGACAGCACTGAGCAAAGAGAGACCATTGTGTTACAGGTGGGGGCAGAAGAGGACATTTGAATGGTCCGGGTCTGGCCTTAGCCTTTGGGGTTGTAATTGAAGGAGGGACAGAGGCTGATACACAGTGGAGATACTGAGAACAAGCCGACCTCTCTCAGATGACTTCTTAGATTGATCACAATCTGACATGTTAGTTTAGGAATTCAAATGTGTTGCTGTTTCATTTGTTAATTTTGAGTAAATTGAAATAAATCTTGTATTCCAGGAAAAAAACATCTGGAATATAAGGACAAAGGTAGTGCGCAAAACTCCAAGATTAAATGTAAGATAAAGTGCAATAAAAAAAAATTTTTTAAAAAGAATACACAGAACTCCACCACCTGCTCTTGAAAAACAATATACAGTGAAAACAATTTGGTCAGTAATAATTGAATCACTGTCATGATTCATGACACGGTTTTGGTCAAGTCTCAGTGTTGAAACAAACTGTGTCAATTAACCTCATGAATACTTTGGTTTACGGAAGAATTCATGGTCCATTTAATGAGGGCAAGTTGAAATGGTTCTGTGTGGCAGCAAACCCAGTCCAAATCACCACCCCTCCGCCACCATGCTCAACAACTAGTTTAAGTGTTTGTGCTGATATTCCGTGGTTGGTATTTGTTGTGATTTTTGTACATTAGGTTTTAACAATCTGCTTAATTTGTGTAAGAGTTTGGACTTTTATTTACAGTTGAAACAAGATAATAAATTTAGTCAAAGACTGACTTTTTACACCTCAAGCTACTTTAACGCTAATCTGGTGATATACTTAGGATTATTGTAATATGCTTTTTGCAAATCTTTAATAGTTATGGCTTCTTCCAACTTGAGTGGCATTTCAGCTGCTGCTTGAAGTGTTGCTTTAAAACGGTGTACCCCAATTAACTTCAATATCATTTAACATAACATTAGCTTACAAATCTGCAACAGCATTATCTGGATATTCCCAAATAGTTTAAAGTCATGGTGATCCTGGGTTATGTAGACATGTGAGCTTGATAAAATTATTGTAAAAGAAAAAAAAAATCACTCGCTCATTATTTAGCTACTTAGAAATAATGTTTGCAATTGTGCCTGGACCAAAACAGGGGACAGTATAGACAGTTTAATATCAGATAATAAGAAAAAGCATTGTGTGTTTTTACATCTGGTTTCAGCTGTGCTTGTAATCCAGAAACCGCTTCACTTAATAAACATAAACATAGATGTAGAACATAAATAGAGGGCCTGGAGGTTGTGGCTACATTAATTAGCAGAAATATTAAACATGTTTCAAAGCTCCGGTAATGTATTCAAATCCTTTTACCACTTCAGACCTCTGCACCATAAATATTTCATTGTATTTAATGCTATTAATCGATTCAGTATTGGAGTAAATGGTCCAAAGCAAAGCCCTTGAATGAAATCAGTTACAGAGCGCTGTCATCATACATCGCTATGCTATTGAGCCGGCCCGCCTCATTCATTTCAAAACATTTCTCCACAGGACGGCTAAAGGACAGGGCAATAAAGGCGAAGTGAAGGGGTGGGAAAGGGGCAGCGAGGGAGATAGAGGTCTGTGAGTTACAGTGGCCCTGCCCCTGAATCTCCTCTCCAGCAGAGCGGGATCCCTCTCCTCGCTACGACACCCTGTGCATCGGGGACTCATCTGTCTGGCAAACTGTCTTTGTACTTAACTGTTACTGGTGACATTTTGGTGTCACGGTGTCAAGATGAAGTGGCTCCCCTCCCACGTCGCAGCCTGCGGCAGCGCGGCCGTCCAGACAATGAGGTCCCGAGGAGCTGGGGCTGGAACTCAGGAGGCCCCAGCTGGGCGCAACGCCCTAACCCTTCCCCCCTCCCAGGCTCCCATGAAATCGGGAATTAGTCGAAGCGTTGCTGACGACAAGTCAGTGTCTGTGTGTCCCAGGTTCTTCCCAGGGCCCGGCGAGAACCCGGGGGTGAGGAGAGACGCAGACGCAGACATATCGACCATAGGACGGGAGCTTCGGAGGTCAGTCAGGGGGAAAACAGTGCACATTGCACTGACCTCTCACCTCTGGCAGAGATCAGACTCATGTCTCTCTCATGGTTCTGTGGTCGAGTCAGCCGAGCTTCGGTCATCAGAAGGTGGAGAAGTTTTATTGGTCTGTACAGCAATGTTTCGCGTATTCAACTCCTGAAAAGCATTTAATATCGTCCCTCCATCGTGGTTTGTACTTGAGAAAATGGACTAAAAGATCACCATAACATCCAGTTAGGTGTGGCTGTGCTTGTCATGTTGACATTCATGCCCACATTAACCTGAGCAGCCTATTTTCGAAAATGTCCTCCAGCGTGTTGGAAAAGTGACCCTGATTTATTAGGAGACGACAGATTCAGGAGGAGCAGTGTGTATTTTGTCCTGCAGAACCGACGTCCAATGTTGCTGCCATGGGAGTTCGTCTGTCCAGTCTACTGCGTGAATCTGGAGAAGCGTTATGACCATGTCCCTAAAAGGCTTTTGTTGGGCGTGCTGCAGGTGCTCAAGGTGCTGGGAATGCTTTTAAACTCAATCTTAGAGAAACCAAAAGTCAAGTTTGATCTCAGTGCAGGTTGGACTCTGGACCTGATCTCAAGGTGTAGTCATGGCGAAGAGAATGTCAGGTTTTTAAACCTCATCTTTGCTTTTTGCAGATGATGTTATTCTCTTGGTATCTTAAAACCATAACCTTTAGCACTAGAGTGGAGCACAGCCGAGTGTGAAGCCACAAGGATGAGAGTCAACACCTCGATGTTTGAGGTCCTGGTTTTTAACTGGAAAAAGGTGGAGTGCCCCCTCTGGGTTGCAGATCAGTATCTTACTCAGGTTAAGTAGCTTAAGCAAGTCGATGTCTTGTTTATCAGTAAACAAGAGATGGATAAATGGAGTGGGGGCATTAAAGTAGATTTATTGCTTCTTCATATTGAAAGAAGTCAGTTGAGAAGGTTCTGGCATCTCAATTTGATGCTTTCTTGAAGTCCTTAAGGTATCCTATTATATTCCCCTGTAAGAAGACCCAAGGGAAGAGCTAGAGCCCACTGGAAGGAAACTTTATCTCTTTTGTCCTGGGAATGTCTTGGGAGCCCCAAAACATAAACTGGAGAGTGTCTTTGACAAGAGCGATGTCTGGATTTCCGTCCAGGACCTGCTACTTACAGGATCCAGTATCAGACATGCAGAAAACAATGACTGGATGTATAAACGAATGAATTTAAATTAAAACTGACCCCATATTCCATCAAGGTGAAATAAAACAATAAACATTTTGAAAATAGTTAACAGATTGTGCAAATTTTGGGGCTTGGTTTTAAGGGTGCGTTTGATTGATCAGCACACACTGTGATCAGTTTTGGTTTCAGAACATGCTTGAATTGTGGTATAAAGCTCATAAATATGCTTCGTGCGCTGTCAGAAAAATACTATACTGCTAAATCAACTCAGTAAGGTCTTGTGAATATATTGGTATCCCAGAATTATCATAAAAGTTTTAGAAATGATTCAACTTCCCTGTAATCAAAATGCAATACAGTGATGAGATAAGGGTTAAAAGTCTTACTGATCGACATCAGCAACAACTTACCTTGGGATTCTCCAAAATGCCTGACTCATAGCTGTAAAGAGATACAATTTGAGAATTTGTTATGTTTTATTTTTAACTGGAAAAAACATTCGAGAGTGTACTTTACATTAGTCGTCTTCACCTGATATGCATGAGATTGGCGTCCATGCTCCAGGGGGCCCGAGGAGTGACCGGCACTGGGATGCCATGTTTCTGTGATTTAACAAAATCGCTGATATGTTACATAGCAGAAAACAACTTGAGAAAGACGATAAACACATATGTGTGAAGAGGTTCTGGAAAAACAAAGTCAAGCAGCAGATTTCCCTGCACGCTGTGAAACCTCTGAATCCTTTGGTCCTCCAAAGCTAAAACGACAAAACACTGACAATATGTTTTAGCATATTGGTTTAAAAAAAATAAAGAGAGAGTCTATATATATGTTTTTTCAAGGCTGTATTATATCACTAAAGGGCCACATGCAAGCAGGGCATAAATGTTTACTAAAAACATCTTGATCGCCCTCTAGTGGAGAAAACTGCCCAGGATAGACCAACCGGACAAATGGGCAGAGGAGTTTTTTATGCTGAAAATTAAAACAAGGTATAAATCTGAAGCTAAAAAAGGCTAAATGAATTAAATTAGAATACAAATGGAAAAAAAATAGTGCATCATTGGTGGGGAAAAAAAAAATCTGCTGCAGTTAAAAGAGACAGAAAGTGGAAAAACAATTGAACGAAATATAAAGAGCTATTGCTGAGTATGTAGAAGTTATAAATCTATGAGAACAACAGAGAAGAAATACAGCATGAACTGATCCTCTAAATGTTTCTAATTTCATAAAGCAACATATTTATGACATTACAAGGTATACTAGGTAATAAGGTAAAAATTAACTTTAAAACTAAACCTTTTACCGTCTGTAAACAGGAGCATTTCATCTCAAACTACAGCATCTTTTAGTTGACAGACTCATCAGTAATAAATATGAAATCCTTATTTCTACACTAGCCATGAGAAAGACAGCTGTAGTTACCTGTGCGTACTCCATCAGGTCCGTTCTCCCCCTGAAGCGAGTGTAAAATTCAGGGATCCTCCACGGTGCAATGATCTGACAAAAAACACAAACACACCATACAGTTGTGATAGTATTCTACATGTTAGGCCATTTTTGTTCTATGTAAAAATCAAAGCACCAAACTAACCTTGACCTCTGGGTACAGCGCGTAGCACGTGAGCTCAAAGCGTATCTGGTCATTTCCCTAAAAGGTAGAAAACTGGTTTTATCTCCTGCATAGTATTTTTGATAAATACTTTTTTTTTATAATCTGCTTCCTATTTGGTCAATAAAATTAGGCAAAAACAGTTAAAGACAAACACAAAATCCCCACAATTTCACACATTTGATTCACTTCTTCTGGCCAGTTCTGTACGACCTCTGATGTTGTTGAACATAAACTAGACAGAAAGATGTTAAAGAAATTGAAATAACAAAGAAATCACAGTAATTTAAGAAGGCAATAGCCAGTAAAATTTAGATTTTTGTATAAAATAAATAACAAGTACAACGCCATCCACATTTATCAAGCAATTCTAAAACAAGTTAGCAAGCTTTACAAATTTACATTTGCGATGGTAGGACAAAAAAAGAGGTTTTCCATGCATGCCTCCAAAGCACCTTTTAAGCATGCTGCCTAATTGTTGTCATGGTTACTTGGTGACCCCCCAAGAAGCAACTTTTTGCTGCAGATTTGTTCTCCTCCCTTGCCGCCCTGCTCACTGTAAATTGTGTCAAGATGAACATGAACTTTTGTCCATCCTTGTGGTCCAGTTTTTAAAAAAGTTTAATTATTGCTCTGCCTGAAAATAGGCAAGTATCAATTTATTGTAGCTATTTCCTCACTTGTATTTGCCATTTTCAATAGTGTATGACACATACGGGCTAACCAAATAAAAAATTATATATGTCCAGATCAACTTAAGACATAAGTATGAATTTCAAAACATTCTTAAGATACATACAGTATATTTTAGAATGGTTATTTCTTAACCTTTGCTATAGCTTTTAGTTTGAGATGATTTCATAGCATGGCAAAAAAAAAAAGTTTCATAGCATGGCAAAAAAAAAAGGTTGCCTAATGATTCCAGCTGATCTGATTATCGTGAAACAATTCAGCTCTAAATTGTTACAGTAAATTGGTGATATTTTCTATGCTTACTCAAAGAAGCATGATTGATTTTTGTCCAAACATTATTTGTCTACATCTAGTTAGTTAGTTTGGAAATTAAGACCTTAATCACGGATTTACCAGTTGTGGAATGTCATAGTAGTGTTTCAAGTTTTAAAATGTAACTTTATGAATCAGTGTTTGGCTCCACCTACTGGTCAGAAAAGGGCTCACAAAAAATCAAAAAATAAAACTTTTTGCAAAAGAGTTTTAATTTCAAATAGACAAATTATACTGAACAGACTAGGATAAATAACTTTATCACATTGGCTGATCCAATATTTTTTTCAAAATGAGCAACTTTTTTTTTTTTTTTTACCAAAGCATCTCAAATGTCTTATAAATTCCAGGTCTGCTTACAAGAGATTGAGAAACTTTCACCTCATTTTCTGCCGATTTATCCAAATCTGCTTATTTATGACTTCCAAACGCCGGTCAGACCAGTGGTGGAGAAAGTACTCAAAAAATTTACTTAAGTAAAAGTACAAATACACAGACAAAAATGTACTCAAGTAAAAGTAAAACTACCACATTAACATTTGTACTTAAGTAAAAGTAAAAAAGTACTGACTTTTAAAAATACTTAAGTATTAAAAGTAAAAGTACTTGCTGAATGGATTACCTAATCGCTAATATCATTAAGTGAATCGATCGTATTTAATTTTAATACATTAGAAATGTGTCATTTTAATGAACAATGCTGATGTTTTTATTGTGTTTACTCTGTAACACAGTTTAGACTTAGATATGTGATTCTATGCATCATAATTTCAGGGATGGAAACATCTTGTCTCCTGTCCAAACATAGCATGAAATTCACTTTTTTGCCACTAGTGGCTTTTATTTTGAAAGAAATCCAACAGAAAGGGGATGGAAAGAAGGTGGGTGGGAGAGGACAGGCAACCAAGGATCCAGTAGCAGAGTTGTAGTCAAGACCACCAAGACCAAGACCAAGTCAAGACCAGCACCCCGTGCTAACGTGGCACAAAAAAATTTACTTAAACCTATCAAAATTACTTCTCAAATTGATCTGAAAGATCCACATTCCCATAAAAAAAACTAGATATTAAATACTTAGAGCTGAAATGAATTTAATCAGTAAAGATCCGTCCAGAAGAATCGGATTGTTTCTGAATGTCATATCAATGCAGACTTTGGTCACAGCGTTGTCCCATATTTGCGACACCTCAGTCAACATCTCCACACAATAATTCAGCGCATGAGTGACAACTTTTTTTCATAGCAGATGCAACATGTATCTCTGTACAGCTAGCTTTGCTAGCATCACGTCCACGGAGCTTACCTTTCTTTAAGCTTTCCTTCGAAGTGACGCTAAAAGTTGGAGGAAGTCCCCACCGTCTTACATGTCGCCATATCGATTTATGCAGCGCTATTATATTACTGACGATAAGACAGACATCGCTTCCCGCTCAGAGGAAACCACTGGCATGTCTGGAGCTACGCATGCGATTAAAGGTGGAGCCGATGGGTGACAACAGACACTAAGTCACGTTATTCCTTGGATTTTACGGCGTCACCTCAAGTCCCTGAACTTCACATTTTAACGGAAAAAAAGAACAATGCGACTTGGATGTAACGAGTAACGCGACACTTTAGTAGAAATGTAGTGAAGTAGAAAGTACAGATACTTACTGAAAAATGTAGTGGAGTAAAAGTAGAAAGTACCCATTATTAAATATACTTAAGTAAAGTACAGATACACGAAAATTGTATTTAAGTACAGTAACGAAGTACTTGTACTTCGCTACCTCCAACCACTGGCCAGAACAAATATCACCAGACAATATGTCTGCACCAGAGCCACACAAACAGCTAAAAACATAATCAGTCATTTGTCCTAATGAGATGAAGACGGAAATTTGCCCTAATGAGATGAAAATGGAAATGGAGATTGATGATTGTTTGATGGCAAACCTGCATAATGAGCTCAAATTAATCTGCAAAGATACTTAACGATGTTGGCTTTTTAGAAAATTAGGAAAGTTGTGATTATATAACCAATTTAGAGATGCTAAAAAATGTGGATTCATACATTAATCATTTAGATGCTGACTCATACAGAGTACAGAACTGTGCATTCAGAAAATCTCTGCGTTCCAGTGAATAGATACTTAATCACAGAAAATGGTAACTTTCTAAATGGTTAAAATTCAACCTTGCAAACCTGTGGCCTAAATGGTGCAGTGACCTAGTTATATAGCTTGTTCTGAGAAAAGGCCTTTTACCTTGCCGGTGGCCCCGTGGGACACAAACTGAGCCCCCTCCTTGCGTGCGATCTCGACCTGACGACGGGCGATGCAGGGCCTCGCTATGGCCGTGCCCAGAAGGTACCGGTCCTCGTACACGGCGTTGGCCTGAACCGACGGCCAGATGAAGTCCTCCACAAAGTCGCTGCGCAGGTCCTCAATGAAAACCTGGTCATGAACACAAATCAGGCCTCAAATAGCTTTATTTTGTAATTAAATAGAATATGAGACATTGTCGTTTTAAGAAAAAAAATGAGTGTTTGGTGTGAGTATGGAAAAAATTTACACAAAATAACATTGATTACAATTACTTATATTCCTGTAACACCTAAATATCCATTGGGATCAAATTCAAACTCAGTACACGCTGCAGCTTGGTTTTAATCTAACTAAACGTCTCTTATATTCAACCAAAGGGTCTCACTTCTCAGAGTCTCTCACCTTCTTTGCGCCGAGGCTTTCTGCTTTCTTCCGCGCAGCTTCAAAATCTTCATCTTGTCCGATATTAGCCTGGAATGAGACAGCTGAATTTAATATAACGCCTTTTTAAAACAAATTATTAAACTTTTAAAATAAATTAATAATAAAGAGGCACAATAAACACACTGATATGTGCACTAAATGTATAAACACACAAGCCCTCGTGTTCATGCATAAGTTAATTGTGTTCATTCATTCTTCTTGTAAGTCAAAGCAGATCTTCAGAGGAGATAAAACAACCTCTTGACAGATGAAGGCAGAAATAAACATAAATTAAGAGTGTGTCTTCCTCTGAGCAAAAAGACCCCAGAAAATAAATAAATAAATAAATAAAAATAAAACATAACTAAAATAGTGGAACCATTTCAAACTATATATTTTCATTACACGAGTTATTATGAACATGACTGAAAGCACAAATAAAAAACAGAAAACATATTTACATTACAAATGACTGATAAAACCTAATTTGTGCTTGCTGTTGCACATATGAATAACTTCTCTCATAATAATAAAACAGGGTAAATTCAGCCAGTGATCTCCATTTTGTAAAAATGAATCACACCCAACCAAGCAGGAAGAGCCACTAGTGGACACGATTTGCAATGTTAGCAAAATACTAACTTAAAAAAATAACTGCTGAATGAATAATAATAATAATAATAACCAATTATTATTATTATTATTATTATTATTATTATTATTATTATTATTATTATTATTATTATTCAACATGCACTTGATTCAATACATTTCTCTCCACTAATAGATGATATCTTTGTAAGTCTTTTTGCACCACTGCATTGCACACACGTCCATTTTAATCCTGCACCTCGTGTCGTGCTGATCACCTCCCACCCCCATTTAGAGAACCACAGAACAAATGAGCGAAGTTCAGCAAGAAAATCTGCCTGCATAGCAGTTCTTAGTTACCCCGGGGGGCAAACAGTAAAGCCATCCAGATACAGCCTAGCATAACAGACAAATCCAATGATCAGAGATAATCAGTGCTGTTGTCTTTTTGGAGACGTGCCTACAGTCAACCTCTACGTGCCTTGACAAAATGCATTAGCAGCAGACCGTAAAACCTGAGAGGCACTTGACATACAAAAGCAGCTGGGTGACAGATGGAGCCACTTGCTGTAGTAACACCTGTCGTAAAGCCTTACCAAATATGTGATGACGTCATAGCCCTGCTCCTTGAGCCACACCAGAATACAGGACGTGTCCAGTCCACCGCTGTAGGCCAGAACCACAGTGCCTTTAGGCATGATGAGGGATGTCAGGGTCAAAAGCTGCAAAACAACAGTGGGGAGGGAGCCAGAAGAAATGTTACATCTGTCTAACAAAATGTTAATAAACAACATGTGCCATTCTGTCAGTGTCATCATGTAGCAGTTTAGTCTGAACTGTGGACAAGCAACAAGTTGATTCAGCACCGCTGACTCCAATATGAGCTCGTTTGCAGAACCTTTGTAGCGCATGACTGCGTGCTAGTTGAGCCATTTAGTTCAAGTATGCAGGGACACATCTGTAAGTTTCAGGATTACGTTTCAGGATACTGGCCTTTGAGGACTGGAGTGATGATGAAATTGTCACCGGTGATTTCGTACAAAGGCAAAAAGCGTGGTATGGTTAAAAGAATAATAAAAAAAAAATCCTCACGTGAAACTAGACGATGCTTCAACTTTGAGGCACCGTATGTATGATCAATCTCAAGGGATTAAACATTTATGTTGACAATAGAAAGAGGAAAGAAACATACATCAGCTATTGGTATTGCTCAAAGGATCACAGATGCGTTTTCTGCACCTAAAGAAATAGCTTATGTCAAAATGTTCCATTTCAATTTGCTTTGATTTCCTCCTGGTTCGATCAGACCGTCTTTCTGAAGCACATTTATTATGACACACGCCGTTCATTACGGACAGCCATGTTGGGCTGCCAGGCTTACAAGAGCTACATTTGCATGCAAAACAAACACAGACGATGAATTTAAGTGTACTTACGGCAGATGTCAGTAAAGAATGAAGGTATATAATCGGACCGAATCGGTCGCTGGAGGAAGCTGTCAGGAGCAGCAGCGGAATGGGGAGTAAAGAGGTGTCGGATATTGGGCGGGTTCAGACATCTGACTCCACCTTCAAAGCGTTTTGATTGGATTGCCTTTTTCCTTTCCCCAACTGTAAACACTTCAACTGTCGCACCGGTCCGACGACAAGCATAAGTCCATCATTGCAGTTTAAATGGAGATTTTTTTTCCTTTCCAATTTGTATCCAAGCATTTTAATGTCTTTGTCCTTCTGTTGTGATGTCAATGAGCCCAATGTTACCTCGATTGAAAAGGAACTGAATGTAATGGTGCAAGAAAAGAAATGCAAAAATGACCTTTTATAGGCATAAGGACTTGCACAAGTAGACAATGCATCCTTTCTTCTTCACAATGAAGGACCCACAAAGTTGTATGTCTCAGTTTATTTATAGCTATTGCAGCAGGGTTGGTAAAATACTTGTGGATTATGGCAAGAATTGTAAACAAGAACTGTATACAAAAAACATGCATTCACAACGCTACAGCTGAATAGCATCTTTTTGAGAAAAAAGAGGTCTGTTCAGCAGATTTGAAGCCACTGATAACAACCCTTTACCAGACAAAAAGCCAAGTCAGTCATGCAAACAACATGACCGGCTGACTAGATTAGGTGAGCTAATCAATGACAAGGTTGTTGAAAGAAAGTAATATGAATAATAAAATAAAAATACGACCTGAACTCATTAAAAACATTTCAACGCTTCAAAAATCCTGATCTAGACAAACGAATCTCCTTAAGGTAGTCTTTTATGCTTTAAGGTACAAGTAGGAATCCTTTTATAGTCAGTCCAAATTACCACAACTACACATCATAGATTGGACACAAGACCAGGTAACCCTGTATTCAACACAGATGATGCAAAGCTCCATGTGCTGGACATGTCCATAGACCCAGACATGTTTGTGCATGGTATTTTGTGAAGCAACACACATTTCTCGAATCTGTGAGGAATGTGTGTTCTAAATATTTTCTCATATTTAGAACAAATGTCTGCAGAAGTCAGGATAAAGGGCGAGACAGCCGCTTTAAAGCTGCTGTTTTAAAGCGACTTTAAAATTGTGCAGACTGGAGTTTCAGAAGCAGATACCAATTTAATTGGCTAATTGTTATTTACTAACAATTAACCAATGGTACTTGCTTACAAATCATTCATTTCTTGTTTATCCCTCATTCACCTTTTCTTTTTTTTTGTCTGGTACCAAAAATTACTCCAGGTAAACAGTTTAAATTCATTGTTTATCTCGAGTCTCATCCATCAGCTGAAGAAGCTGATTTTATTTTTTGTCCTTATTAAATCATTTTTAAAAGCCTTTAAATATTTAACTATCCAGATCTTATTATCATCCTCAAAAATAAATATTTTAAATTCCCGTAGCCGTTGTTAGGCCTGAAAACAAGTTTTCTACATTGTCACAAACACTTTCAGCAACCACACAAAAATGTCACCAAAATGCTCTTGTCCTTGTCAAGGTGTGGCCGGGCTGACTGTTTTCTTTTCTATTTCTCCTTCCTTCTTCCTTCATACCTGTGCTGCTTCTCTCACCTCCAAAACACCTCAATTGTCACCAGGATTAGTTGTGCACTGCAAAAATCTGTTCTTTACTGAAGACTGACAAGAAAGTAAAAAAAACCAAAACATAAGTTCAAAATGATCTGGGTAGGAAAACCTAACATGACACACCATCCTCACAGAGATATGACAGGGGAAGCATTATGCTGTGGGGATGGTTTTCTTTTAGGAACAGACTGTTCAGAGTTGATAGATTGATGGAGCTAATCACAGGGAAATCACAGCACAAAGCTACTAATGATGCAGAAGACTTGAGGACAGGGGTTCACCTTCCATTAGGGATGCACAAGATGCGTAATTTAGGGGTCTTGAACTTCAGTCCAACACATCTATGTAAGCTTCAACTTTTAGATGCATCCCATATTCATCATAATTGAATCATATATATTGCTATTATAGGTTGCTGTGTTTCCTAAATATATAAATTTGACTTTGCAGGTGCCCTTCTGTGATTTTTTTGATCCAGAAGACAGAGAATGTGGATTGTAAGGTCACATTACAAGCAAAGATAGATTTACAAGCAAAGATTTTCTGTCTGCATGCTGCTGCGCAAAGAAAATCTAAAGGCAAAAGTAGCTGCTAAAGACATCATGACTTTAGAATTGACCACATAACATTTTAAGTAAAATAATTTAGTGATGAAGATGCAATTCAAGTGAATTGCATCAGATGGCATACGTAAATAAATCAGTTCTCTCATGAGTAAAATTGTTTTGTTGTGAGGTCAAAACACTCTTAAAAGTTCAAGAGGAGATAAAAGAAGCATGCAGTACTTTTTCTATTATGGCCACAATCAACTTGTGTTATGCAGAAGAGTCTAAAATAAATGTTAACTTGAATTTATCTCAACTGATGGTTAATATTTTCTAATGACAATCTCTAGGAGTTATTTATTGAGAATACAGAAATAAAACCTCCCAAGCTGGATTCATTTTTATAAACAGACATAATTTATGCTGTTGGAAGTATTTTCTACCATCATTCCTGGCATTCAGATTTAATTTCTAATTAAAATATGCACAACCCCTGGCTGTAATCCGAAACCTGTCAGTTTTAAACCTGAATTTATCAGATTCTTCTAAAAATGTCAAATTAATCAACATAATCTATTTGTGAGTTTGCTAACATTTACCAAGTTGGTCCGGTAGAGGTCAGTATTTGTCCGACAATGTCAATTTTATTACACCTCTCAGAAAAGCTGAAATTTTGACTTGAAATAAAATCACCTTGTTTGATGTATCTGTGTACAAGTTAAAACTCACTTCAGAGGAAAAACACGTTAGTGACTTTGACCGGGTCTTTGCATTTCGAATATTTATTTTTTTTCGCCATGAGCTTCCAAAATCAAAAAAAAAAAAAAAAAACAAAAACAAAAAAAAATCAAAAAATACAATATAAACTTCTGAAAATCAATACATTGAATACTTTTTAAAAATTTTCTCACAGGGTAAGAAACACTGAGCAAAGACAGTCTGTGTCTAGTGACTGAGCTCAATCTTCCTCTCTGCTCTACATCTCAGAATATGATGCTTCACAAACGCCGAGCCGCCCTCTCCGCCATTATAATTAACTTTGTAGTCATACACAGTTCACTAGTTAGGCATTTTGTCAAAGACAAATGGTGCAAAGTGACCCCTAAGTCTTGGCGTTGACAACTGTGAGGTTTTCCAACAAATGATGTCTGCAATCCACCACTTAGCATATAATGCACACTTTACCGTCTCCACACAAACAGCTGGCAGTCAGATGAGACTGAATGTGTACAAATGTAAAAACCACTATAGTGCTGGAAATTGGAAGAAAAAACAACAAAAGGGGGAGATGGAAAATGGAGAGTCTTGTGTGAGAGATGTGTTGGAGTCTCTTATACCCCTAATAGCCGTACTTAAATATAAACAGAAACAAAAATTGGCATCAATGAAGGAGCCAAATTGCTGGACCACGTCTAATCTGCCCGTTTATTCAGAAAAGTATCAATATTGATTTATGATCATTTATGACATAACACCTGCAAAATACAATGAATTGTTTTTATTTCTCTAAACGTAGAACAAACATTTATTTAACCGTCTTTTTTGTTGGTCGTTTTTTTTTTTTTTTTTTGCTGCATTTTAAAATAAACGGGCATATTTATTCTTACACACATTGAAGGCTGAAGTTTTGAAAATAAAGTCTTTTTTTTTATTATTATTATTAACCAAAAAAATATTAGCAGTTGGGACAAAAAAAAAAAAAGAAATAAACTGTCCATTGATAGTTGAGGTGTTTTCCCCCCACAACAAGCTGTGTATCCCCGCAGGCAGAACATCCAGAGGGAAGGTCTCTGTGTCCCATGGTGGCGGGGGGCCGTCAGATGTGCTGCATGATTTTCTCGCTCTCCCTACCACTCTTTCTTCTTCTCGTCCATGGATACGCCACCGGGGCCGAGCGCCACCACCAGCAGCAGGCCACCGATGACCGAGGTGGTCTGGAAGAAGTCATACTTGAGGAAGTCGTGCATGGGCTTGTAGGCGGGGATGGTCCAGAAAGCGTTGAAGTACACGTTGATGGCAAAGAGCCACACGACGAGGGTCAAGGCCGCCAGCTTGGTTTTGAAGCCGATGGCCACCAGGATGATTAAAGCCGTCCCCACCATGTTCTGCAAGATCTGCGGCAAAACAGGAAGGAGTTAAGCTGGGGAACAGCTGATCGTATCGCAACCAGACGATATTTGGTGGAGTGTCTATTTAGTAAAGTGTCTATTTTTTTCTACATTTCCAAATGCAAATAATAATGCTACTAATTTTCATTGTATGTGTATCCATCACTAAGTTTTAAACGAGTTACACAGAAGACCAACTCCTGTAATCTGGTTTACTTTTGTAGACTTATTAAAAAAAAAAACATTCTAAATATTCCAAGTACACAGCCTTCATCATAATTTTTTACAAAAGGAAAGTTTGTCAAGATTCAAGGCATTTTAGCTGAAGACTAATTTAGTCATAAATAAATGCCACTTTCATATAAGTGATACTGGAGGCAGACCTCCAAGCTTCAGAGAATTGACCAATTAAATGTCTTTAAACTCAAACAATTTACAAGCTGACATTTATAATTCAGAGGGTTGAAGATGATGTTGTCCTTGTTTGGCTTTCACCTTGTTGAGATTAGTCTGACAACTAAATGAATGACCAACACTGCTTTCCTCATCCAGCCCTTTTCCATGATGGACATTTTGAATTGTCAGAACCCCAAAGAGGAAGTTTAGCTTTGGTTCACATTCTATGCATGCTAGCAGACGTGTAATGCTGCTCAAATCATTGCACCACCTAGTAAGTGTTGACTAATTTTACACCTGGACGCAAAACTTCAAAGTGATCTACAATTAGATTTAGGCAATCTTAATATTCTTAGCAAACCCTTTTGAAAATAAATCTACAATAATACAAGTTATAAAGTGAAGAACCATTTTTGTATCTGTGTTAATCTGCAGCTGATTGAAAAGAGATTTCTAAACACTGTTGACATCGTTGTCTGGGGTTTTCTCTGCCTAATTAAATATGGTGCAACAGAGGATTAAATAGCAGCAGGTCTGCTTGCGTAAATAGGTGCTGGGTCTCAGAACTCACAGAGAAGAAGTTGGAGTCAAAGTGCAACAGAGTCATGAACATGAGGACCAGCAGCACTCGGCCGCCGAGCTGCATGTACTGCTTCGGCGAACTCTCGCCCATGGAGGGGACGCCAGCGAACATGCTCTTCCCCTCCGAGCGCGACTCTGCCAGCAGCAGCAGCAGACCGCCTCCCAAGGCCAGGTTTCTACCAGGAGGGGAGAGAGGAGTTTTAGTTTGGAGCACCAAACAGAAAAAAAATATATTACCTGTGTTGAATAAGGCCACACCGACAGTAACAACTGAGCCATCATCTCATTGCAGTCTTTATGTTGCATGTTTGTTCCTCTGGTGGCAATTTTCTGCCCACCAGCTTAAATATTACATGACTCATCTGATGGTTAGCAATTTGACTTTATCCAGGCAACACATGAATTATAGCATGTGCAAACAGAAAGACTCAGACGCAGCCCTAAAGGTGTCTTTGCACACACGTTCAGTTTATCACTGTCTAAATAAACAAGTCCCAACATGGGTTACATGTTACTGCAGAAATTAAGTTTTAAAACGAGAAATGGATCATAGACAGAATGTTTTAAATGCTTGTTGCAGAGAAGCTAAACTCTTTTTGCCATTCTGCTCCCTAAAGAGTAACACATCAAGACTAAAACGCTGGCAGTGGTTGGTTAATTAGTGGACAAACCATTGGTAACTTGCCAATTGTACATTTATTACAGGATTATCCAAGTAAGTATGATTTATCTGGAGGGAAATGTCACCCTAACACTTTTTAAAACTAACTTTGGTAAGTTAAAAAGACCAGCTTGTACCTAGTCCTTATTGTGCTAAATATGGTGACTAGACCTTTAGGGTTGTGTCTGAAAATAGAGACATTTTTTCTATTTCAGTCTACTAGTTGACTGAAAAAGTTTTCTTGAACGTGATGAGAACTCAGTCTGATTATTGATCCGATTTCAATCCAACCCTAGCATATCAAAGGTCATAAGTCTTACTGTTATTTGGACTTTAATCGAAACTTGAGAACGAGTGACTCTACATACCAGCCTGACACAGAGGAAACAAAATAATGGACAATCTGAAATTTGAGTCGTTACGCGACACCTACCTCATCAAAAACTTGAGGTCCCATAAAATGCTGTATGCAACAGTCTGGTGAAAGATGGAAGTAAAGTTAGACACAATCATATTTTAGGGATTTACTAAAGCATCTATAATCAAAGTGTTCTCACCTGTAATGCTATGATGCCAAATAATCCAAAGCAGGCATATTGTACAAAATTTCTACTGAGAATGAGGACACAACCACCTGTTGGGACAAAGACCACAAAAGAAAAGTTATAGCCACTCCCGTGATAGCATGTCTTTTAGTCTTAACAAACCTTTGTGTGAAAAATATTCTTTTTGCAGCAATAACACAGCAAAAATAATTAAGGTCAGGCTTTCTTGTAATAGCCACTTTGATAAAAACAGGTTTTCTCCAGAGTTCAACACTGATTCAGTTTCAGTGAACAGACAGAGCCACATAGTTACGAGTGATCCGACCTGCTAAACAAACTTCATTTGGTAGATAGAATATCAGGCAGCAGAGACTCGTTGTCTCCTGTTGGTTTTATTAGTCTGTTTTAAAGGCTCCGCATGTCAAAACTTAGACTGAGTAATAAAAAAAAAAGCATTAAAGAAAGAGGATGTAAAACTTTAATAAAAATACTTAAAGCAACAGAAAAACTAATATAAAAGAGTTAAATATGAAATAAACAGATTTATAGGTAGAATGAGATTATATATATATATATATAAAAAAAGCATTTCTGGCATTAAAACGAGGACAAGAGTTACTAAATATTTTCGGTATTTACTTTGTTATGTTTCTACTTATTAATTTACTTTTCACTGTGTATTATTGCTTTTAATGTCAGTGTGCTACACGGAAGTTTATTTTTTCCACTTTTTGAATGTTTATTTTTAGTTGTATCTTGTAAAGCATTTAGACTGTTTTTGAAAGGTGCTACCAAAATAAACTTGATTAATGTTCATATTCACTTCACTATATGACTGTTTATTAGAATCATTTAAGCCCTTCTTAACAATGTTATTCATTCATGACGGAAATGTCAGCTTTTCTTATATTCCTATTGTTGATTATAAAAGAGCAGAAGAAACTTCCTCAATGTTCATCACAACCTACATTCACCACCTCATTTTAAAACAAAACTGTGCATTACTTTAGTTGTATACAATCTACTAACTTTACCTCCCATTATGACATCACCTACTTTTCCCATGTAAACTGACCTCCTTTTGTGCTTCAGTGCTTATAACATTCTTTGAAACCACAAAAAGCAGCTTCGTCTCCGCCGCACGGCGCCTCCTGACACTCACCAAGCTGTCCGACGAGGTTAAGCAGCACAAAACACGTAGCCAGGAAGTAGCCACAGTTCCAGGTGGCCTCGATGTAGTCTCTCTGCTCGTTCCACTGGAACCACATGCGGATCCCGTCTTCCAGGAACGTGCTGATGAGACACAGACGTGCCAGGTGGGGAAGGTACTGTTTGGTCACCCGCAGAAACTGGAGAGCACAAAAATCGGAAGGATGAAAATGGGATTGGGTCTGTGTGGGAGTAAGAACCCGAAATATTTACAGTTTCTCATTGATTCTATTCAGATGTGCTGAAGTAACAGATACAGAAATATTTGATTTAAGTGAAATTTTGGGGTATTTTATCAAAGTCGTCTATATTTTGCAATATTATACACATAGGGTCAAACAAACATTTGGGGATTATATCTGTCAATTACTTTATCATCACAGTGGATTAGAGAAAAATATATTGTAATTTACTGATGCTTAAACCGTTACTTTAAGAGAAGCTTCTGTTTAAACAGATTATATATCATTATATATATATCATATATTTAAACCAAACGGCGTTCAAGTTGGAAAATTACATAAACAACAGAGACCTTTTGGGAAAACAAAAACAGCATAATTTTTTTTAAAGCTCATCATTAAGAAATTATGAATATTAGCATAGTTGTTACATGTGATGCAATGTAATTAAATATCCAGGCTGTTTATTTCTAGTTCATTTTGTAATTGTGCTCAAATGTGAACCAAAATTAAATCTTTTTTGTTGAATTTTATTTATAACAAGTGGGACAACACCGGAGTACAAAACATCATTTGCATGAAGCATGAAGATTGTAGAAGAATGAGAGTTTTATGGACCGGTGGCTGATTCTGCGCATGCCGACAACTGAAATAAAGTGGAAACAGCAATGTAGGTCACGGAGAGGCAAAACTTTTAAAGCAGTTGTGAAAAGCTCACCTGCCGAAGCTTAAAATTAAACAGACAAAACACCCAAAACTTGAGACAACATCTGGATCTACTCGTTTGAAAAGAAAACAGAAAGACAGCTACCTGGGTAGTAAATTTTCACTGTGTAGTCTTTGTGTGTACTAAAATATCTTGATCTAATCTATAGATTAGATCATAATCAATATAAAAACAATCAGAGTGACTTAAAGGGTACAAAGGTTTTCTGAATGACAAACAAGAATGACTGTTTTTCGTTCTGCTACACGTATAAAAAAAAAAAACACAATATTTTTTATATAAAACAAAATTACAAAAGCAGCAAACCAATGTCTGAAAACTAATCGTTTTCCTGTAACTGAGCAGAACAGATGGTCACCTCAGACATCCATGGATGACAAATCGACTGGGACAGGAGCAAAGCTGACAGATTTATTCCCAAAAGGCACTCAGTAGTGTCTTCTATTGGTGGTATTCATCAATATTTATGCAATAAAATCCCTACTCTAGGCTAAAGGTTATTTAGTTAACACACTAATATTCAGATAGTACTCAGCAGAGCTGCAGTGACCTGCCCCCTGATCCGCCCATCTAACAGTCCACATCAGCACAGTCAGACCTCAGCGGCCTATCAACATCCACCAACTCCCACCAGCGCTGCTGTCAGAGACATGAATGGGCGAAGCTGGAGCCAATCCGAACAAGCCCAAGGTTGTTGCAACAGCCTAGAAATAGACAGTTCTGAAGTGTTATGTCTGAGGAAAACCCTGGTTTGGTATCCATTCTCGAAGGAATGTACCCCTAAAATTAATTTAAACATCTCACTTTATATACATACACTCTGTGTCCCTTTTCATGTTATTTATGCCGTCTACAGCACTTTTGACAAGGACGTACACAATCAGTGGCAACTACATCAGAGGAAATGCAGGTGACTAGCTTGCAAACAGAGTTTAGTAAACTTACATCTGCTGCAAAATGTCAAGAGACTTTCCCCAAACCTTCCTGTTTGAACCCACACTACAACCTAAAGGAAACTGAGCACGTTATTCTTCCTCTTATGTACATCTGAACGCAAGAGCCACAGCACAAAAGAACTAAACTGATCTTATCTGTAATGATTTAAGGAGTTATTACAGCTCAAACTAACGCCATTTAAAATCAGCTGTAGTCTGTAGAAAAGTTTCACAGCTTGTTTGCGTTGAAGCAGATTGATGAAGAAAGGCCACATGAAAATGCCGAGTTTAGTAAATGGTTCATATAGTCTATTAATGAAAGAATACGAACCACAACTAGGTATTTGTGTGTGTGTGTGTGCGCGTAGAAAGATTAAGACAGAAATAAGGTGTTGACCAACACCGGTGAGATAATCCAAGTGGTTTCACAACTACATGCTGGCATAGTGAAATAACCCAGCAATACTAAAAAACCTAACTAAAAAGCAGGTAAAATGCAGTAAACAGCCAGGCAATTGTTAACTTAGTCAACAAATGCCACTTTCATCTGGTCAGCGTGTCTTCATAATGCTATCAAATGAGGCACATGACAGAAGCAGGCATTCCTAACTAATCTCATCATTCCAATTAAAACACAAGTAAAAATCGTCGGTTTATCCAAGATTATGTTTATGGCTGTCAAAGTGTTCAAGGAAGAAGAACGAAAGCTGCAAACATGTTCAAGGAAACGCTCTGAAGCCTCACTTGACTCACATGAAAACTAGTTAGCAGCTAACGTGCTAATACAAGCTAGCATGCTAGTAATGAAGTTACCTGGTCTGCCACGTCTTCGGCTTTGTTCATTAGGTCTTCCTGCCCCATTTTCCTCCAATATTACAGTTGTGTTTTAAGAAAGCGGAGCAACACAATGTAGGGTGCCCTGGGTTCGCTTTCTCCAGACTGCGTTCCTCCCCCCGTTATTTAGTTGCAGATTTCCCGATAGCTTCGGACGGACGCAGAGAAAGGCCGCCTCCGCCCCACAATGCGCCGCGATTTGACGAAGAGCCCCCCTGCATAGTACTGCAACCTCTGTATGCCACGTATACTGAACCGGGCAGGGGCTTTACAGCCACCCGGCATTGTTTTCATGTGAACAGGTAGATGAAGTAAACAAGTATTTATGCAGAATAACAATATCAAAAATAGATACATTAAATGTTACTTATAAACAGTAAAACTGGACATACAGAAGCAGCAACAATACAAGACTGATTCATCAAAAAACATAAAGATTTAAAAAGAAAGAATAGCTACATTTTAATAGGTTGAAATATTATTAAAATCCAATTTGTGCAATTCAAGTGGACATTTCTGTTGACAATGGCTCACAGCTGATGGAAACCTAAAGTATTGCAGAACATTTGACAAAATAGGCTTCCAGATTTTTTTTATTAAAATAATGTATCATGCAGAAACTTTTGCTACAGATTATAAAATCCTACGGAAGACTTGGTAGTTGTGCAAGTTAATCACAGACACATTCCTCAAGGAAGAAGCTGTCAATTGATGGATTGCTTCATGCAAGTGTGCTGACGAAAAGTTAAGTGGAAGGAAAAAGTGTAGTAGAAAAAAGGTCAGTAAACTAGAAATGTATTAACTGCATATACTGTGCAGTATACTTATCAACATACCTTTCAATAGACTGACATTTCTGTATTACAATTATTTAACTGGTTATATGGTTTTCATCAACTTCAAGGTATAATCATCAAAACAGAAGAAAATGAAATATTGCATGTAATGCATCTTTATATGAATTTCACTTTTAATTTGAATTATTAAATTACACTGACAAATTAGAGTTCCATCTGAGGGTAAGGAACATATTGTTGAGAGCTTTGTTTTTTAAGTCAGTTGTCTTCACCACCACAGACTAGTAGTAGCCTTAGCATCTCGTATCCTATCCTACAATCCCTCATTAAGACAATATATTTAAACTTAGGAATCAAGTTTAGCAGTGCCGTGTTAGTGACCCTTCATTTAAATTAGGAGTGTGACATTAGGGAAACACGGAGGGCAGTTTGTCCTGAGGATGAGAGTTTGAAACCACTGTGTTTGCATAATGCAAAGTCAAAAATAAGCCTATAAAAATGCTTAATTTGAATGTGTTACATTCACAAAGCACCTTGCATGAAGTTAGGTAGCTGCAACGACAGGACAAAACATACAAAAACAAATAAAACATGGCACAGTCTAAACTATGCTGTATTTATTTACAAGTGCATCAAGATTAGAAATCACAAAGAACTCCAACTGACCCAGAGAAAAATCATTTTATGTCATAAAAACCAGCTTTGCTGACATCATGACTTCAGAAACATAAAGCATTTCCCAACAGTCACTTGCATCATGGATATATACAGAGGTCAGGCTGGTTTAAATACATATTCTAACTGGATGTCAGTGTTGTCTGCTGACAGTTACCCAGCTATGAAAAAAAATACTGTATGTTTGTGTTTTCACAAGTTACTTTCCATTTTGGGCTTTTTTGTGTTTCTTGTTTCTAGATTTCCACCGGTTGTTTCTGAATTTCTTCTGGAAACCACCACCTTGGACCTACAACATGTACAAATGAAAGAAAAAATATTTCTGGTAAGATAAACAACTAAACCACATTTGGCACTTTAACAGTTTGTTTACTATAATTGTCCTTAAAGCATCTCTCTTGTGATTTTGCGTCTGTCCTTTGGTTTTCACTTTCTCTGACGGACCTTGTGCTACACCTGGATCTACGAAAAGGTCCTTAATAATTAAGCTTGACTAACTGATACAAAATATCAAGAGATACATTTTCAAACCTTTTTGCGCTTCTGCGCCACCTGTGTGTCGACTTCCATTTCCTCGTCGTCTTCTGTTTGAAAGTCATGCTCCTCTTCTTCATTTTCTCCACCTGCTGTGCTTTCTACCTCGGGAGTTTTTAAAGAGAACATGGCAGCTGTAGGAACGCAAGGGCAAATTGGCATTCACATTTTTGAGCTTAAGCACAATATAATACCAACTTCTACTGCAAATATATATTTAAACAGAATTTTGGTGCAGAAATTATTCTTGATCCATTTTCTCATTTTCTTCTGTTACCCAGGGGTTTGAACATTGCTTTAATCCATTGCCCACTGAGCTGGATGAAGAGATGGACTTATTTTCCCACTATGCCCAGTAGGACGACATCAAGGGAAGTAAAAGAAATTTCCAAAATATATTATTTAAAGAACTACAACAAAGAGCGTTGAAGTTCCAAAAATGGCACCCTGGAATTGCCAGGACATTTAAATGAAACATTTCATGAACTTTACTAAAAGGAAACAAAATTAACTGCAACAGGCCAAGATCAAGAGCTCAAAAAAGAAAGGAATCCAGGGATGCCAATAATTATGCCACTACTTTTTTGATCAATTATTTCTCAGCATTAGACTTTCCCTTCAACAGATAAATATTCTTAAAGTGTTGATATTCAGGGAACAGATATGCTGCTGCAACGAAAGACCATCTTGTGCCAATAAATGCAACGGAGACAGCATGTACTGACATGGGTAGAGGTCACTCATGCTGTCTTCTGAGTCGCTGTGTTCTCCCTCACTGGATGAAGGCTCCCACATGCCGTTAGGTCGTCTTTTTGAGGGCTGACTCATTTCTCCTCCTGTGTTTTTGGGCTTCTTCTGTTTCAGTCTGGCTGGAACAAACTCAATTCCCTGCCGCGTACACTCCTCATCTGCAAACACAAGAAAAACTCGTCATTTGCCATGCTATTGCTCAGTTTCTCATTCGAATACGAACTGTCCAGTCCGTCTTGCTACATTTTAGTTTTTATTATTTTCTCACAAGTACTCTTTGTTTTTTTAGGAGATACAAGGAAGCAACACATACAGATATCCTGATAAGGGTTTGATTTTCAATCACACCAATGGGCCAAAAATATATTTTCGAAAGAGCAGAGTAGGAAAGAGATTTCAGCAAAAAAACATCCTGCTCAGCATCATCAGATAACTTAAACTTCCTTCCTGAATGATTCAAAATTTATCTTTTTGTCTTGCATGCAATGACGTGCAGACACTTGTTAAACCACCAACTCTTACAAAGCACCATGCATGTAAATAAGTGATGCACTGACATTGAGAAAGGGCTTTTTTGAAACGTTTCCCACTGACGTGTCTTAGGACATGATCTGGCTGCCGGTTGAGATGTTTCAGGGTCAGTTTGCAGAAGAGCCGATTGCTAGAAAGCAGGACAGATCAGAAAATGTGATCCAAGTGCAGTTTATGCCAAATACGCATCGCGTAAATGCCACAAAATAGTAAAGTAACACAAACAAGAGGAAATCTTACGGTTGCTTCGTGCTTGATACAATGTGTGGCTCATACTGGCTGTAGTTGAACTCTGCTTCTGCATTCAGTTTCTTATATTTCTTTCCTTGGATAAAGGAGTGCAGCTCCGCCAGGCTGCAGGGCAACTCGTGTCCATTTAGGGTGCATTTGATCTGCAAACAAATGTTAACTAACATTACAAATCGATCAAACGGCTGCATTTGACTAAACGGATAAGTTAGCATGCTGCGACATCACGTTGTACAAGTACAAGTGTGTTTTAAGTGATATTTAGCGGTTTTCTTGTAAACCTTTTTGCCATCTGTGAGCTGGAAAAAGGGGTGATCAGTTAGAAATGTTCTGATATCCGCAGGTAGTTCATCCATCTCTGAAAAACACTGTCAAACAAATCCCAGCGTGTTGTGAGGAAGCCACCTCCCAAACAGGAAGCTAACGACACGTGGTTTGATGTTAGTTTGTGTTTCTCCGTGTCAGCGCCCTCTATTGACCTAAGTCAGAAAGGACAATCTTGCACTCCGTTTATTTAATTTAGGAGAACATATTTAAATAAATATGCTTTTAGATTTTTATTAATGTTTTTTAAAAAGTCGACATGTCTTTGTAATTGTCATAATGTTAGCATTATGAATTTATTTGGCCAATACTACTTATTGGTTTTGCTAGTTTCAAGTGTTATACTGGTTAACCAATGAGATGTCAGAGGTCCATCAATAGCAATGTTATTTTATATTTATTTCCATGCTCAGATATTTTGAATATTGTAGAAGTTTTGGCTGGTAATGAGAGCAAATTACTTTTATTTATTCATTTTTGTTTTTACTTAGAACAAATTATTCCACTTATCAGTTTGCACATCAGCATCGTAACCTTAATATAATTAAAAATTGTGAAATAACTAGATTTTATTTTACTGTTTGATTGTATCGTATTTTTATGAATGATTTTATTAATCTAATTATAATCTAACTTCTGATAACTTAACAAATTTGAGTAATTATCGATACCTGTAGTTATATCTATGACATATATATAATAAATAATTAATTACCAAATTATTTATAACATGTTTGCATGCAACTTGACAGTAAGAGGCTTTAGTAAGAGGCTTTAGGCAGAGCTTCAGGTCAGCTGACCTGACAGCTCAGCTTCAGAGAGAAGTAGAAGTAAGAGTGTTTACTTCGTACGTCTTTTGCGAAACTATGAACGGTATAGTAAAAAAAAAACGTGTCTTGGCTTTAACAGAATGAATCACTTCCATAAATGTAAATGAATTCAAGTAATTTTTGAGTAATTTTGAGTTGTCTATATCTATTTTTGGGAAACGATCAAGTATATGTTTGAGTCGAAACATATACTTGAGTGGAAAATTCCTTCCGAGTGTGTCCTCTTGTTTCTCTCTGATATGCTGCCCATTATTTTCCCACAATTCATTGGGTCGGTACACAAATATTAGACGGCTGGTTGGTCCGATATACGGGGCTTGTTTTTACGTTTTTCTTGTAAAACACTGATGTAAACCGTACACAACCTTAGAGTATACATCAATAATCGAACTCCTTGTTAATTCAGATAAATGTAACCCAATCAACTCCGAATAACAGCGTCTTCACTGATGACAGTTCCTGCTAGCTGAAGGTTAGCAGCAATAGTTTTGCTTTAAAGCTAACAAGGGAAGGATTTTATAACATGTCTGGACCAAATGGAGACCCAAACATCTCCAATGAAGATGGCATCATCAACGACGACGACGAATATGGCGAAGAAGGTAACACTCGCTGATTCGTACATAATTCAGCGGACAACGAGCCTCAATTTAATGTTTAACACATTACTTGTCTCTTACTTTGCGCTACTTATGCTACATTCTGCTTTAAAACATTTGGATAAAAATGTAAAAACTGGAACTTTATAAGAGGTTATAAAACGTCCTTAAGGTGGACCTCTAATGGACCAGTATTCAAGCTATTTGAAAATTATCCTGAATATGCCACACTCACACAGTGAAGCTTCATCTATGTCCTACTTTGTTTCGTCTTTCACACAAACTACCATAATATGGACTAAAGTTGTGGTTGCATCATAAAGTTTAAATAAATAGTGTTTGTTCTGTGCTGTTTATCTACAGAATACGCCGCTATCAACAACATGCTAGATCAAATCAACTCCTATCTTGATGACCTGGAGGAGCGCAATGACGCACTTAATGGAAAACTGCACGAACTGCTGGAGTCAAATCGGCAAGCCCGTCTGGATTTCAGGGCGCAGCTAACTGGCTCTCCAACCCAAGAGGAGCATCACGCCGTGGAGCAGGAATCTTCTTTACCAAGCGAGCAAGACCAACATGAAGAAAATCAGTGATGAGATTAAATAAATGTGAAGACGAGGACAGAGATGATCAAAGTGAATTAAGAGTTGCTATGAATTCTGGTTTCCCCTGACAAACTTGGAAAATCCAATCAAATTTGTTGCTGCTCTAAAAAGCTGCATCTACTCGAAATACCTTAGTAGCAAACCAAGATTCGTCCAGATATCAGCTCAAGTTTGATCCTGTTGAATATTAACCATGCTTCAGGCTTGTGTGTGTGTGTGCGTGTATATATATATATGTGTGCGGGTGTGTGACGTGCGGTCAGGGGAGGCAGAGCCTCACCTGTCATCATGGGAAAATAATATATAATAAATCATTTATAAAGATATTTTCACCCTGTGGTTTGTACTATAAAGTACCTATTTTTCATTTAATTTAACCAAATCTGATATTTTTCTTCAAAATCGCTGAATTTTTGCATTTTCCCATTCAAATGGTTAGAAGCGAAGCCGGTGAGGCAGCAGTGAGCTGAGCCTCACCTGGGATTGCGCAACCTCTCGCTAACTGCACCGGTTGCCACTCTGAGAGCATGCTCCTGCTGTCTACGTCGCCAATAAAATGGTTAAAAACATTAAATGTATGAACATATTTTCCATAATTTAGCTTATGTATTTAATGTACTGTGTTTTTATTGTCACCAACTGTGTATGTAACGTGTTTTGTGTGCTGAGGAGCGATCAGAAACGGCAGAGAACAGATTCGAGGTGAGGCAGGCAGTTCTCGTGCCTCATCGCTGGGGGCGCTCATGAACTCAGACATTGACTCCACAACTGCAGAGTAAGAGACAATAACTGCGATCTAGCCATACAGATGCTGCAGGGGTCTAGATTTGTAAATCCGATTAGAATTAAGTCGGTGCCTCACCAGCTATGAACCTCACCCCACCTGAGATATATATATATATATGTATATAGTTGTGTGAAATTGTCTATTTTGTTCCAAGATTTAGTCTAGATATTCCATTTCTCTTCAGCACCATCAATCTACTGTACCTTAACTCATTTCATATGTGTAAATTTAAAGAATTAAAATGACAACACATTGTGGGAATTGTCAGACATTTTAATATAAATTAAGATTACTCAGAAACAGAAAACAAACATCCAAAAATACAATAAACTTCCAGCAGTTAAAAACATCCCCTGGTTGTTTATCTCAATTTGTCAGTAGCTGAATAAAAATACCATAGGAAACGTACAGCTTTATTCAAAACTACCATCTATGCATTTCTCTTAATCTCTCTCCCCTGAACTATTCAGGTTTGACGTGTTAAGAGTTAAGTTCAGCGCACATCTTTATTCCTTCAGAAAAAACGAAAAACCCAACATGTGACAATCAGACTCATCGCCATGACTACAAAAGCTGCTACACGTGTCAGTTTTTTTGTGTGTGTGGTTTTAGATATCCTAAACTAGCATGGAAGATGAAATGTTTCCAGAACAGAAAACCAGTTAAAAAGGGAAGTGACATATCCTCTATTTCAACATTTGCAATTACACACTTGTGCACCCCTACAGTATGTAACTAGTACTTCAAATATGTTGAGGACAGTTTGCAGAAACTTGTTACACAAACTTCATGAAAAAAAAAATTTAAATGCATTTCTATGAAAGGAAAATGGAACGGGGGAAAACTTGAATCAACTACTGCAAACTATATTGTGCTGTGGATGCTCATAGTTGCCTTCAATCAATGGGAACTTCATAAGGAGTAAATGTGACACCAACTGGGACTCTGAATGAAATCAGGCTGTGGGGCCAGGGTAGTTAAAATGTGGATTATTAACATCAGCTGAAATATTTCAGCATGAAATGTCATGATCTAAATTCAGATTCAGACTGCTGTGTGAAGCCTTCGACATGCCGTTTCTGATCTTTTTTTCCCTTTTTTTTCACTGCGTTAAAGTAGCCCTGGTTTGGTCAAAGTTTTTCAGGTGTCCACAAAAACACAACTATTTCAAAAAGCTACAGATGTGGCCTACTTTTGTTCCCCAAAATGTTAACAGAAAGGAACACGAATGTGCTGAATCTTAACTATGGAGCTGATCCATCTGACTCAATCCAAAGTGCAACTTTAACACTTTTAAAAACAACCTCAACTTGTTGAACTGTTCATGCAAGACCACATTCCAGCTTACTAAAAAATATTTTGAGGTGAAAAATGTTTTCACTTCAACCATCGGTATGGACTCTGACAATCAATGTGACAATCAGGGTGAAGGTATGCACTCCCTGGTCCCCTGGCCTAAGGACAGCAGGGAGGACCAGCGTACATCTTCTATTGCAGTTGACATCATATGGTTTTTATGGCCTGAGAAAATTGTTACACTTCACCTGAAATCTAAGTGAAATTTTACCTCTGGAATTTGAAGTCAAAACTATAAGCTCTACTTCTGCACAACCTGTACCTACTTTAACTTGCAATGTGTAGTTAATACAGCGAGTAGCAATGCTTTTGTAAAAATGTGACTTCAGAATAATACAATCCAGTTTCAAACCGCAAAACAATGTTGTTCTCCCTACCGTTTCAGTCTGCATAAAACCCTTGGTGCAAAGTGTCCAAAAATGCCTGTTACAATGTACTATTGCGCCATCTACTGGTTAACTACCACGAGGATCTTCTCTGTAGCTCATTTTAGATTGTAGTGACATTAGGGTATGGCTTACAAATAAAATTCAAATTATTATTTTATAGCCAAAAGAGCCTAATTCACAACTGATGGCATAAGCCTCCATTTAGGAACTGTTACTTCCCCACTCTGAGGAGGGGTCTTCTACCGTTTCCAGTAGCCAGTCTTCCTGGTTTTTGGTGAGATTACCTTATACTTCCCAGTAAGGAGAGCTGAGACTACAGTCCCATAGTTGCAAAACATTACATGGTTTCATTCCTACATGGTGTTTCGGACTCAGCGTCTGTTTGCGGCCCTCCCCAACCGTCGGTTGCTTCTTCCCTTTCCCCCACAGTTCTTTTTCACGGGACCAGCAGGAGCTTCCTCCTCCTCTCCGTTTGAATCCCCAGCAGCAGCAGCAGCAGCAGCAGCTGCAGGCACTGAGTCTGCCTCCTTTCTACTGACAGCAGCCGGAGCAACTGGACTCTCCTCGTGGCCAGGACTGAGCTGCTGGCTGAAGTCCAGTGAGATTGAGGCGGCCTCTGATTCCTTCTCTTTCAGCCGATCTTCTTCCTGTGTTTTCAGTTTGGTCAGTGAAATCAATTTTGTAGAGTTTAGGCCGTCGGCTTCACTCGTGTCAGTAGTGAGCAAATTTTCTCGTGAACAGTCTGACGCTTCTGTGACGGGTCTGAGGCCGTCTGCCGCTGCGATGGATTTTGTTGAGGCCGGAGCGTCTTCACCTTTTTCTCCAACCATCGCTTTGTAGCTCTGTGAAGAAGAAGAGAGAAGAACATGAACATTCACCCCAACAATCCAAAAATCAAAGAATTCAGGTCACATCTGGTGCAAAACAGCCACAGCTTGTTGTTCATTTCTTAAATAAGGTAATGGGAGCACCTTAAGGTTCTCAAAGTGCTGCAGTGACTTGCAGTGGCTGTGCAGAGCAGAAGATTCGAAGAGGTAAAACTTGTTGCAAAGCCTGCAGAGAAAGCCTGCCACTGGATCTAAGAAACTGGATCCATAGATGGTGTCGGGGTCATATTGCTCATCGCTGGTCATGTCGTTTAGGGCCACCTCTTTGGTGGAGGGCCAGCCATCCTGTCAAAGCGAAAGGTTCATCTTACTAAAGTAAGACGGAGCTAAAATCTCTGCCGATTTTGAAATTATTGTGAATCTCACCTCGCCGCTTCCTTGGTCTCCTTCATTCTTCTCCAATTCCTGCGCTTCCAGCTCACACGAAAAACCATCTGTGCCCATGTTGGTGAGCTTAGCCAAAGTCTCACAGCCTTTTTCCTTGATCTGGTAAGCATCAACAAAAACACGAGTGTTTGCAACAATGTAGCATGGTAAATAACAGCTTAGATTTTACTCCTAAAAAACGATTAAAGGTAGGTTTGATCTTACCTTCTGCTTGTGCTCCTGAGAGTGCAGGTGCTCTATAAAGTTCTGCGAGGTTTTGAAGCGCGTCTGACAGACGGCGCAGAAGGACAGGTCGGTTTTACTAGCAAGCTGCGGATTAAAAAAAAAAAAAAAGCAGCAGATTCTTGTTAGACCAACAGTTTTCTAAAATCCACGGTGTAAATTTACTTGCCTGAGATTTACCTTATGTTCCTCTGAGCGCTGGTGGTCCGGGATGCTAATGGTGAAGTGGGTGTGGCAAGTAGCACACCACTGCTTCAGGTCTGCTTTTTTCTCTCTGCCGTGAAAAAAACAAAAAAAAAAAAACACATCACACAAAGACAATAGGTAACAATAACATGGAGGAAAAATAAAAGTCTCTAAGGTTTCTCTACATTTAAAACTGACCCATCTTTGTTGGCGCCCTGTAGAGACTCCTGCACTCGGGGGAGCAGAGTAACCAGGCAGGCATTGCTCATGTGTTGGATTTCCATCATCCTCTGCTGGTGGGAAATGCTGTTCATGTGACTCCTGAAGTTCTACAGACAGAACAGATTGGACTTAAAAGACAGCTCCACAGAGTGTATCTTCCTTGGCAAAAATCTCAATCTAGTGTGTGTGTGTGTGTGTGCATTCTACCTACTTGCTGGTTGAAGCAGGTGATGCTGCAGAGGTAGCAGTAGAACTTGTTTGAACCCTCGGATGCTTCTTCTTCGTCCTGGCTATCTGGAAAATCCAGTGAGGCGTCTTTGTCCTGCGCGGCCTCCTCTGTTGGTTCACTCACCTGCTCGGTATCTTCAGCCGGCCCGGCAGATGGTGACGGGGCTGATAAACCCCCGCAGGCCTTTGGACATGCAGAGAAAATTATACTAGCTGATAACAATTAGTTTGTTTCAAAAGAAAGACCTGTATTTTTCCATACTCAAATTCTATTGTTTTCCAGACTACATAACTCGGTTCTCCCTGTGTGGCATCAGCTGCTATTTCAACACGCTGCCATAAATTCATATCATTACATTGTCTTCATCTTGTGTTGAGCTTTTCTTACATCATCAGCTTTGTTCTCCTCTATTACCACGTCATCCGGCCCTCCGCTGAAGCATTCATCCTCCAGAATGACGCAGTCTAGGAAAATGCCAGAAGACAGAAATATATAAATACTGAGCTGATAACATTATATATTACAAGATTTGCATTAAGAAACTATGTTTTATTTGGTGTTACCATCTGACAGGGTGTCCACTGTGTTGCTGTTGCTCTCTGATTGAGCCGTTGTGACCGACTCGGTCACATGTTGCTCTTTAGGTTCCTCTGACCTGAGAAAAAAAACAAAGGAAAAATAAACACAACAAACTTTAAATGTTGAGATCTTATGTTGAGTCAGAAAGCCCCGCACCTTATATTTTACACTGCAGTGAAACAGCAGTGTCCAATTCATTTTTCATCAATGCCGAAGAAAAATAGCTGCACGAGGTACTGCAATCCCTTTGTCATAATTGGAGAAAAACTATGGAGATGTTTACATTTTACACGAGGAAAAACCTACTAGAAAAGTCTTTCTTTGGTTGTAAATGACACTAAATCTCAGGCAAAAGGAACATTTTGTTATTATTTTAAAGATATCATGACGGATGCATACAGAGCACCTTAGGGTGGTGCTTTGTTACTTCATCACTTTCAAACTCTTTTAGTGTCTATAACTATAAATCCTTATTTGGCGTGAGCACCAAAGACCTAAAGATTAAATTAAATCAGTCAAATATATTAATAGGATGCAGGGTGAATGAAACCACAATAGTTCACCAAATATTGTATCGTTACGATTGCAGTATTAAACACGTGAATATCAAGATGATGGTTGTGGCTTGGTTCAATGTTAGGCTCATTTAACTGCTAGAAATGCTTTCTTTTTGTTACTGTGATTTGTGTAGATACTTGATTTAGGAGTATAATACACAAACTTCTGTCTAACCTGAAATAGCCATGAAATTGACTGTGAGAAACAAAATCCACAGCGATGTTATTCCGTTTTAGGGTATTCATCCACCTTTTAGCTTGCAGTAACAACTTCACCTGCCTGCTGTATTTAGTATTTGCAGAGGTAATACATTTACTTACATACAGTGTAATGAATAAGTAACATTTCTAGGAGTGAGATAAAAAATGTTTGCAAACCCTTCTGTCTTCTGCCGCTTTGTCACTGGTTCTTCCAGCTGCTCCTCAGAGGTCTGGCTATTTTCTCCACCCACAGCACCATCTGTCAGGGAAAAATTTATAGACAAATACATCCTTACCACCTAAGCATGGGCTTTGTGCCATTTCACTGTACACACCATATTAAGCTGTCACCATGCCAGCATAAATGTACCTGTTGCAGCCTCGTCAGTAGCTTCATCTGCACTGTTAGCTGCTGCTGCTGTTGCTGGTGGGTTGTCGGTGTTTCCTGCAGACATTTGCTCACTGTCTCTCTTCCTGTCTGCCTGGCGAGCTGCAGCATCCTGCGCATAGAGACAGGAAAACAGCTTGCTATAAAAGCTTTCTTCAACAAATGAAGATATTATAAAGAAAAATACACGCAAATGAAATATCAAGGTAAGGCACGTGTAGATTTAAATTCTTGATTTATGAACAATATTAGTTTACCAACTCAAAAAAGAGCAACAAATCTGCTTAACATAATAAGTTCAGATTCACTTTGCAATTTACAGCAAAACATTAATAGAAATTCTGGGGGAGGAATTGTTTAATAAATAAAGCGCCTATTTTGTAAAATATTAAAGCAACTTTAAAATAATAGACGATAATCAGAGCCTTCCCATTAATCTCAGATGTACTTAAATAGTTTTTTTTTTATAGATTGCCAATTTCACAAAAACTACACATATTTATGTTGCTTAAATAGAAACAAAAATATTAAGTTCTGAAATTCTGGAAATTGTTTTTATATGTGCACTTGCAGCATAGCTGTTTTAAATTATTGAACCGCCATTACATTATGAGGCATTATGTTAAGCTTATTTTGCCTGAACTTTGTCAAAATAAGCTTAACATTTTTTTTTTTTTACTATTGTGGAAGACATTAAAATGCCAACCCTGCTGCTCTCTACATTCATAGATCAAGAGTTTCGCCGACACAGAAACATTCATAAATGATTTTTTTGTTATTACTGTAGTAGAGATGGAGGAAGAGGAGGAAGCGGTGGCGTTGAAGAAGCGAGTGTGTGGGTGGAAGGGCCGTGCAGCCGGGAAACCCATGATGGGGGATTTGATGGCCATTCCCATGGGGACTGGGCCGAGAAGCGATGACCTGGCCCCCGCGGTAAAAAACTGCCGGAACTGCTGCCCACCCATTCCAAAGCCCCGCATGTTGCCTGGATGAAAGCACAGCGTCAGGGCAGACAAATGGATGCACACTGTTAGTAATGTATAGCTTTAAACTACGACAGAAAAGGCAACCTGTAAATTGTTGTACTTTAAATAGCCGACATTTATTTCAAGACACCAAATTATAAAGATTAATCCAAGCTGCACCTTGCATCTGCTGCATCAGGATAGCACTCTGCAGCATCGGATTGGGGGCAATGAGGGTCGTTTGGGTTGTCTGGCACAAGTTGACCATTCTGGGCGGAGGAGCTGTCTGAGTAGGAACAGCAATGGCGCTGCAAAAAAAAGAGAAAAAAAGTAGTAAATATTCAACAATGTGCATTTCCTCTTTCTGCCAGCTTTCTCAAAATTTTCATTTTACATTAAACATCTTGGTTGGAATCAGCTAAAGACAAAAAAAATTGAGTGGAAGAAAAAGATACATTATAACTGAACACATGGAGACAAAAGTTTTGCTCAAATGCAAAGCCAAGATCCTCCACGACTCATTTCACATCAGAGTTTGTTTGGGCAAAAAATTGTTAGGTTTTCTGATTTGAAGCAAGATAATTTGCAACAATTTTGAGAAACATGAAAAAATAAATCAAGGTAACCCATGTTAAAAAAAAACAAGATGTTAGGCCGAGCTAGACTTCACAATAATAAAAATTTAAAACTAAATTGCAAGTTAAATAATATGTAAAATAAAAGAACATCCATGAATTAAAGTATCTGATAACTGTGAAGTGGAAGGTAAGTGATAGATGATTTCAATATTTTATAATAGTAAAAATCTTTAAAGGATCATGTGTAATTACACTGAGCCAAATACTTTGTAGATCCACCTTCCTCTTATCCAGTGTACTTTCCAAATAATTCAAATTTAATTAAATTGGTTGAAATTTTTATTTAAACAACCATTTTCAGGACTTGCAACAGCTTCTCAATTGAATGTGGGTTTAAACTTTAGCTATGCCATTCTTGAACGTAAATATCTTCATCTAAAACATTCCATTGCATCTCTGACAATAAATTTATTGGAAATGCATTAAAAATGTATGGTTTAATGGGATACAATATAAAAAGCCTGAAAAGATTGGGTCACTACTGCAATCAAAGGATTTTAATCGCTAGGGAAGCGATTACAAAGCAATGTAAATTGAGGTTTTGGAGATACTATTGTGGCTATTGTTTGGTAGTTATGGTTTAGCCGCCAGCGGTTAGCACATTTCTCACACCGAAGGCCCCGCATAATCCCCGGGGTCGAGTTAAAGGTCTTACCGCGGAGTCTGGTGGTGATGACCGACATGGTGAGCGGTAGGCGGCTGCGCTGGAGGAGGAGGCGGAGGCTGCTGCTGGAAAAGTTGCTGCAGCTGTCGCAGGTGTTGGTGAAGCTGCTGCTGTTGTTGCTGCTGCTGCTGATGGATGTGTGGGTTGAACATCACTGCAGAAATAACAATATCCTCCGCTGGCTCACAGTGAAATGTCAGACACAGGAAGAGTGATGGAAACGTCCCTAACGCATGGGAACCCTGATGCAGAGGAAATAAAGACTAGTTTTCATGTGTCCTTGAGTCCGCTGCGTATTGTCAAACACTTTTTAACCCTGCGCACAGACTCAGATTTCACGCTGCTCTCATATTTCAGGGCTACGCGCTAACGTTAGCTTAGATAATTTACGTTAACTTTATACTAATTTACTACCTTAAAACATTTCAGAAATAAAAAAAATGTTGCAAACTAACATATTTTTCAACAGATACAGCGTCATCATATAGAAGCAGTGTATTAATAGTTAGTTAATAATAACTGCACCTGTTTTAATTTGAGCGAAGCTAATGTTACGTTAACCGTCACCCGCACTGAAAACAACAGGTTAGCTTAGCATAGCTTTCACCTAGCCAGTTATTACAATAATATGGCCGTCTAAAATAACTTTTGCATTTTACCTCAGGCCTCCTTAAATTCTGACGCAAGGAACAAAATGGGAACGCTGGTTTAATATCCAGCAAAAGTCATAATGCAGAGTTAACTACTCGCTGCAAACCTGCTCTCCTGAAATCCAAACCAGACTCAAAAAATAAAAGAAAGTGGAGGATCATATCGCCCCTTAGCGGCTGACCCAGAAATCAAAACAGAATTGCAAAATTATTATTTGTATTGTTTTATTTAAAACAACAGCAACAACGAATTAGGGGTTTTGCTCTGAATTTGATTTTTTTTATTTACATAATTTTAAACGTAATAATTTGTCCTTTGTCATTAATAAAGAACATTGATTCTGATTGTTATTTTGAAACCAAATTCCGACTTCAAGTTTTTTTTTTCTTTTGATACAAATGAGCATAAATGTATGCGCGTATAACAATTAAGCGCGATTTAATGATGCCAAAAGGACACTATGAAATGGTATTTATGAAACTCAGCAAAAATGTTTTGATAAAACACGCCACCAGGTGGTTCATTTTATGTACTGCAGGGATTCACCGATGGAAGAGATCATCCCCCTCCCTCTCCTCCTCCCCGCGGTGCTTGTAGAGGAGTATCGTGGAAAGAGTCCTATCTCTCTGAGGTGATCTGACACACCAAGGAAGACCCACAAATGAGGGAGCAAAGCGAGAAGTAAAATAAAAACAAAAGCATAAAGCTCCCTCTGAAAGACAGGGTGGCCTGCGGGGACGAAGAGGATAGATAAATAAACCCGCTCCTACGCTGACAAGGAGGATAGACTATCCTCTAGCACCGCAAAGATGGGGAACCGGGGAATGGAGGATCTGATTCCTCTGGTGAACCGCATGCAAGATGCCTTCTCGGCCATCGGGCAGAACGCGAACCTGGACCTGCCGCAGATCGCCGTGGTGGGCGGCCAGAGCGCGGGGAAGAGCTCGGTTCTGGAGAACTTCGTCGGAAAGTAAGTAGCTTTATCCAAGGCAGCGATGGATGTGCGCTCCAGGCGGCCCAGTACATCTCCATTACGGGACAGGTTGTCAGAGGACACATTGACCAAAGAGTTAGATTGACCAAACTGGCGCATTTGAGTTATTCGGGTTTTATTCGCACTTTTCTGTCACTGGCAGCGCGCTGGCAAGCAGATTATTTTGTGAGGCCTACATAAATCCCCTATGAAGTTTATCTGTTTACTCCCGCATGATGCATTCACGGACCAGAATTCCCTTTTAGGCAACATAGTACAAAAATAAGTACGTTTCGTATAAAACATGTTTTATTGTCTCGATAAAAAGCATAAATCCCCCTGGGATCCCGAGAGAGTCAAATAAGTGCGGGTGTTGACTTTCTGGCAACGGGAGACAGTTTCTGTTTGCTTGTGTTGCTTTTAGAGTGATTCCCTCTCCAGGCTGTTTTAATTCTGCGCAGAACAGCATGCAGAACTGATGCTTCGAGGCTTTCAGACCGTGTCCAGTTTGTTTTTCTGTCTGTCAGAGCTGCAGTTTCTGCTGAAAGGGACGAAACGAAGCAAAGCGGGGAGCAAATCTGATCTGTTGTGCGGCAGTCGCTGCACGGTGACCTTGCAGTGAGGGGAAAACGAGTCCACCTGAGCTTTGAGCCCTTTCAGCTCAGCTCAAACCATCTGTCTAGCAGTGTTTATAATGCTGGAAGTAAAGCTTACTGCACTCAGAGTAGCATTGGTGAAACCAACTTGGAGAAAAAAAAAAAGAATTTACTTGCTTGTTTTTTTTATGTTTAATGCACAATTCAGTCGATGTGATTCAGCATTATGTCTTAAAGTGAACAAGATAAAGTCACATTTGGAAGAAAAAAAAGCAGCAGCATAGTAATAATTGACCTCTCTGGAACAACACATATGTCCAAACCCGGCTTGTGAGTTAGTCCAAAGATTTGTAACAAATCTGTTGTTCTCTGATTTAGGTGCATTCATAGTTCACCTGGTGGCAGCTTACCTCCATCCTAACTGAGAGCAGGCAAGCCACGTTTTCTGTTTACATATCTGTACAATCTACACATGATGCTCCCGTGTGCCTCAAAGGGGGAATTATAATAAACACTTAGATTCCAACGAACAAATTTACTACACAGGTGAAAAACACAGCAGTGAACAAAACTCAAGGAAGAAGTCAAAAAACACTCAAATAAATTTAAATAAAATCGGAAAACATGTCACAAGATGAATGTAAGTATGCAATAATTTTACTAACCACAAGCAAAATGCAGAAAGTCACAAAGCATTTTTGTGTAATGGAAGAAAATTACAGTCACCAAAAAAATAAATAAATAAAATACAAATAAAAGATAAAATAATAATAAAAAAAAGGAACAAGACAGGGCTACACAGCATATGGAAACCGAATCATAACTAAACATAATATAAATTATGGTTGGATGTAACTTTTGGTAGGATATTATTCACACTATATTTTTCCAGTTGATTGGAACTGTCTCCTAAAATATCTTTACTTTCTTGGTTTTCTCTTGAGATTTGGATTTTTTTGTAAATTGTTAATATCATGTTCTCTTCATTCATTTAGCTCTACAATTTCCATGAATATTTTTTTGAGTTTTTTATTTTATTTTATGGGTTCTTCTGGTATTTTCCCTCCTTTCTTTCACGACTAAACACATTTTCTTCATTTATCAGATTTTGTGTGAATGTTTTGCTATAATCACATAGTATCTTAGATTCCTATTCCTGTTTAATCGTTTGAAGTTGTTGTAAAAGCTTTTTTTTTTTTGCTTTATGTAATTTTTACACCTCTTTAGAAAGACCTTGATTCAATAACACTTTGCTTTTTTCAAGTGATTAAAGCTCTCTTCACACTCATTTTGGAAAATGCTACTCTGCACTGGCACGGCTGTTGTCATAGTAACAGCTTCTAGCTCATAATGTGTCTCTTTACCTTGGAGACTTGATAGCAAGTTAAAAACCTCTTCCATTTTTTCCAGCAGATGTTGCTTATGCAGTTTTTTTTTTTTTTTAACAGAACAATTTTTTGTTTTATCTCAGTTTTGCTGCTTGACCACTTAATTATTCTGCCTCTTCTATCTACACTGCTCAAAAAAATAAAGGGAACACTTTAACATTTAAGTGAACACTGAAGTGTTTCCTTTATTTTTTTGAGCAGTATATTTAAACCAATAAAAACATACAACAGAGTGTGTTCACACATCTTTGTTTCTCCCATTTCTAACTTCCCGTTTCTGTCATTCTTTGTTCGAAATACAGTTCTTTCACAATGGAGGCTTTGTGCATCCCGTGACAGTTTTTCAATTGATATCCAGCACCGAAGCATGCCAGAAATGGCTTAGAACAATTATTTTCCTGCATTCTTTTGCAAAGCCTTTCGCTTAAAAGAAAAGTCGTTTGAAAGGAGTTCAGTTAAGTTCAGTTTAAACAGGCACTTTGTCTCTGAAATGCACGCTGCTGTGCACCTGGCAGGCGTGATTCTAGGATGAGGAGAGTCAAAGGTCGCTAGTTTATTTTGCATCAAAAGCATCGTGTCGTTTGTCCTTCACTGTGTTGGTTCTGCCTCAAGTCCTCTCTGCTGATATATGTTGAACTGCCGCTGTTTCTATTTAATGTTTACTATCAGTCTGAACCATTGTTAATTTCCCAGCCTTTTTAAGAGATATGCGAATTTTTCCAGCAGATGTTTTAGTTGCTGGATATGCAGTTCTTTTTGTTCCTTTTTTTTTTTTAACAGAAACAATTTTGTTTTTATCTGTCAAGTTCAGCTGCTCAGATGCTGCTCCGCCTCGACCACTTAATTATTCTGCCTCTTCTATCTACACTGCTCAAAAAAATAAAGGGAACACTTTAACATTTAAGTGAACACTGAAGTGTTTCCTTCATTTTTTTGAGCAGTATATTTAAACCAATAAAAACATACAACAGAGTGTGTTCACACATCTTTGTTTCTCCCATTTCTAACTTCCCGTTTCTGTCATTCTTTGTTCGAAATACAGTTCTTTCACAATGGAGGCTTTGTGCATCCCGTGACAGTTTTTCAATTGATATCCAGCACCGAAGCATGCCAGAAATGGCTTAGAACAATTATTTTTCCTGCATTCTTTTGCAAAGCCTTTCGCTTAAAAGAAAAGTCGTTTGAAAGGAGTTCAGTTAAGTTCAGTTTAAACAGGCACTTTGTCTCTGAAATGCACGCTGCTGTGCACCTGGCAGGCGTGATTCTAAGACGAGGAGAGTCAAAGGTCGCTAGTTTATTTTGCATCAAAAGCATCGTGTCGTTTGTCCTTCACTGTGTTGGTTCTGCCTCAAGTCCTCTCTGCTGATATATGTTGAACTGCCGCTGTTTCTATTTAATGTTTACTATCAGTCTGAACCATTGTTAATTTCCCAGCCTTTTTATAGCTGCTCATGTATATTCGGCTCAGTTGGATCAAATCCTATCTTAGTGGTTTAATTGGTCTGAATTAGATGGTGGAGTTTATCGCCATTCACAACGACCTGCATTATTTTTTTTATTCTAGTAAATATTTCATTTGCTTTTGCTTTTCTCAGAAAACGACAGCACAAGTCGCAGCTGTCTAGATTTTGCAAGATGCTCAATTGAATACATATTGGCACTGCAGTTGTAAATTAATCAGGTGATTATTTTATGCATTGTTGCTATTTATACATACACATCATCCTCATCACCATCATTGCCATTATTATTATGTAGATCCAACCTACTAATGTTGTTCACATATATTTAAATAATATCCATAAAATAACAATAAGGCAGATATCTGAAATGTCAGTCATTTCTTTACTTAAAAACGTCTTCATCCCACTACTAGCACAGGTTTGAATGTAAATGATATTAAGAGATGAGCAAAGACCCTGTCTTCCTTTTATGACTGTCATCCAGTTAGTATTTTAAACTCACCAGAGTCTAATTATCTCAGACAAAGCGGGTCTCTTGTGCCGAACACATGCAGCCGCAGCTGAGCAGCAATTAGAACCCGGAGTTGAACGTCCGTTTAGTTTAGTTTGAGGAGTGATTCATTTACCCTAAAGTGAAATAAAAATTGGTTAAAAAGCTAATGTTAAAATGTAAATTTTGAAATGAGAACCTATTATCATGCAAAAGCTATACTTAGCTTGCATTGAATTGTCAGTAAACATGAAGATATCTTCTGATACTGGGATCCTGAGTGAAACTCTGTTGAATTTAATAATAGGACATATTTATCTTTTGGCTCCAGAATGGATTAAATTTAGTCTGTTGAACCTTTACTTTCACATGCTGCTTACTTTCAGAACCACGGACAGCTCTCTCTCTCTCTCTCTCTCTCTCTCTCGATTAACTCTTAAACCCAACAAAAAATTGCGTCCTATTGCAGCTTCCAGTTATTTAATCAGTTTACAGAAATAATGTTAAGAAGTTTCAAAATGTCCATGCACAACAACGCTTTTTCTAATTCCTATCGTTAGGAACAATGAGCTAGAACAGAAACTGGTAGTGTGGCGTAAATGGAGGGGAAACACAAAGGTTTTACACTGATAAATGTTTTCCTGGGATGCAGATAGTTGAGGAGAATGATGTTGCAGCAGCGTTTTTTTTTTTTACGGCTTATCCAACCTGCTGACTTGCACAACCTAATACCTCACTGTAAAACTACAGCGTGTGATTCCTCGCTGCCAGCTGCCATCGCCGTTCCCACCCCCACGTTAAGCTGATGTTATGAAGATGGTGTTGTGTTACATAACGCTGAGGCAGAGACCTGCAAGTGAGGAGCAGGACAGTGGACTGCAGCTGCATGAAACACTTTATTGTGTCTAAAATTAGGAGCAGGGATGCCATCTTTATTAATGCGTAAGGAAGGACATGGTGTGGGATCCCTGTTTAAAAAGTAAACAGATATTCAACCCTTTCTGTTTTCTAAGAATTGTTGCCTGAGTTAAATGCTGCACTACTAAATCATTAAATTTAAAAATTAGAAGAAAAATTAAGCTCACTCTTGTAGGAAACCTTCATCTCAATTTTGAAATATTAAATTCTGTTCTGCAACTCAAATCACAATGTTTTCCTCAAACAGTTGTTGTAGACGCTGATGGCTTTGGATAGGAGGAATCTCCTGTGGTGGTCTGTATTACACCGGTTCTCTTGAAGCCTCTGACTGAAGACACTCTGTTGTGGGGAAGCAGTCTAATGAAGAGGACGCCCAGCGTTGTCAATAATTTTCTGAGATTTTTTAAGTCATTGGCTCTGATGTTGCTTCCCCAACAAAGGAAATTCAAAGGGAAGATGTTTTTTTAAAATTATTTTGGATAAGTACATTTGTATAGATAGGATTATGAAAGTAAAAATTATAAGTTACACATTTGCATTTTTTCATAGAAACCTCTGAGAAAGTTCATGGATGTTGTAAAATGTCATTACATTACGTTTTGCGGTTTTAGAAGTAGCTTTTAAATGTGTGAAACTGTTGAAACAGAATTGAATATAGGTAGGATGAGACAGCATTCACTGAGAGACAGTGGGGGAAGAGGACATCATTTATTGAGGCACTGCTACAGGGGATTAGCACTAATCTCTGCTTGCCTTCGATACATTCTCCCATTGGATGTGACCTAACCCTCTATTCCCACCACACAGCCGCCAGGAGAGCAGCTGGCTTTACCGTCAACCTTTATCCTGTATGTATATGTGCATTACTTATTCATCACTTTAGAAGCATCCTCTAATTTTAGAGCCTGTGGGCGGGGGGGAAAACACACACATTGTTGTGCTGCTTCATTGCTGTCAGGACTCGTAATACTCCACGCATTAGAGGAGGATTAGATGAGGCTCAGTGTCCGACCGTGTCTGGAGTCGGAAGTGAGGTGATGTACATAACACAACCAGCAGAGGAGCGCCAGGTCCAGGTTATTAGATGTAAAAAAAAAAAAATAATATATATATATATATATATATATATATGTCTCACATAAAATAGTAGGAAGAGGAAGAGCATAAACCCACCAATTCTTCCACTGAATTTGTAAAACTGTTGCTGCCTGAGAAAAATAACAATAAAAAACAATGTATGCTTTACAAATCTGACCATTCTACATGAAAAAACACAATCTGCTGTGCCTCACTTTAGTTAACTGATAACTAAAGAAAACAATAAGTTACTGGCTTTTACTAGACATTTGTCCATAGTTACAAATAAAGTGCTGCTTTATATACAGCCATATATAAAAGATATCTTGTTTTTTTTAGTCAATCTTCAATGTTTCAGAGCTTCAAACTGATTTGAAATACATCAGAAAAAAATATCTGTTCTAAATTCAACATACAGTTTTGAAATGATGATCTGATTCATAGAATTTGTTCTCCAAACGAACTCCAAACCAGTCTAGCCCTATGTGAAAAAAAAAGAAGTGTTTCCTTTGTTAAATCAGGGATCAACTGCGAATAAGTAAATTTTTGGACAGCTGAGTTGAATTTCCCTGTTCACATTATCGCCAGATCTGTAGAAACAAGAAATGTACAAAACAGAACCTGTTTCTGAAACTCCTCACGATCTACCGACGATTAGGTGCTGATTTTGCACCTTCACCCCAGAGATAAGATACTTTTTTTTCTAAAGAAAATTTCTACAGACACAGACACATTTTGACACCACATGCAAAGATTTCTAAAAAGCCTAGAAGGAAAGCAATCTTCATTGCAGCTGCATAATCACAAATCTGCAAAACTGAAAGAGATTAGAGTCCCTGCTGCTGCGGTTATGATAAATGGAGCCTCCAGAGACTCTGTTATGACTGAGACAGGTATTGATTAATGATTGTACAACTGCTAAGTGCTCTCCCAAAAGTAGGTTGATGCAACTATGAAAAAAAAGAAAATAATCTGTCTCCTCGATGAAAGGATTGTGTGGGTGTTTTTGTTTCATTTCCCACGTCTCTGCGGGAGATTTAACAATAGAGGACATTGATGGGGGCGGAAGCTTTCCTGAAGGAATTAGTGAAATGATCAGGGATTTATGTAACGCTAGAGAGCGACAAATGTATTATTCTGTCGGCAAACAGATAGATGCAAAAACCCTGTTTGTGGCTTTGCTCATTAATTGGAGGATGGCTGCCAGTTTAAGAGGAATAAATGTGTAAGAGGAAGACCTGCAGTTAACACCATCTGTCCTCTGTGAAAAGTGTCCAACTAGGAGGAAAGAAGGGGGGAAGCACCACTCAGAAAAAATGAGCTGGCAGGTAGAGCAGATGGGACACAGAAAGGCTCCCAGAGAGAAGGATTCCCTTTTAAGCAGAATATATATTAAATAAATTCTTACATCATGTAATTTTCCTTCCTTTTTCATGCCCTTGTTGCATAACGTCTTTAATAAAATATATAAAAAATAAAGACATTTGAAATAAACAATAGATATTTCAGAAAGGTTACTTTAATTATATGTCACTTTAATCTGTACGTAGTTTTACTGATAAAATTACACAGATGCAGCTGTTTTTTGTTGTTGTTTTTTTTACATCAGAACATATTGTGGTGTGAAGTCATTTAGCGAAACATTTCTGACCAAATTATGTGTAGAACAAACACTTTGAGTGCATTTCTGATAATAATAAAGTGATGTTTGCAAGAACCTGAGCCTTGACCTTAATGTATCAAAAATGTTTTTGTTGCTCTACTGTAATACTCCAATCTTCATCAGAATCAAAACAAATAAAAGCTTGAAAGTAAATGTCTGTATGAACTGTGTTATGTAATATAAAGTGAAATTTTTATACAGTGCATGTAAAACAGCTGCTTTTCAAACACACGCATGCATATTTTTGTATGTTTGTTTCAGAATTTCCTGTCTTTTGTTGTCAGATTGTTCTGCACAGCTTTGGCTTTAAAATGTAATGGAACGTTTAAAACATTTATGTATTTAAATATGCACATACGTAGTCAATGCGAAAAGAACACACAAACAATATTCTTAGAAAACTGAAGTAACTGTATATTCAGCAGCGCCTTAATTACGCATCAGGGAATGACAAGAGGCTTGCCAGCTGGCTGAAGTGTCTGCAGCGCTGCAGGCGAGTTGACACCAAGGTTGCATAAGTAGCAAAAGAAAACAGTGTACTTCACACAAGAAGGCATCTAAATGTCCTGATTGTTATAAGTGTGGAAACAACTTCTTATACTGTCACAAGCACATGCTTCTCCCACACTTAGCCAGACAAGGCTCCACTTGAAGTCTGTAAAAAAATTATATTCTAAAGCAAAAATGATTATTTATATTTCCTATCAGATAATTTCCTTATTTCAAGTGACAAGGATTTGTTTTATCCCTATTTTAAGGTTTTTTTTATATTTCATTTTGGAGCATTTTTATTTCGTTCCTTTTTAAATTGTTAAAGTCCAGCTGCTGTGATTCAAATGTAACTTTAACTTGATAGTGATATTTTAAAAGCAAAATTTTACTTTATTAATTTATGTTACAAATTCATTTTATTTTTCATTAAAAAATTAAACAAATAATATTATTTTACTAATGAAATTAGTCAACAATCACAGGTGTTTGATTTTGTAAATATAAATAAATGAAAAGGGGAAAAAAAACAAATGTTATTCTTCCAAGCCAGGGAATGTTAACGTTGGTAGTTATTTAAAAAGAAAATAATAAAAAACAGAAATCTTTCATGTTACGTTGATCATTAAACATGTTCTTTGTTTCTGTGTTGCAGGGATTTTCTTCCTCGTGGTTCTGGCATCGTGACCCGTCGTCCTTTGGTTCTTCAGCTGATGAACTGCCCTACAGGTGAAATACATGAATCTTAAATGAAAAAGATTTTCTCACTTAGCTAAAAACAAGATAAGAGATAACATAAAACAGGGAGAACCTTATCCGCTTCCATTACTGACTAATGTGACTTTTCTTTTATGCTCTAACTCAGAACATGCAGAGTTCCTCCACTGCAAGGGCAAAAAATTTACAGATTTTGATGAGGTGCGACAGGAGATTGAGGCGGAGACTGACCGCATCACGGGAGCCAACAAGGGCATCTCCCCCGTCCCCATCAACCTGCGTGTCTACTCTCCTCATGGTAAGCCTGACATCTGTATCACGCATCGATTCGATTATGTTTTATGAGGCTCTGCATGATAAATACTACCTCATCAAGATCTAATTTGACGAGGTAGTCGTCCATTTTGTTTTGATTAATCTCAGCTCTTCTGTTCCCTCTCCTTCTCGCAGTGCTGAACCTGACGCTGGTGGACCTGCCGGGAATGACCAAGGTGCCAGTCGGAGACCAACCTGCAGACATCGAGGTTCAGATCAGAGACATGCTGTTGCAGTTTGTGACCAAGGAGAACTGCCTCATGCTGGCCGTTTCCCCTGCCAACTCTGATCTGGCCAACTCTGACGCTTTAAAAATTGCCAAAGAGGTCGACCCTCAGGGTGAGGACATGCATGCCAACAAACCCAGACGTCGACACAACAGAGGAAAAATCAAATGCTTATACTAAAACAAAATGCAAATTTCACTAATTTAACCAAAAAAGTAGTTATTGTTCTGAATAGTCATTATTGTCAGGGATCCTAAATACGTTTAGAGTACTGGACATGGTTTAAATCTGGAAATATAAATATCTTCCATTTTCGGTACTTAGAAACCGAATATTTTTGGTCAAACCCCTTTTTCACACCCTTAGTTGAGAGCATTCATGTGATCACGTTGCGTTTATTAAATGTATTTCTGCTCAATCTGTTTACAACCTGTAGGAATGAGGACCATAGGGGTGATCACCAAGCTGGACTTGATGGACGAAGGGACAGACGCTAAAGACATCCTGGAGAACAAGCTGCTTCCCCTGCGCAGGGGTGAGAGCCCACAAATAAACACTCTTCTTTCCCCACCTCAGGGCAGCGCAGTGACACATTGTTTCCCTCTTGTGGTAGAAAGGCAGGCATATTCAAAGCCGGTCAAGAAGGAAAGGGGGGGAAAAAACAACCTGAAGACTGCTGGGGAGAGAGAATGAGAGGAGAGACAGAAATAAATCAGATCTGAGTTTTAAAAAAAAAATCAAGTCATGAAGTTGGAGCAGAGAGAGTTTTTTATTTTTTTAAAGGGGAAAATCTCCCTGTGGAAAAGATCTTGTGTCTGTCTTGTGGGTTTTTGTCGTTGCTGATTCAGTCTTTTCTTTTCCACTGACACTTGGTCAGACCCCAGGCATGTGTTTTTGAATATTTTCATGTTCCTTGTTTTTTCCAGCCTGCTCTCCGTTTAATGTCACGGATGTTCTGATTTACAAGGCCGCTGGCTCGGATTTGCATTAGTTATAGAGCATGAAACGACTTTTACCAGAGTGAAGGATCAGGAAGCTTAACTGGAGATGAAATGGGATCCTTTTGCCCTGAACTCTCCCAGCTATTTTTTTTTCTTCCTCCATTTCTTTTCCTGTTTGTCCTCAAAACATGGCGAACGTAAATCTTGTAGTTTGCAATAACATTTTTGCGTCTCACTCAGGCTTGCATCATGAAACGCATGTGAATCAGTTAGATCCACTTGTTAGCTAAAGAATAATCCAAGATTCCTCTTCTCATTTTGTCTCGTCTCGAATTCAAGGAAGTCCTAAAACTAAAAGGATCAGTTCCCCACTTGTTGTAAATCTCAACCTTTTAGACTCAGGCCGATATTTTGCATCCAGGTTACATCGGCGTGGTTAACAGGAGCCAGAAGGACATCGACGGAAAGAAGGATATTAATGCTGCTATGGCTGCTGAGAGGAAGTTCTTCCTCACCCACCCTGCTTACAGACACCTGGCTGAACGCATGGGCACGCCCTACCTCCAGAAAGTCCTCAATCAGGTGGGGGGAGGGAGGAGCGTGTTGCTCTATGCCGTTTCTCATTTCACCCAACGTTGACCCAAAATCAATAATGGCGACCTTTTAACTTGCACAGCAACTGACCAACCACATCCGGGACACCCTGCCGGGTCTGCGGGCGAAGCTGCAAAGTCAGCTCCTCTCCATAGAGAAGGAGGTGGAGGAGTACAAGAACTTCAGACCCGATGATCCGTCCCGCAAAACCAAGGCCCTCCTTCAGTAAGCAGACGAACAGATTTGATGTTAAACTTGAGGTTAAGTGGATGTTTTGCCGATGCTTGCATCCGTATCTTCTTCCAGAATGGTGCAGCAGTTTTCAGTGGACTTTGAGAAGTGCATAGAGGGCTCCGGAGACCAGATCGACACGGCCGAGCTGTCGGGCGGCGCGAGGATCAATCGCATCTTTCACGAGCGCTTCCCTTTCGAACTGGTCAAGGTGGGGACTCTGCAAAGAGCACGCTTGCATCAATCTGCGCCAATAATGCTTCCCCTGCTTTTGGAATAAATAACATCCACTTATTTCTTTTTATTTTAAGATCCCAAAAGGAGGTGATTTTATGCTAGGATGTTTGGCGCTCCATTTTTATGATGCAAAAAAATTAATAAATACAATAACATGAATAAAAATGATGACATCAAGATCCAGGATGTTAAATGGTAACTAATCTGCAACATTTGTTTAATATTGTTGTAAAACTACATTATTAATAATTTTTCACAAATCTGTTAAAGCTGGACTTTTATGGTCTCATTTTCCAGACTCATATTTAATCCCATCTGTTTTTTTTCTTCCTTCTATTCCAGCTGACATAAATTAATCTTTTGTACAACAGATAATTATAGCCTTAGTTTATGGGGTACATTGATGATTAAAAGAATTCAATGCATTCATTTATCGCACTGAATCATTGCAATAACAGATTTGTGTTTCTTTTGTGATTTTTTTATTCCCCTCTTTTAAAAGTCGGGGAGCAAACTCATGTCTCAGCTCACACATTGCGTTTTTACCCAAAGAAGTCTCGTCACTCTCTGAAACCCGACAAAGTCTCATAATTTTTAGCTTGTATGCAAAACATAAATATTAGAATTCATTTCTACATTTTATTTCCATCCTCCTCTACTTCAGAGTTGGTTCGATCCTTCTCAGTTCATAACAGTTTTTCGTTCACTGTGATCTCTTAGATTACAGCAAGATAGAGGAAAGTGAAGAAAAAAACAAAACAGAATGTAAACTCAACCAACTTTTTAGGTGTTACATTAGCGCTGCATCTCCCTCACACGTCTTAGAAAGCGTTTCACACATTTGAGGGTTTCTGATGCTCCTCACAACCGCTTTCCAAGGACTGCTTTCTGAGTAACCTTTGCTATAAACTTTTAAAATGGCTCATTCATCACCACATGACCAACAAAGCAAAATTAATGAATTAATAAATTTACAGAGGTTCAAACTTAGGAAGGAAGCTGCCAGTCCTGTACATGCTGTACCTCACAAGGGACATTTTAATATCTGGCCATAGTGATTTTGTAATTTCTTGAGACCTATGGTTTATATCAGGGGGGTTGTATGAGACAGAATACGTTGTTCCTTTTATATGATGCAACTTTTTGTCTTTTCGGGTGCTGGAGGGCTCGCGAAGGTGGTGGAAGGGTCTTGGGAATGCGAGGTTTGATGCAGTTTAGTTGCATGGCGGTATATGAGCAGATGCTGCTTTTTGTATTTGTAAATTTCCCAAGAGAGCTGTTTATTATTGTTGCAACTCCCCTGTAACCTGCTCGACATTTTCATGAGTTCTGTTAAGGCGTGCTCATGAAAATAAGCAGTGACAGTTGCAAAAAAAAAAAAACATGCACAGGACACAAAAATGTAAAAATATGTTATAGATATTTCGTATTAGATTGAACCAACTTGACAAAATGATACTTACTCCTATGAATATTTCTTTCCTAGCTTGTACATGTCATGTTGCAAAAAGGTCAAGACTAGTTTGTCTGTGCTAGGATTTTTTAAATTACCCTTTTATTGACTTGTCTGGGAAGGTTTTTGGACTCGGTGGTCTTGCATAGAAAAAAACTCCCCAAACATCTGTTACATCAGGTTAAATCTGAATGTTCACAGCAGGAAAAACAAGCGTGGAAATAATAACATCAATGACTGCTGAGTTCCCTTTAGTGTGTCAGTAAATCATGGCAAAGACCACTCAGGCACAAGAGCAGGAGTTTCCCCAGCATTTGAGCAATGCCAATCCAAATAAACCTGTGGATTTCCTGCTACGAGACGTAAAACCATCCATCTGACGAATGATGGTCGTGACTCAAATATCCCCTCTACGTACCTGTCCCTCACTTCCTTTCTTTTTAGCCAGACCGTTTCCACCTCGCCTTTTCCTCCTGGTTTCCCAGCTCTCTCTTGCATCCTCTCTCAACCTCCCTCTGTGGATATAAAACTCACTGTAAGTCGACTGAGGCAACATAAAACTTCCCAGTGGGTTTCCCACCAAGGACAGAGCAGGTTGCTTCCTAACCAGAGGGTGGACTGAAAATCCAGGAAGCCTCGAGTGATTCATCATCATGTTTTATGTGTTTATTGAGAGTGTTTCCGAAGAAAACGTTTCGCTTCAGGAATGCAGGTAATAAATGTGGCGTTGCACTAAATAAAGACGAAATATCTGGTCAAATATATTAAAAACAGATGCTTGAAGGTTAATAGATGAACTCCCGTGATGTCTGCCCCCTGTTTGCCAGAATATACCGTGTGTGAGTGTGTGTATGTCTAATTTCCTCTCCGCCTGTTTTTCAGATGGAGTTTGATGAGAAAGAACTCCGCAAGGAGATCAGCTACGCAATCAAGAACATTCATGGAATCAGGCACGTCCACCTTTCAACTTATCCCTCTGTCCTTCCTCACTTAACCGCCCTCAACCTCTTTCTGTCAATTACTGCTGCCTGTTCTAAATGCTGCTGCACTTTGAGCCAAGACCTCTTAAAACAAATTGCTCTACCTCCAGCTGATATCAAAATACACTCAAATATGGGAGTTTGGAAATCGGATAGTGATTAAAAGACACCTTCAAGTTTGGACATTTCATGTGCTCACAGATCCATGCTGGCGTCTGCCTGGTTGGTAAAACCCAGCAGAATTTGATCAGTATGTGTTATGTGCATAATATATTGTCACATGGAGCCAATCAGCTGCCACATTCTTTAAAAAAACAAATCTAAACGGTGCCAGTTATTGAAATACAAAACACACACACACACACACGCACACACACACACGCACGCACGCACAAGAGAGGTTTCAAAATGTTTTCCCGTCAGTTCAGAAAAGCATGTTTCTCAGATTTTCTCACTTCCTGTTGAAGGCACCAGATCACTGAATAAGTTCAGTGAACAGTAAAGCCATTAAAAACCATTCAATAGCAAAAAGACGACAACATCCAACATCCTAATTCTAATCAATGCGCCCAGGAACATTCTCTCAAATTATCTGTGTTTAAATGTGCTGTAATGTTGACTTTTTATAAGAGATAAACATCAGACTAATCTCATCAGCTGGTCCTTTGATTCAATTTTTGCTTCTACTTCTGTGCTAAAGACTATTAATATAAATTAAATTAATTCAAACATCTACTTTTATTTTTTCTCACTCCCCTTGACGTAGTGATTTTCTGAGCAGTAGCAAATGTTAGCTAATGTTACTTTGATTTAAATTCAGACTAAGAGAATTTAGCATGTTGATGAATGTAACATAATTATACAGAGTAATATTAGAGATGCATTAGAGATGCGGCCCAGATTTGAACATATCAATAAAAAAAAATCCAGCTTATTTCAGTTTATCTTAAAGAACTATGCACCACAATATCGCATTATGTATTCCTGACTGGAGCGTCAATGAATTATTTATGTGAAAGGCAGAGGTGACGTCACGCTGCCTGTCGCGGTGAAACAAGATTTTATCAATATTCTAACACAAAAACAACATTCTAACATTTTCAACTTATTACATGTGATTGAAAGCTCAAATGATGAAAAGGAGGAGCTTTGCTGTGATCTTGATATCTTTCCTGTTGTCTGCTGAAGTTTCACCCCATGTTTTAGAAGTGGCAGCCTGAATAATCAGCAGACATGTTATTCTGATTTCCTTTCTTAAGACTTCACAGATACCAGCACAAGCTAATTCGGAGCATTCACATTTATATCTTTAAGAAATAACACTTTAAAAAGTGTTGCTGCTGCCATAGTCTATTAGCATTTAGTTGTGGGGTGTTCACTGACCAGAAAAAAGATTGTATGTTTGAGTTTCTAACCAGCTGGTTTTAGTTTAGGGCTTTTTCTTTTTTCTTATTAAAAAAAACCCCTCAAAGGATTCAAGATTGCTGGTATTGTACAACAGTCTATTTTATCTTGTTTGCCATAACCAGTCATGATCTAGTTTATTAAATATTGGCAATGTGCTGCCAAATGGTTGCAATAATTTAACTGGATTATATTTAGATTACATTTTCTCACCATTTTTGTTGTGTCTTATATTTTTCATGTTGTACAAAGACCAAAAAGGAAATGTGAAAGTTTCCACTTATTGTATTATTCCAATGCTAATATTGTAATAAGTTGCTAAATCTCTAGAAATATCCTCTTATTGAGATTGCACCAATCAATCTTCAATAAGCCAGTACAAGCATAGGAAGTAAAAAAATATTTTTCTTTTGCTTAATTTCTCTTCTTCTCTTCTAAAGTTGTGTGTGATTATGCTTGGTGACCGAAACGGAGGGTAAATCTTGAAAATTAACATTATTCTCTCCACCCAACCCTCCTTGTGTCTTCCTTTCTCTTATTTTCAACACCTTTCTGTCGTTGTTTTTGGCCCTTCTGTGGCTTGTTCTCTCCGTGTTGGACAGAACTGGCCTCTTCACCCCGGACATGGCCTTTGAGACCATTGTGAAAAGGCAGATTGGGAAGATTAAAGAGCCTTGCACCAAATGTGTGGACATGGTCATTTCTGAGCTAGTCAATACAGTTAGGCAGTGTACCAAGAAGGTAAAAAACCCAAAACAAACAGTGGTTAGCACATGTTTCAGTCTTGCTTTCAACCCTCATCCCTCAGTCGTTCACTCCCTGTGGCTGTAACCGCGTAGCTACCTCCAGCCCTTGTCGTTTGTTGGACAGCGAGGGGGGCGCCTGGAGCGGCAGGGTGGGCTGCTGTGTACCTGCCTGCCTGTTGTACTGCTTCAGACGGGTTTGGCTGGACAGGCTGCCTATGGTTGATGGTTGTGCTGTGAAAAGAAATCCAGTGTGGAAGCTGAAAGTCATCAGAATATGATTGCTGACAAGGCAAAGCTACATAATCTCAAGACAAATTTCTGTCAGGTTTTCCTTTTTGTTCATTTTCAGTTTTACTAATTGGGCTTGGGCTTGCTTACATCGTAGCACATTTTGAAGGATGTAAGTTGTCCCGCCGCAACCATCTCGGATGACGTCAGCTTCCAAACTTTCACGTGTGTGGGACTGCAGCCGTGCACCTGCAGCCATGAAAAGTTATGGCCTAGCGGCTCTTCGGCGTGCCTCGGGGACACATGTTTCAGAGCTGGGCCAAGAGCAATGAGCAAAAAGTCTTTATCCAAATGGATCCACCGTGACCAAATGATTTCAACAGGCCTGCAACCACTTGGAGAACTTTGGAAATATATGTTGGGATTTGGCTAAGGCTGAAAGTCGAAGGACACGGAGGATGGGAGGAGAAAGAGTCAGCACTTTGGGTGGGAGGGTTGCTGGGCGAGGGGGGGCGTCTTGGCTGAACGTCCAGGTGCACATCTGCAGTCTTGCTGTGTGTTGCTTTGAGTTTTGGCTGGCGGAGTTGTTCAAGCTGGGGGATCTCTCTATTTCTAACTATTTCTCTGGTCTTTCTCTTTCTGTTTCCTCTTTTCTCGTAGAGAGAGACTCCAGCACTGTCCTGTTTTAGAATGGCTTCAGGGAAAACCAAATGTCTCACTCGCAGTTTCTTCCTTCTGTGCTGTTTGTCCTTCCAACCCCCCCCAACCTCTTTCTTGTCTTTTCCCACCTACAATCTCTTGTGTCTTATGTTCTCCCCTTTCATTTTTATTTTTCTATCATTCAACCTTTAATTTTCTCACTCCTTAATTATCTCCTCTCCCAACCCTTTATTTGGTGCCTTCACTCGCTCTTTTCTCTTGGGTCTCTTTTGGTTTTCGTCCCGTTTTCTCTCTCTCTCGTGCTGCCTGCTTATCCCAACAGGACGGGGTTGTTCACCCCTGACCTGGCCTTTGAGGCCATAGTGAAAAAGCAGATCCAAAAGCTGAAGGAGCCCACACTGAAGTGTATAGATATGGTAGTGAGCGAACTCACCTCCACCATTCAGAAGTGTAGTCACAAGGTAAAATGGCAAAGTCAATAGAAGCTACTTTGAGTATCTCTGTTAAGCTAAACAGGTATGGGTAGACTGATCGCTGGAGATGTTTTTAGCTACTTTGATTTAAAGTACATCATTAGAGGCTTTATATTTAGTAAAGTGTAAAGTATAAATTGCCAAATCAAGCATTTCCACAAAACAATTTTAAAGTAAAAAATTAGAATTTTGTCAATGCTAAGTTGTAAGTTGTAAAAGTCCATGGATGTTGAATATTTTTGGGAACACAGCTATAAGGGAGCTGATTTATAATTTGCGTGTTCATAATTCCTTGAGAAAATGTAATTTTAACTTGCATCAAATGTTTCTTATTTACTAAAGTAATAATAATAATGCATCACATTTGGCAATAAATGACGTAATAGCAAAGTGTTTTAAAAACATTAGACCATTAATATCGCCCATATACTGGCGCTAATGTGACTCCATAAGAAGATGAAAATCAATACGTTTTTTTTACTTAATCAATACCTAATCATAGAATCTTTAGGATGGCGAGTTTATAACTCAATGAACAACACAGGAACGTTAAGAGTTCACTATATGTAAGGCTTAAATTAGATAATTTACATAAATTAGCTTGGAAAAAGTAATGAAAAGAAGAAATAATAAAGATTTTATTGACAAAAGATTTGCCCAGCAAATATCAGTCTATCCTTACGCCGTTTAATTGGGATTTTAAGTATATTTTTGTTGTCATTTGTCTCCAACTCTCCAAGTTATTGACCCTACTTTTTTTTCCAGCTTATTAAATGCATGTATTAGATAATTATATTTATTATTTAATCTCTTAAAGTCTAGAAACCCTTTAATTTATTTTGGTTATAATCATTTAACCTTGTTTCCAAAAAAGCTAAAACACTAACCCAAATGTAATTAAATATAAAAGTTCAGATCAGGTATTAGCCTAAAGTTTGAAATAAAAATATAGACATTCATCGCATTCAGAAATTAGGCTGCTTCCACACAGTATTTAGATATTTTATGACAAAATGAATCTGGTAAGTTTTATAGATGAAAATATGGCAGAAAAAGTATTCTCTCTCAAAAGTCAAGTAGATCGTTTGGAGGCAATGCTGAAGCACAGCAGAGATGGAGGAAAACAGAGCTCAGATTTCATTTGAGAGGAACTTCATCAGTGCAAACGGAGCGTCTGCATAATTGTTACTATTGGGTTATTGCTGCAGCATTTAAGTAGCAGTTGCAAAATTCTAAAGCAGTGGAGGAAAATATGTGTGGCTTACATTGCATCTCTAAGTTGTAATGTTTGTACTGCAGAATTTTAAGTCTAATAATCAGCAACAGATCAGATTGTTTACACAAATGCGTCAAATGCATTTAAAGATGATGCTGTGACATCATTAAGTTAAATTTGTGTATCTGCACTCACTATTGAAACAGCTGGATAGAGACTGGTTGTAAAAATGGAAGTGATGCAGATGATCCTTTTTATTCTCCAATTGTCTCTTAGGTCAAACAATTTTTGTTCAGATTATGAAGTAATTTTTTAATGACTTTAGCTCAGCTTTGTAGATCTCCTGTATTTTGGAGATGACAAAGTTTTGTTCTTGTTTTTTTCTTGTTACCCTGGCAGAGCTTTGGAATAAATATATATGTAATATATTTTGCGTGACAACTTTTTTGGAAACAGGTTTGTGTTTTTCTGTCTTTGTAAGTTTGGTTAAATACACTGAACCGTTTTTCTTTGTTTTTTCTTGGGTCACTCACCGACTTGGCACGCTCTGAGCGTCTCTTTATTTCTCTTTTCTTTATTCTCCATTTCATCCTCTGTATCCTCCACACCTGTAAAACCTGCTGCTTCCTATAGCGTGACCTCTTTGGGATTTCTCTTCTGTGTCAGATGTTTATCTTGATTTTCTTTTCTGAGACATGGAATACGTATTGATTCTATATTTAAATACACAATGCTTAGAGAAATCCACAAAGGGACCAGTTTAAGATCTTCCTCCCCGTCTCGTACCTTCTGTCCCTGGACTCCTTGCATTGCATGCCTATATTTTTACAGAAAATAAAATAGCTCAATTTATGTCTGTGATGTGTTTCTGATGCAGTTTTTTAAAGACAGAAAACATATTTGGTTTCTAAAATCCTGTGTCTTGACTTCAAGCTACAATGCGTCATGTTCCTCTTTAATTTGGGAGAGTCAGACTCGTCTGCTGGCTTTGCATTTTTAAAGGCTTTAAAGTTTTCTCCTTATGTTGTGATTGTAAAAGCTTCAAAAACCATAAAATCCTTCTCATCAGATATATCTTCATCCATGTTGGAACAATGAGGACATTTTTAACTCACGGTTGCCCTCTGAATAATTTACATCTCATATCCTTAAGCCTCCAATTTGGACAAGGGAAATCTCCCTCAAATAAAAATGGAGTGAGTAGAAATTCAGAAAACCTCAAACATGCACGGAGAGCAAGTTCCAGTTATGTTTCAGTGCTGCTCAGAAGAGTAATTTTATCAATGCCAGCCCTGACTTCTTACAGGCAGCTGTAACATGTAGACAGAGGGAATCCGTGACAAACCAACCTTAAAGAAATGGTCACTCATCATCTGTTTCAAACTCTTACAAGGTCATAGTTCAACCTTTAATGCCACCATAGTTTGAAAATTTCAGACCCATTTTTTCCCCCAGCTTGTGGTCCCATCAGCCATGATGTAATTGGACACAGGAAGCAGTAATTCAGCCTGTGGACCAAAGAGCGGTTCACTGACACACCCCTTTGTCCATCAAAGCACCAGACAGACATTAAGAGACGCATTGTAACTTGAACAGAAACAGCGATCCTTCTTTTCTTTTCTTTTCTTTTGCACCACGATTGCTTTGATTTCTTTTGGTTTTGATTCTTCTTCTTCTTTCCTCACACTTCGGCAAAATGTGTTCGTGTCACATTGGAGGCCCACCAGCGTCTGTGTTTGTGGGTTTGCAATGAGCTCATGGAAAAAGACCCGCGGTGTGCTGGGAAGAGGAAGCTTTTCTGCCAGGAACATTGTTTATTCTGTCTTTTGTGTGGTAATATCACAGATTCTGCTCTTATCCGTTTTCCCCCGTATTGGCGACAAAATACATATTCAGGAGTTGAAATCCAATCTAACAAATTTCCACAGAGCATGTCGGGATAAGAGCAGAGTGTCTGGCAAACCCCAGAACCCCAGAACCCTCAGAACACACTAGATTTTTAAGGTGTCGTTTCAGCGACGCTGAATGTGTGATTATGTGTCTTAGAATGGGCTTGTATGTTTGACGTCTGACTGTGTGTGTTTATTTGCTGCCTACCTGTTGGTTCCTGTGCTCACAGCTGGCCCAGTATCCCATGCTGAGAGAGGAGATGGAGAGAATCGTCACTCAGCACATCAGAGACAGAGAAAACCGCACCAAGGATCAGGTAAGGCTCAAGAAACAAACCAAGCATAATGCTTTACTGCTTATTTACATGTGCGACGAGAATAATTACTGACATACTCACCTTTTCAATACATTTATCTCAAGTTTTATGTGATATTTGAAGAGACAAAAGATAACCATGGTCTTGTATGCCCGTATGCGAGTGGCGAAGCAGTGATGCAGTCAGGCAGAGGTTAACGTAGAGAAAAAAAAAAGGAGGAGTTTTATTCAACTTAGAAACAAACCTGGCTGGACTACAAAAAACAACAAGTTTATGGGCCCATAAAAGAGGGCAAGGTAACCAAACTCTACTCAAAGAACTGGCTACAAAACGACACCAATTCAAACAAACTGACCTTCGAGATCGAGACAGAGAGAAACTTTAAATGCCGACTGATCAAAAGGGGTAAACACATAAAAACCCAACCTGACACTAACGTGAGCCAATCTCATTTCTCTCCGTGAGTTTTTGTTTGAGTTTATATGCAGGTCTCCATATTGGCTTGCTCCACCCCTTTTCCGCCTCTTAGTTCGTCAGCCAAGGGACCGGATCAGCTGCCACTAAGGAAACTCGCAAAGCAAAAACAAGGGTTTAATCAAGTTTTACACACATAACAGTGTAAAGTAAAACTTGTCCACTTATTTTCAAATAAAGCTTTATATGATTATGGAAATAAATCATTTCTAAACTAAAACCAATCCGTTGTTACTCTGTGAATTAATTACTACACTTGAAGAAAGCAAAATATAAATACAGTAGAGTGAATAATCCTCTACTTTACCAGTGAGATGTTTGGTAAATATTACTATATTTTGTGTGGCTGAAACTGCAGCCGTCACACCCTATTTTTCTTTAAAAGTTAGAGATAGCTTAGTAAATTTGAATTAGACTTAACCTAAATTGTGCCTGTACAGACGGATTGAAAATCAAGAGAAAGTGATTTTTGTTTTCACAACTGGAAATACTCCAGAGCTGCAACTGGGAAAAATGCAGAGAATACAAAGTTTTAATCAAAACATTTCCATTGTTAACAGTGAAATTTGATTTAAATTTTTTTTCACTTAAGATATCTAGTTTCCACTTGAATGTTGCGCTAATTTTGACATAGTTTGTGCCTTTGTCCGCTGTGAGTTTGCAATTAAGTTTTAAGTCAGCTTATTCCTGTAGCACAAATTCACAACATGTTATCAGCAAATTACATAAAGTCATTTGCTTCTCAGCTGAGAAAGCTTGTAGCAACAGTGGAAAGTAGCAACCCAACCTGACACTAACGTGAGCCAATCTCATTTCTCTCCATGAGTTTTTGTTTGAGTTTATTTGCACTTCCTCTTAACAGGAATAAAAACCTCCATCACTGTGACATCACTGTACATTTATGCAGAGATTGTACTTCATCAAGATAATGATTTTTATCAAGGAAAAACATCATTGTCTTAAGAATTAGTTATACAATTGATATGTTTGCAAACCCAAACAGAAACTGAAAACATGTTGATTTGATTATTTGATTTTTTTCTTCTGTTGGGTCCATACAGTTCTCAATAACTACTGCTTTTACAATTTAAACTTTACTAAATGCAATGTGTTATGAGAAACAGAGTTGAGTTCCTTAATGTTCTTAGTGTCTTGAAATAACCTATTTGACCTTAAATCTATCTTTATTCTTCTGACTGTGCGCAGTGATAGATAGTAGTGGCAATGCTTTCTGTTTTCATCACAAATGTAACGGAAATATCGCAACGAATATTTAATTTATTGTTGTCTATATGTTAACGTGAAACTTATTTAGTTTAAATCTAACTGCATTTTAAATAACACGTCAAAATATCATCATATCCATGTTTCTCATGTTAAAGCTGGAAAATGTCTTCACTAGATACCAAAGCAAGCATCATTTGTGACAGTTTCCTGTCCGCCTCTCTATGCAGGTGCTGTTGCTGATTGATATTGAATTGTCCTACATGAATACGAACCATGAAGACTTCATTGGATTCGCAAAGTGAGGTTTTTTTTTTATTATTATTATTTTGCTAACACGTCTTGCCTGAAGTCGTGGGATTGTTCACTGGGCTTATTCTTGCTTCTTTTTGTTTTGCAGCGCTCAGCAGAGGATCAATCAAATGAACAAGAAGAAGACGGCTGGAAATCAGGTGCCACGATCAGAAATGTCCACTTTCACATCCCCCAATCAACATTAGTTTCCAAGTAAAAGTTAGACGTTTGAGCTTCGTGATAACCGTAACATATGACTGAATTCAATGAAATGTGTTTGATCTGTTGGGTGGCAACCAGAGGACTAAATGCAGTTTCCCTTCAGGCTTCCTTCTGTCGGCACTCAGCTCAATGTCTCCTCTCATGTTAAATGTTGCACAGCTAAACAGTATTTTGTTACCACTGGCAACTTTCCGATTCCTCCGCAAAGCAGCAGTCGTCTGTAGTACATGTTGCATGGTAATCTGCAACAGTTGTAGGAGCGTCAAACTTTCTTGGCTCTTTGGTGAAAGCCAAAGCTGTGTCAGCACACGAGAACCTTGATGGGAAATATCAGATGCATAATTGTTTCGGGCTGCACAGTGGAGCAGTTGTCAGCTTTGTTGCTCCACGGCAAGAAGGTTGCGGGTTCAAACCCCGGTCAGGGCACCTTGTATTTTTAAGTGCCTTCTCAAAAATAAATTTTTACATCTGTCCTTTGACGTCAGTGATTTAATTTGCTTATGGATTTTACTTTTGTTTCACTTAAGAGTTTTAAATCATCAAATAAATTTTTTTTACAGACCTGGTTAAACCTGGGTACACACTAAAGGTAGTTTTCAAGTGATTGGTTTATTTTTTTTATTGGAGAATAAAACCTCTCCCAAAATATTCTGTCCCAATGCGAAAAGTTGCAACCTCGCAGTTAAATTCTGAAGTAGCTGTGAGTAATCTCTGTTGGAAAACCGAGTTTAGTCACGCTAACCACACCCAGGACACTGCCAGATCACTGCCAGACTTTTACAATCAAGAAGCCGTTCAAACAAAACCTGTACGACCTGATGAAGTTCACATAAAGACCTCAAAAAGGAAAAAAAAGCATGCAAAAGTAATTCAGAAACAAAGAAGGGGCCATTCCTAAGGCTCCAGAGAGACAAAGTGAGATATAATAATAACAGAACGATAAAATATGGCACAGCGGAAAATCTTCCCAGAAGTGGGGCACCGAAATGACTTCAAGACTGCTTCACTGATTCATCCAGAAGGTCACAAAAGAAACAAGAACAACATCTGAAACACTGCAGACATCTTACTTAAATTAAGGTCACTGTTTAAGATTCAACAATAAAGAGAGCTCCATGACGTAAACAAGTGCTAACCAAAAAAGAACATCAAGCCTCTCTCCATTTGCCAAAAAACATCTTTATGAACCCAAAGACCTACGTGAAAATATTCTGTGGTCTGCGAAAAGAAAGTGGACGTTTTTGAAAGGTGAATGCCTTCCAGAAAAATAAATTCACAAAAAACAGTCAAACGTGGTAGTGATGGTAATTTGATGGCCCTGGACGACTTGCATGAACCTTGAATTCTGCTCTCTATGTGAAAACTCTGAAGCAAAATGTCTGACCAGCGGTTTATAAATCTGAAGCTCAAAGGCATTTGGGTTAGTGTTTGAAACACACCAACAGCTAGTGCTGGCTCAAACACCAGGACAGTATGAATGTTTTGGGAGTAGTCTAGTCAAAGTCTGAACTTAAAGTCAATTGAGATGCGATGACATGATATCAAACAGACCCTTGAGGTTCAGAAACTTGAGGAATCAATGATGAATTACAAAAATTCTGAAAAGTGGATTAAAATTCCCAATAATGATATTAATGACACGTTTCTCATTATCAAAAACACTTGTTAGGATTTTTTTTTCCATAGGATTTTTTCCCCACAGTGTTTTATTAGGTTTTTGGGGTCAATAACCTTTTCCACATTGGGCCACACTGGTTTGTTAATGTTTATCCCCTTTTCTAAATATATTTCATTCATCTTTGTCCAAATAATAAAATTGTTTGTTGACTCAAAACTTGGACAAAGAAAAAGGGTAAAATACTTTTTTCATAGCGCTTTATGATTCTCCTAATTGTTTTCTTTCTCTTTTTGCTTTCTGTTCCCCCCCCCTTTTTTTGTTTTCCTCTCTGGGGTTTTACTGCAGGATGAAATCATGGTGAGTTTTGAGTTTGCACTTTTGCAGTATGCATGTCTGTCTGCAAGTAGCCTTCATTATGTTTGAGCTTGAGGTAAATTATTTCTGTATTTGTCTGAGCTTTTTCTTTTTAAAAGCACAGATGACAGCAAACCCTGGATGTCGTGTGGGATATATTAGTTTTTTTTTTTTTTGTAATTTAAATGCTTGTAGATGGCAGATGCTTAGCTGCTTCCCTCTCCACCCCCCCTTTCTTTGTCTTTTGTCAAGCACACCAGTATAGTTTGGATACTAAACATGATATTTTACAACAATCTGCTTGCTAAAAACTACTATTGTTTTTGCATCTTTAATATCAATGTGCTGTTACATGTAAAAAAAAAAAAAAAAAGTTCAATCTGGAGGGGTTCTCCCCAGATTCTCACCAGCTGGAGCTTTAACTGGATAAAAAAAAAGCTGTTCATAAGAGAAAATAAAAACAGTAAACGTCCCGAAAGAGCATTTCTCTATCCTTTTTCGATTCGCACAAAGTTTCAAAAGAACAGACAAGTTACAAGGCCTGCAGTGTGAGACACATATGGTGCTCCTGTTGTTTTCAGTTGTCATAACACGCACCATGATTGGGGTCAAAGGTCAGGGGCACACTGTAAACAAAGCGGTGAACTTCACTTCCTGTTTAGAGCTGGGTGTTCTTTGCTGTTTAAGACCCCACAGCTTCTGCTACGTTTGCACCGTCACACCGCGGAAGGCAAAGTACAACTCAGGAGTGAGTTTGTAAGCATGTAAAATGCTCAAAAGTTTAATTTTAGCTTGATTAGAGTGTGTTGTGCACACTAAAGCATTACGTTAATTGCAGTGAAGATCCCCCACTGCAACTTCCAAAATGATCAGCTGTCTTGAAAAGACTGTCTAAAAAGTAAATGTAGCTTTTAGTGCAGTGGAAAAATATTTCAAATATATAATGTTGTAGTTCTTTAACAATGAGCTTTGTTTTGTTTTTGTTTTTTAACCTCCCTTGTTCTCCAGGAACACTGGAAGTCATTTATCCACTTTTTGATCTGCAGTTACATTTATTTTTAGCAGAAGTCCAGGGTCCAGAAGTCCAGGGTGTCAATAAACAGAATAATGCATATTCTTTTCAGAATGTAGCTTGAACCACATATTTATGAGTATTCACGTTCTGCAGGTGAAAATGTGAAACATTTAGTCATTGTGGTGAGAGAGCAAATGTTGAGAAGCAGCGTCAGTACTGGCAGGAATGGCATGGAGGAACCACATTTTTTCCATCCCCTAACTAATAAAATGCTGGAAATCAGTTACATTACTGGGCAGCACAAAGTGCAATGGAATCCCACAGAAAGTATGTCAGAATGTCTGCTACCCATTTTCGGCCGCAACCACAACCAACTCACTTTTCACTGCTCAAGCATAAAAACTGAGAAATATCCATAACACCAAATTAACAAAAAAAAAAAAAAAAAGGAAATGCAAATTCTGATATTTTGCTAAATACATTTTATTGACATCTTAAAGAGTACTGTGTAGGTTTTGTCTCGCCACATGTTGGAGGACTAAATTAAACCATTCCACTGTAATGCTTTTAATTGTAGCTGTGAAGAATAGTGATAGAGGACACTTAGAAGTTTTCTTTTCTTAATATGATATCTTTACTTTATTTATTTTAAGTGAAAAGAAATGTCAAGGAAGAATTTGGCAATAAATTGTTTATTTGTTTTTGTTTTTCTTTTTGTTTTTGATTTGTCAGAGACAAGTCTAAGTTTAGTCAAAATAAAACAGAAAACACTGCAAAAAACATAAAGTCCTTGTGTATATTTTTGTCTAGTTTCTAGTCCAAATATCTGTAAACACTTGGAAAAAACTTTTTTTTTGTCAATATTAAGGAATTATTAAAACAATCTCAATCTCTTGATGGAAAAGTTACTTGTTAGTTAGTTTTGTGGTATTTCAAGTGTGCTAAGACATTTGCACAAGCAACTAAACCAAAAATACTTGGTAATATTTTGTTTTGGCAGATGATTGTAATGGAGCAGTAGTTGATTAATGCAGTAAGCAATTTTGTTAATTTTCTTACTGAAAAGACGTTCCAAAAACTGAAATGTCTTCCTAAAATAAAATAAACTTAATTTTCATTCCCGTTAGGTATTATTTACCACTGTATAATAATTACCGCAGAGAAGTTCAGTAATTAATTGGAAATAAGTCAGACTGGAGAAATTGCAAGTATGCAAATGTTTCTCATGAAATTCATAGAACGTTTAAGATAAACCTAGAATGTTACCATTTCTTTTACTTCAAAGAGCGCTAGGTCACTGTAGCATTAAGATAAAGCGCTTTCGAAAAAGTTTAAATACGTAACCTAATGCCTGAAACCTTCTCGCTTTAAAAGCTACCATATCAATCTGTATGGCAAATGCCGTATGCTGTGCAGCAGTGAAGCCTTTGCACCATAGCGCATGAACAATGAAAAAAACATTTTCCAGCCATTTAGCATCCTTTCTCCTCCCCACCTTGCTTGCTGCCCCCCAGCTGCAGTAATGGCAGCAACAACCACTCTGTGTATTTGGCCTTCTCGAAATACCCCCCCCCAAACCCCTATGTTGGCAATAGCTTTGTAACATTCTCTCCACATTCTCACTCAGCCGGAGAGAGGAGTTAGCGATCGGTACAAGGTAAATAATTCATGCAAATTAAGAAAATAAAACATGTATGTTGTCTGTAATGAGGATAGAACGAGGTCAAGAGAGAGAGGTAGAAAAGGAAGTGTCTAAAAAAAAACTAAAAAAAACAATGTAGGTGAAAGTTTGTGTGAAAGATGTTTTCTATCTCCCATAGAAGCACTTTCAGAAATTACATTTCTGAGCTTATTTGTCAATGGATAGGTCTATGATTTTAAACCTGTTCAACATCCTGGTCAACACAGAATAATTTCTAATTATTTCTGTGTTTGTGTGTGAATTTGGTTATTTTTGTAGGTGATCAGGAAGGGCTGGCTGACCATCAACAACATCGGCATCATGAAGGGAGGAGCCAAAGAGTACTGGTTCGTCCTGACCGCAGAGTCTCTGTCCTGGTACAAAGATGATGAGGCGAGTTCTTTCAAACAATCCCTACAAAAACACACAAACACAGTGAGGATCTACTAAGGCTCTGGGCTTGTACACTTGAGATACCAGAGAAAAATGTATGTAGGTACATAAGGCACAGTGCCCCTCCCTTACCTATTGCTGCACACTGTTCCGTCAGCTACAAACAAATGTAGCTCTTTGGGCATATTTTTGGTTGTCAAAAACACAAACAGCCATGATGTTTAAAACTAAAGAAGATCAGCCCTTTACTTATCAATCTTGCAAAATAAAATCACAGTTTGAAAGCTAGAAGGGGCATGTAAAGCGGCCCGCAGCATGCCTAGCTAATCGCTCTAGATAGATTCCCTTTGTCACTGTTTTCAGAGGAGCAAAAAGCTCAGTAAGCACGTTTCTTTGAAACTTACTGTTGAATGTAGCTGGTATTTATTTAGTGTTTTTGCCTTAGTATTTGTATACATTTTTAAATTACCATAAATAAGTTAATTGAATAACATTACAAATATTACAGTGATCTTTTTTTCAATATTAGACGGGCAGGGTGCGGGGGTTCCACTTTTAGCAGTAAGATTAAATTTTGCTTTCTCATTTTTAGGTTGTTATTATTATACTGGGAAAATTGCATACAGGCCCAGATTAATCTTTAGGTTGTATAATTATTAAAAACTAAATTCCTTTGCTCCTGTTTAACACAGTGAGGGTAAAAATTAGGATACCATATGACAGCTTATGTATAAAATATTTGGCCATTAAGAAATTCAACATCACTTTGACCAACACTAAAATATTAAATTAATGTTAAACAATAGAACTGAAAAAAAAGTAATTTCCATAAAACTTAATTAAAAATGCAGCTTTCCATAAGGAACTAATAAAACACCGTGCAGTTATTCCCTCATAAAATAACCAAAAATGTAATGGAGTCTTGGAAAAAAAAGCCAATCAACTGTATATAAAATAGTCTAGAATCAATTTAAGTTTTTACTTAAACTGATTCAAATTGGCAAATGCACAATGCCGACCTTTTCAACTTTCCAATGAAAAATACATTTAATCTCTTTCCACTTGTAGCCATCCATCAGGTTTGATGACTGTCTTTAAAAAAGATTTGATCTGATTTGCTAGATAGCTAGCTGATGATAGGGGTGTCCAGTGATGCTCTGCAGAAGTTCATTACTGTCACCACAGCTTCGCCGTCTCCAGGCCTTAGCCACAGCCACTCCACTCACTGATATCAGAGGTGTGTGTGTGGGTGTGTATGGGTGTATGTGAAGACCCCTGTTTTTAGAGTGCAGACCCCCCAACATGTCAGACACTGAAGCTGGTACACACATGTGCATACCAGAGCCCCCTGTACCTTTTACACACACACACACACACACACACACACACACACACACACACACACACACACACACACACACACACACACACACACACACACACACACACACACACACACACACACACGCAGTCACTCTCAAGCTGCTTCTAATAAACATTTCAAAGAGGGGGCACTGGACTGCAGCAGATGAGAGGGCTGCAGCCAGGAGTGGCTCTTGTTAGCTGAATGAGCTGCAGGAGAAACAAGGACCACATGGAAGGAGGGAAAGTGTTTCTGAAAAGGAGTCAGCGCCGACTGTAGTGGAGGAAAAGAGCCGGTGGTTGAAAACCTTTGGTTTTGTACTCGACGTTTCTTAATTTCGATTTACAACCAGAAACGTTCGTGTGTTCGATATTGACTTATTTTTAGTGACAGAAACACAGCAGTATGTTGTTACGAGATGGTAAGAAAAAAAATTGTTGTGACATCAATTTGTATTCAGCCTCCCTGAGCCAATATTACACAGAATCATATTTTATTACAGTGACAGCTGCGTGTCTTTTAGGGATTGTCTGTACAAGAATTGCACAACCAAAGAACATTTTTGCACATTCATCTTTGGATTATAGCTCAACCTCAGGAAGATTAGATCAAGAAGACCTCTGAATATCACTTTTAAAGTCTTGCTACAGATGCTCAACCAGATTTAGATCTAGACTTTGACTGGACCCTTCTAACACATATATCTGCTTTGATCTGACTTCAACAACAGTTTTCCTCTTCCCTCTCTTCCATTGAGGCAAGTGAGGGGAGGCTAAACTGAGTACAAATGCATGCCACACTTTGCAGATATTTATTTGTAAAAATAAAAGTACATTTAAGTGTGTTTTGTAATGTGGAATAAATGGAAAAAATGCTTGGGTGTGAATGCTTTTTTCATTACCTCTTTGTTTTGTCTACCTTCTCTGTCCTTTCCTCGCTTGTTCTTTTTACTGTATATTTATTCAAACATGGCCTCCGAGGGTGCAGGGAGACTAAAGACCAACACTCAGCATTTGGTGTTGCAGCTCAGCAGTGAACCTGGAGGGCACTGCAAAGCATGTGCATGTTTTCAATCCAAGCTTAACATTTTACATGCTGGCCTCTCGTTCACACTTACACTAAAGGCTGGACTTGTCCTGAGGGTTCATAGTCCAAACCTGGGCAGAGACATTGCCAAAGTAAACACGGCTGATGAATTTTTTTGTCTGTTTCACAGAAACAGAAAAAAAAAATGTATCACTTAAAGCAGGTTTTTAGCAGGAGCATATGTTGTTCGCCGCCGTTTCATTGGCTGCATCTTGACTTGGGGAAAACCCTTGCTAAGGGAGAAAGAAAACCATATGCACACACACACGCAGACACACACATCACTCTTTGACACTAATAATAACTTTGAACCCAACTCACTGATGCCAGGATGTTTTGGTTAGTGCTCGTACACGCGCGTGTGTGTGCGCTTTTAGGAACCTTCTGGTCTGTATTACCGCAGCGAGTGCCAGTTCCTCGAATCATGACGATCTCTTTGGCTGAAAAGTTTTCCAAAGCAGAGACGGAGCAGAGTAAAGTGAACTGAGGCCGACAAAAAAAACAAAAAAACAAAAACTGGTTAATGAGGAAACAATAAGGGCATATAAGCCTTTTATTATGAGATGGTTCACACGATTTGTGGCTGTAGGGTATATTTTCTTTGGGCTAGCCTGGGCTTCCCTTCTCCTGCCGTAAAGCTGCCAAAAAGCCAAAACTCGGACTGGTGGGTCCCAGCTGTAAATATCCTTGGGGGTGGGGGATTGTTCTTTTATGTGTGTTTGCATGCACTCTCTTTGTGCTGCAACTCATGCATGCTATTAAAAAAAAAACTTGGGCTCATGGTGGCGGGGCTCTAAATGGAAACAGGTTGGTTTGTGGTTCGCATTCTTGCACATGATGCACTGTGATGGGACACCGTGTGAATGTTTCTGCCCTCTTTTGCTTTTGTGCTTTTGAAGATCGTACCGTGTGGGTTTGCTTTATCAAACGCAGGCGAGGCTGGAAGGCAAAATTTTGGGGGGCGGGAGAAGAGGGGGGTTTGGTGTTGGTGGGGGGAGGGGGGGTGGCTCCCAGAAAGGAGGCGGAAAAAAAGCCCATTGGGATAAAAAGCCGGGGCTAAGCTTTTTATTTCCCTTATGACGTTATTTGCAGGCATTAAAGTCGTAAACTCAAATTTTTTGTATTTTTTATTACTTTTTTTAGACTGAACTTTAGAAAGACTTGTAAAAACGTTGACTAGAGAATAACAGAGTGGAGCTTTTTTTTTTTTTTTCCTGCTGTTTCTCCCGGGTGGCTTACCGTGTTGCTTCTCCTCACATGGTCATTTGAGGTAAAGGAGCCGCAAACTGACACAGGGGAAAACAGACGCATAATTGCACATTTCCATCCTGGGCGCAGCTTAACGTTGGGGGTTTTACTCTGTGCTTTAGTTATCATTTCGGGTTAGCATTCTTTTTTCTTCTTTTTTTTTTCTTTGGGGTTGTAGAAAAATAAACAATATGGTGACATCGTCAGGCAAGCCTTACTTAGATCTGAGAGAGTGGGGCATTTCTATCAAATCTGGGGAAAGTATTTGAGGACAAAAAAACAAAACAAACAGAGACAATATCATTGAGAAGAATCTTTATTATAACTATTTTAACTAAAACCAGTCCATAGAAGTAGCGTTCATGACTTTTTTCTACTTATTAATTAATCCTTGGTGGGCTTTAGGCCTTGCTGATGGCGCCAAGGCTTGGTCAGATGAATTAAATTGGGTGCTCCGTGGTTCCGCAACTTGGATCCTCCTCAAAGCCAATTGCTCTCTTTTCCAACACCGGGGTTATCCGTGTGCGTTTCCCAGGCCAGCCTAACCAATGTGCAGACTACTGTACAACCACTACTTCCTGAACAGGTAGTCTGAACACTGGGCAGGCGGGCTAGGCAGCTCGGCGATGCTCTGGAGAAGCGTCAGACGGATACTTACTGTAAATCCAGATGGACTCTTGTCCCCATTTCTCCACCTGCAAAGGGGGGAATGAGCGGGTCTCATAGGGAGGCAAGAGGAAGAGGAGGAAGAAGGGGTTAAATAGAGGTGATGGCCATTGACGGGGCAAATTTAGTGACATTCTCTCCCGTCTCCCGCTGTGAGGAGAAGCATTCCACATCGAGCTCTCAGGAGGAAAGACAAGCTGCAGAAAGACCGTATGAACGTATCAGTTGTCCGAAACAAAGCAGAATCAATACAGCCTATGTACATACAGCAAAAAAAAAAGAAAATATTGATTATATTTGGACATAATTGCTCAAAATTTTAGTTTTTAAATAAAAAAAAAAAAGTTTTTTCTTTGGAGACATTTGGAAAAATAAGTATTTTTCTTATATCTCCTGGTTGGTGAATAATTTACTTTAGGCCCAAATTTGTGAGCCCTTATCCATTCAGATCCAGGCCAGGATAATAAAAAACAAAACAACAAAAAAAAACACAGTAAGTGATAAAAAAAAGAAAACACACTTAAACGTTTTCAGACTCTCACTCTCGCTTGGATAAGAATTTTTGTGGTCAGCTGAGATCCCGCTCAGCTTCCTCCTGCAGATCCCACTGAAACACTGGAATAACTACACTCTTGTCTCATAGCATGCCGAAACTGGTGGGGAAAAAAGAAAAAAGTCTCTTGAAGATGCAATACCTGCAACGTCTTAATCTTCTTCCTCTTCTTTGAGTCTTCGTCTTGTTTGTTTTCCCATCTCTTCTGGCTGAGCCACCCTTTGTCAGTCAGCTTCTCCTGTGCTTACGGTCAACGCCAGAGTGCTGCCTAAAATGCGTCTGTCCAACATGAGGAAAGGGGAGGAAAAAGGAAAAGTGAAGGTTTCTTCTCCTTCGGCGGGGAAGGTGGACCGGCTGGAGGTTCGACGTGGCAGAGGGACTGGCCGCCGAGTTCCTGCTTCCAGAGGCAGAAGGAGAAAAGGAGTGAGGGAGAGAGGAGATATGGAGGAGAAAAGAGGTGGAGCTTCCCGGCCCCCCATTTTTCCCTTTTCCTCCTCTGTTCTTTCTGTCTCCCCTCCCGTCTGTAACCCCCTCACCACCTCCTCACCTCTCTCTTGCTTTCTTTTTTTTGGGATTTTTTTTTTTCTTTCTTCGCTGGTTTATGGGGAGAAAGTGGCGGGTCAAAGGTGAACAGGAAGTGAGATGCTTTCATTTGGCGTGCGCGTTGTAAAGTTTGGGAAGGGAGCGCAGGACTTGCGGTAGAAGGGAGGGAACTTTATAGAGTGGGCAGGATGACTCCTCTCTGAGACCTACATATGTGTTTCTTTTTAGTCCCGTGCTTATTGTACATTTGAGCATATACATGTTTGGTTTTATTTTTGACGTTTGAGTGATGGATGTGTGTAGAGTCGTGGGGCTGAATGAGAGCGGAGGCTCTGCCGTCTTTGTAGTGAGGGCAGGAATGTCGGCGTTTTCTTGGCAAGCGGGAGGGAGCCTTGTAATAACTCCAGATGTGCAGCCCTGTGGTCTCCATCTCACTCTTGCTCCCTCTGTTTTTACTTCTAAAGCTGATTTCCTCTCCCTGTCCGACTGGAATAAAGAACCCTTTATGCGGCTCTCCAGCCGGACTGGTGGCGGCGGTAAGGTGGGGTGAGAGGGGTACTGGTTTCAGGGGTTGACATCCTACTAGTAAATCAGAACCAGAGGAAGAGATGCTGAAGAAGAGAGCACCAGGAGTTTGCCTCCTTCACCTTCTTTGTTTCGCACACCTTATTCAGCAGCCTTACGTCCAACCTTGGACTTTCTGAACTTTTCAGAAGGAGAAGAGGGAATAAAAGAGGAATGCAGACAAAACGATTCCCAGCGAGCACTGGTAGCAATAGAGTGGGTGTGAATGACAGAAATCAGGCCTCGCCGAGTTCAGGGTTTGGGGACTGGAAAGAGTAAATTTATTGGGAAGAAGGGAGGAGTTCTGTGGTCGCAGCGGCATTGTTTCCATTGTTTGGATGACCATGCAAAGCAGATTTCTTCTCAAAGTCTTCGTCAACATTGGCAAGAAGAAGAAGTTTTAAAAATTAATCGGTGGGTTCTGTGAAAACCTCTCAAGCTTTGAGCCATCAACGGAAAAATGGAAGTACCAAGACAGGGCTACAAGCCCAAACTGAGTGGCAGCCATGAGGTCTGGGCTAACTCGCCTTCAACGTATCTGGCCCTAATAGGACAGAAATAACAAAAAAGTCTCAAGAAGGTCCCCGTTTTGGTTTCCTACAAGCCATGTAAGGCATACATGTATAAGATGGTGAAATCAGCATCTGTATGGTGAGACATAGTGGTGGCCACATCATGCTGTGGGTATAGTTTTCTTCAGAAGGGACAGAGAAGATGGTCAGAGTTGATGGAAGGATAGATGGAGCTAAATACAGGGCATATGTCAATTTCTCTACGCTGGATGAGAACTCATATTTGTCTTAGCTGATATGCAAAGTAAAAGAAAAGATGGTAAAGGACAATACATTGTAGAAAACTACAACAAAAAAAAGAGTGGCTTGTTGGTTCACAAACTGTTATTTACTTACAAACTTTGGGAGGCATCTTTCCAAATTCAAATGTGTGGAGTTTACTAAATAGCATTAGGACTTTAAGAGGACCTGGCATGAAAAATGCAGTATGGACAAAAAGGCGCAGGGACACTTGCTACAGTAGCATCATGAGTTCTTCTAAGTACAAAAATTATTTAATTTGAAAACCTGGTTGTTTATTGACAACTGAGAAATCATCAATGTTTTGCTTTTTTTCAGCAGGACAACAGTGTAAAACATTTGAAACAAAATCAACAGACACGTTTCACAGGAAATAAGCTGTGAGTTTTTCCACATTTTTATAGGTGTGAAGTCATTCTACTGCATATCCATCCATCCATCCATTTTCTTGCACCCTTGTCCCTTAGTGGGGTCGGGAGGGTTGCTGGTGCCTATCTCCAGCTAACGTTTCGGGCGAGAGGCGGGGTACACCCTGGACAGGTTGCCAGTCAGTCGCAGGGCAACACAGAGACACACAGGACAAACAACCATGCACACACACACACACACACCTAGGGGCAATTTGGAGAGGCCAATTAACCTGACAGTCATGTTTTTGGACTGTGGGAGGAAACCGGAGTACCCGGAGAAAACCCACCATGCACAGGGAGAACATGCAAACTCCATGCAGAAAGACCCCAGGCCGGGAATTGAACCCAGAACCTTCTTGCTGCAAGCAAGCCTCTGTGCAGCCTCATTCTACTGCATAATGGGATGAAATAGATATGGAAAAACAGCTTAACATACTTTGATAGATGATAAGAAATTTAAACAATTTGATGGAATTGTAGTGCTATTTCTATACAGAATGAATTGTAGCATTTCACTAAGCACTTGCTGAAGTGTTTAAAGATTAAACAAAAGAGGTAAAATAAGCGATGAGTCCAGCAGGAACTGAGGAAAGGAGTTGATTTAGGAAAAATTTTGTGTTAGATGAAGGAAAGAAAAGCAAGAGCGCAGAATAGTTAAATAAAAAGCTTCTTGGGGGTGAAAAAAGTCTAGTAACTCGATTATTCTGCTGCTGAATGAGATCTCACTAAAATATTTTTGTATCAAATAAATCTTAAGTTGGAGATTAGAGAAACTTGATTTCTGTTAGGGTGAAGCTTCAACATGCTACTTTTCTTTCATTTGCTATTTTCTTTATTCCATTTATTAATTTCAAGCTTACATAATATACGAAATTGTACACCTCGTTTTAGTTACCGACTTTTCCATGATTTGGAGAATGACGTGCTGTTGGATCCCAACAGTTTGACATAAGTGAGACATTTTTCTGCTCATAAACAAAGTTTTACAACCCTGGATTTGCTGTAAATGCACATGGTCAAGAAGAAGAAAAATTCCCAATCCTCGTTTGAAACTGTCAGTCGTTAGCTAAACTCCAAACGAAATAAACCAAATCTATACTCCCACTGTTGTTTAATTAAAAAAAACAACAAAAAAAACCCTTCTAGCTAAACTATCTGACAGTGCTCTTCTTAACTTCTTTTGTTTTATACTTTAACCTCTATTCTTGCACATCTGAAAGGCATGCAAGAACTCTAATAAGAAGCAAGTTAAGTGAAAATGGTCCACCATGAAAACCATGTGTGCCTTCAAAGCTTGTTTGCATTTTAGGCTCAGGTTAGCTTACACATGTGGATGTTTTACTTCAGTATGTTCTGACTTTTATGTTTAGTTCAGACCAAAATTGCTCTTTTTAGATTTACACCGCTGCATGCTTTCGGACTTTTCAACCAATTTTGCAAATGTGGTTTTCATAAGCTGAAGAAACCCAAGGAAATTTATAAAAGTCCAAGAAGAAATAATCCCCTGCCCCCCTCCCCCCCGATTTTAAAAAGAAATGGGGGGGTGTGTGGGGGTGATGGAAGCAATCAGAGACAAACAACAACACATTTATTTCAAATCACAGTAAAAGTAAACTAATTAACATAAAAATGTGACATTTAACAAATCAGATAATTTAGGAAAAAAACGATTATTTTTCAGTATGCTGAAAAATAATCGTTGAAAAAGCACATGTGAGAAGAAAAGGATAAAAAGGCACCAGAACAATAAACAAAAGCAGAGTAAAACAATGAAAAACACATTTCTGCAACAGTTGGCTTCTTTTATATCTTTTGCAAAGTTTTACATTTTATCACTATCGTCTTGTCTTATACTGTGCAACAGAGACTTCACATTTGTTCATGTGTATAAACCAGGAGACTCTCCACATTTGCCATTCATCACTTTGACAGAGTAATACAAATACAGGAACCTCTGATGCTGTGATTACGTGACTTTCTGAAAGGGGGACTATAAATATTCCTCAGATTTCATGCCGTCATAGAACAGCGAACGCCTTAGTGTGAGCTTTAGCCATCAGCAAAACCGGTAAGCCAGAAATGACTAATTGAACACTTGGTCTCCATGAAACACACATGTGGCGAGCATCACAGTGGCAGAGGTGTTGCCATGGCAGAGGTTTCAGGTTTTTATTTGTTTCTTAGTTTTTTGATGGTCAGATGTGAATAAGCACACATGTTGATCGGCATCAGAAAAGTCTGGAATTTAATGAAAGTGATTTACTGAAATGGAAGCGGTAGGAAAAAAACAAACATATATTTCCCGTCCTTCCTTCCTTCCTTCCTTCCTTCCTTCCTTCCTTCCTTCCTTCCTTCCTTCCTTCCTTCCTTCCTTCCTTCCTTCCTTCCTTCCTTCCTTCCTTCCTTCCTTCCTTCCTTCCTCCTTCCTTCCTTCCTTCCTTCTTCCTTCCTTCCTTCCTTCCTTCCTTCCTTCCTTCCTTCCTTCCTTCCTTCCTTCCTTCCTTCCTTCCTTCCTTCCTTCCTTCCTTCCTTCCTTCCTTCCTTCCTTCCTTCCTTCGTACTTTGATAATTGCATTTTTAGTTTGAAGCTGTGACATTTCTAAATAAATGGACATGGTGAAAATATGATTTTGAAAAATGAACCTTCATTTATTTCCTCCAGTAAAAGGTTAACTAGCCCAAATTATTGGGTTATTTCCTTCTCCTTTCCTCCCTTCGTTTGCTTCCTTCCTCCCTTCCTTCTCTGTATGCAAATCCTGTACAGTATCTCCTCCAAATTCATGGAGTGAGTCACTAAACAGGAAGAATGACCTGTTGGGTTCTGCCAGCTGTTGCGCATCAGGCTTCCTGTCTTAATGTAGGAGTTTGCTCTTTGTTGCGCTCGGTTTCACAGGAAGAGCAGAGAAACACGGTGAGGTAGAGACCGAGACGGTCGGAGCATGCAGCCGAAACTCAATCAATCATACGTGGGATTTCAGTGTTGTTGCTGTCAGGAATCTGGACGCTGCAGCTTGCAGACCAGTGAGGGGGATTCTTGCCGTGTTATCAGGTAACACTTTACTATAATTTATGAGCTATTAGAGAGCGTGTGGACACTGGTCCGCTGCCCAAGGTGATTTGTTAGGAGGATTATTGAACAAACCGTGCAGACTGATGAGTCATAAACAGCTGCAAATTTTTACACTTGAACCTGAAATAGCTCCACTTTAATAGTTTCCCATTGGACTTCTCTCCACTAAGGTTTTCTGTTCCTGATTTAAATGCTGTAAACATGTGGTCTTACTTTAAATAAAGTCCAAACTGTATAAAGACTAATTAGGTTTTCCTCAGATATTCCCTCTGCTCTTTCTCACAGGTCTGTTGTCTTTTTTTTTTAGTGTCCAGTGTTTATCACATTTGCAAAGTCTTCTATAGTGGTGAAAAATGACTTCTTCTTTTTTTCTTCACCAGTTCACCAGCTGAAGCGGGTTCATTATCCTCGCTAACTAACTCTCCTCCTGCATCCACATCATGTCGGAACAACAGAACTGCCCTTTGTGTTAAACTTTTTTTTTTTTAAGACACAACTCAATGGGGGAATGGCAGAAGAATGGAGGAAAAGAAAAAACGGAGGGAGGTGAGGAGGAGGGTTGTGAAAATTGCCGTTGGCTGCCACCCAGGGCCCGGTCTTTGTGGTAATGAAGGGTTAGAGGCAGCGTTATTGCTCCCAGATGCCGTGCGGCTCCTCCACATCGCTTTGATGAACGGCCCAAGTCACCAGGACTTTTCTATCAAACTCCCATCGACGCGCACGTTACCGCACACACACACACACACAAACACACACACAACACACACACACACAACACACACACACACACACACACACACAAACACACACACACCGAGCGTGCAGACCCTTAAAACAACGCGAAGGCATTAAACAAGCGTCTTCTCGTTTTTTTTTATTTATTTATTTTTCTTTTTTACCAACCAATCAACTCCGATTTGTTAATTGGCTCCGGGATGTGTAAGGGTCACCATGTACTCATGCGTGTTCTGTGGGGTGTTAGGTTTCCACGTGTGATTAAGTGTGATTAACATTCAGAAACGGTGCCTGAGCTTTTCAGATTTTCAGATGTATAATATTTTTTTTTGAATGGTGAGCAGGAGGGCGAAATGCATGTATGAATGCAGGAGGGAACTTCCTCTGGCTTTAGTGAATGAGTTTTTACTCACTCACACAACAGATCCATGCAAACTGCACTTTATTCACGCACCAACTACAACACGCGCTGACTGACTGGGGTGTATTTATGGACGAAGGAACACTGAAAAGAAAAATTGAAACAGGAAGAGTCCACTCCAAAAACCAGATTAGTGGTTTAGTCAACACAGACTTCCAAGTCTATGTTGACTTGAAAGTCAGAGTTTGGGCATCAGAAAAGTAAATTGGCTTGAAAAAGTAGTAATCACCACTGGGCTGCGTTTTAGTGGGACTTTCTGTGATAGACCAACACAAAGTTGTGCATAACAGCAAATTGAAATAAAATTTAAAGCTGGTTTTAATGTCTCTTGTGATTAAAACGTTTATTCGGTCCTTTTAAATCTTCATAAATTAAATCCAGTGCAAGCACCTTCCCTGAGCGCTCTCCTTACTGGTATGTGGAGTCCATTTGTGTGTAATTTATTCTTGTTGGAGATGCATCTGTTCTTTTAAGCCCTAGGAGGCTGAAATATTGAAAGGAATCCATAAAATGATTCAAATGCTGCTTGACTTAAAAATTTATCAAGGTTCTCCTTTTCCATGATGTCATCATAGGGCCTTCATGCAAAGTTTGTTTTTTTTGTATGGTAGGGAACAAAAAAAAAACATCAAACAAACAAAAAACTTGCCCAAAACACCATCCCAAACATGCAGCATCATAGTACTGCAACGGTCAGCATCAGCAGACTTACTGGGAAGATGGAGGAAGACAAATGTAACACAGTCCCAGAGGAAAAGCTATCAAAATCTGCAAAAGATAACACTAAATACACTGAATATACAGCCGGAGCTGTGATCGAGTGGTTTAGATTAAGGCTCAGAGGTGTATTAGAATGGCCCAGTCAAAGTTCAGAACTGAATCAGACTGACTTCGAGCTATCTGGTGAAAAAGAAAGGGCTAATGTTTTAGTCTCTCAATATGCAGAGCTGGCAGAGACGCACCCTAAAAGACCTGCAGCTGCAATTGCATTAGCACTATGTTCTGCAAAGTTTTGACTTAGGGACATGTCATAATTTATTAGAATTTATTAGAAAACCATATATCATTTCTCTTCCGTTTTGCAAGAAGGCTCCACGTTGTGTCTCGTAAAATTCTGACAAAATATGGAAAAGCTTTTGGTTGCTCAGTTATAAAATTTGGGAGAGTTCAAGTAGCCTGGGAACTTTTTTCAAGGCCTTAAAGTATTTCATAAGTCAGCCTTTAGCGCCTCTTTGCATCTGTCTGTTTGAATCAGTCCCAAAGTGTGGATTTTATGTCGACTGCATTCTACAGACTAAGGTCAAATAAAGTGCTTGCGTGCTTTTGTTTGTTTTCCCATGTGTCCGTGTGAGTGTGTGCTTAACGTCTGAAATCTGTATCGTTGCCCACTCACGCTGACTTTCAGTTTACGGGGAGCATGTGAGAAAGCACTCAGTCTACATCCCTGAACACACGCTAGCAAAGAAAATCCTTAAAAATTGATCCGATTGCCAGAAAGAAAACAATACGATGCTGCCACATTGTATTGTGGCGTCATTTCTACCTGCTGAAACGGACATCAAATCTATCAAAACATTGCAGCAGTTGTAGTTCTTTATGTCTGCTTTTGTTCATTTGACTTTCCCCTCAACATCTAGACACCCAGCAGTCCTCTGCACTCCTCCTCCTCCTCCTTCTCCTCCATCTTTTCCAGTTCTCCTGACTGGATTTACTGGCCACAGGAAAGGAAAATGTATGAATCAGTCCAAGGCTGCTCACTCCCCGGGAGAGGGGAAAGCCAGGGAGTGAGGGGAACAAGGGAACTGAAAAGAAAATAAAAGAACGAGGAACGCCAAGAAGCAGAAATGCTGAACCAAAAGAAATAAAAGAGAAAAAGGGGGAGCGGGAGAGGGAGGAGAATGGGAGTGGGATACTCACCAGTGCTATAAATGATGATGTCAGCATTGAGCAGTCTCGGGCGATTGCTTGATTTTTGCTTTTTTTTTTTAACTTATGTGCATGTGAGTGTGTGTAGTAGACACCAAGAAGTGCTGGCTTTTGCCAAACGTGTGTTTGTGTGTTCCTTTGTGTGTCTGTGGAGATTTTACATGGATTCAGGGGATATGACCATTTGGCTGCACAGGTCATAAATCCTTTGATGAAGGAGTTTGGTCTCACGTGAAATCCCTTGCGTCTATTCCTTCTTAACTCTGACACACACACACACACACACACATACACACATGGTTGGGCAGGGCACGCCTGCGGTTAGCCTTCCAGATGGTTTTAAGGTTAGTTAGAGACTACTATAAGAGGAGCAGCGTATGTGTGCGCGTTGAGTGCATGTTTTTAGAAACTCTGTCACCCTGGCTTATTTTTAGCGTGCAATTTTGTTAATTCTTACTTTACTGTGTGTAGTAAAAAATACAAACTTTCCAACAATAGACCCCGAGGAGTTCAACCACAACATTTGTGTGAATTAGAGAGAGCCGGCATGTCTCCGACTGAGGTGACTAACTTTGAGGTTCCCTCCCTGATACATCAACAGTTGGGCGTTTGTATACCACATAGCTGTGTGCAGATTTACAAGTACAAGACATTTCGAGTCTCTGCTGTGTTTGTATATATGTGTGTGAGTTGAATACGCAAAGTTGTAATCAAAACCAGAGACTCCTTTGTCTTGTTCCCAGTTCATCAGCCTGGGAGCTTAGCACAAAGTCTCTTGAGTTTTTTTAATCGATTTTTTTCCCCTCTCTTCTTTATGTTTCAAAAACATTTAAACCATCCCTAACAATGCAGTCGCCGCTGGTTTCGCATTGCCAAAGCAGCAGCAGAGCCTTTAAAGCACCATTTGTGCTGCTATACTCAGTACATGTAGCATCCATTGTTGTCATCGAAGTGTTCCTTTTGCGCCCCCTGCAGGAGAAGGAGAAGAAGTACATGCTTCCAGTGGACAACCTGAAGCTGCGGGATGTGGAGAAGGGCTTCATGTCCAGCAAGCACATCTTTGCTCTCTTCAACACCGAGCAGAGGTGCCCTTTTATTTGCCTACACACAAATAAAACGATGTGAGAAAATTCACAAGGCATCATTCAGAGTTCTGACATAAGGAGGCAGCTGGCAGAAGCATTTGTTCAGGATGGAAAAGAAATTATTTTATTGTCTCACATTGGAGAGATTAAAAAGAGAATATAAATATTGTACAGTAAGTTGCAACATAAGTATTGTGTAGTTATTAAAAACAGCTATTCTGGTCCAAAGGAATGTGCAGGTTCCAAAAGTAGATGTCTGATTTGAAAATTAAAATATAGACAATAAAACTGCAGAGTTTTATTTGCACAGCAGAACTGTGCAGATATCTGTAGAAATGTTATTTAAAATGAGTGAAATCTGTGCAAATACCACCAAGCATCTAAACACTTATCGATCACTTATTGAACCTTAGTTCAATAAGCACAATTTGCTATTGGCTAATAACTCAAAAATAGTAATATTTGTGTCTAGCATGCGAACAACTGGAAAAATATTTCTGATGCTGTAAAGAAAAAGGCAGCTTTCAAAACAAAATTGTGTTGTCTACAAGGTTGTTATTATATTAGTTCTATTTTCAGTTGAAACGTGTGAAGTTGCCCAGGTTGCATCCTTCGACTTAAGGGTTTTGCATCCACAGGAACGTGTACAAGGACTACCGTCAGCTGGAGCTGGCCTGTGAGAGCCAGGAAGACGTCGATGCCTGGAAGGCCTCCTTCCTCAGAGCCGGAGTTTATCCTGAACGCGTAACCGTAAGCCTAATTTCTTTACTGACGTGAATATAATCACGAGTCTGAAAAAGAATGCATGCATTTTCTTTAAAACGTGCAACGTTTGTACGAATAGAATCCTTCCTCTTTTTTTTTTCACATTTGAAAATTTTTAGACACGTGGAGAAAATGTTCATCGATTGCATCGTCGGTTTCATTGTTGTCGTGCCTCACATGCTGTGTGTCCTTCTCAATGTCTTTGCACTGCTGTTGTGCTCCTCGTAGGAGAAGGAAGGAAAGGTACGGTATCCTTCACATCTGTTTCTTTTTTTCATTCACACACATTTTTACTAGCTTTTCTGAGCTTATTTTTCATTTAGTTTAATAAACTGACAGTAATCAGTAAAGGTTACCCACGTTTTCAACTACTGTAGGTGTTTCAAAAATAATGAGGATATTTAATATGAATAAGAAAACGTTATAGATTTCAGAAAATATAATTATGTTTGGTCAGTAGGGGTAGAGGACAGTGTTTTTTTTTTTGTCAAAGTAATTAATGCATAATTACTGCGCTTTCAAACGTTCCCAGCAAAAATGAAAGATATTAATCCTGTTACAGAACTCAAATAAATCTAGCAGACACATTTATTGCAGTCTAAAGAAATATATGAACACACTTTACAACATTGTTAGTATAGATACCTCCTCCTAAGCTTGTGCTTCTATTTGATTTAGCTTTAGCTTCTCCTACATGCAGGGATTTTCAGCATGCAAGTTGAACTAAAAATTTGAATGTAAATTATTTAAGTGCTGTTGTTGTCAAAACACTCGCTTTAAAAAAAAAAAAAAGAAACACCAGCAAACCCCTTGCTCGCATTGTCTGCATTTGAGCTTCAGTGTGAAGAAACGATAACGTTTTCGAGCTGCAAGTTGACGAAACATCCATAGAAAATCCACTGCCCTCCCTTCTGCGCGTCTCCCTCTCCCATCATCTCTAATTTATCTCCGCAGAGCGAAGGCAGCGATGAAAACGGCTCAGACAACTTCATGCACAGCATGGACCCTCAGCTGGAGCGGCAGGTGGAGACGATCCGCAACCTGGTCGACTCCTACATGGCGATTGTCAACAAGACCGTGCGCGACCTGATACCGAAGACGGTCATGCATCTCATGATTAACAATGTGAGCCGTCAGCGAGGCTTCTGCGAAAGCAACAAAAAAGCTTTTAAGATTTAAAAGTGCAAAAAACAAAAATCTTTGCTCTTTTTAAATTTTTTTTATTTTTTTTAAGACAAAAGAGTTCATTAACGCTGAGCTGCTGGCCCAGCTCTACTCATGCGGTGACCAGAACACTCTGATGGAGGAATCTCAGGAGCAGGCGCAGCATCGCGATGAGATGCTCAGGATGTACCACGCCCTGCGGGAGGCGCTGAGCATCATCGGCGACATCAGCACAACTACAGTGAGCACATCAATGCCGCCCCCAGTGGATGACTCCTGGCTGCAGGTCCAACGCGGCGGATCCGGAGGAAGGTATGTCAGACATGAGCGTGAAATAGTTTGAATCTTTTCTTGAACGTCGTGCTCTGTAACGATCCTCACTGTGGTTACAGTTCCCATCCATCCATCCATCCATCCATCCATCCATCCATCCATCCATCCATCCATCCATCCATCCATCCATCCATCCATCCATCCATCCATCCATCCATCCATCCATCCATCCATCCATCCATCCATCCATCCATCCATCCATCCATCCATCCATCCATCCATCCATCCATTTTCTTTACACCCTTGTCCCCTAGTGGGGTCGGGAGGGTTGCTTGGTTATAGGTTTCTTTGTGCAAATGAACTTTTTACAGGTGGCTCAACTTCGAAACTTAAGGAAAGCGCTAGCAAATCAACTTTTTCAGAAAAAAACAAAGAAACAAACACTATATCCAACCTTCAAAGATAGACCTATAGGTCAAATAAATAAACTAGCTAACCTCATCTTGGCATTTTAAAGCTTTTGTGCAGTCAGGATATAATCTGAGCCTCTCTGGAAAATCTGAATCTCTGAAAATCTTTATTTCCCATCTCCATTTCTTCTCCAGGTCTCCAGCGACCAGTCCAACTCCAAATCGCAGGGCTCCACCAGGCCCACCGGGCCCACCAGCTCGCCCGGGCTCCCGTGGACCCCCACCGGGGCCTCCTCCTGCTGGGGGCCCCCCTGTACCGTCTCGCCCCGGAGCGTCTCCAGATCCTCACGGCGGGCCGCCCCCCACTGTGCCCTCCCGGCCTAACCGCGCGCCCCCCAGTGTGCCAAGGTGAGTAGAAGCATGAGAAGCCTTTTAAGGCCAGGAGCCCGAAATGGAAACATGTTGCAAAAAGTTGGACATTCAACCAATATTTATGATATTCTATGTCAGGGGAATGTGAAGATGCCAGGATGAGGGGATAAACGAGGTAAATGAAACTAGAGAGTACTGCCTTGTGATAGAGGACAGTAGATGAAGTAGCAGCAGATGGTTAGAAATCTTTACGTAGATACATTTCAAGTGACACCGACTACATTTTTTTTCCTTTTATTTTGTAATTAAGTGAACTTTAAACACAATAATGCTTCGTCGGCTACAAATTACGAACAACTTATTATTTGCACCCATGCTTACATCGCATCAGATAATTGTTTTCGCCTGGTGTCTTTGCCCTCTATGTTTCCCTTGTGCTTTCCTGTGCTTGTGATTTATTAACGTTTTTAAAGCTAATTGTCTTAAAGCCGCTTGCCTCTTGTTTCTACTGTAGAATCTAGAGTCTCTGTGCAAAGCTCTCTTTGGGGGAAAAAAAACAAACAAAACAAACATAAACTAAAGATCTCTTTATGGGTCTTGAACACGGATTTATTCTTGAAGAGAGCTGCGCACATGCATCGCTGGCCTGCCCCCTTTCACTGTAACTCTGCACTTTTTCTGTCTCCCTGCTTCTTCCTCTCCTTCTCTCTCTCTCTCTCTCTCTCACACACACACACCTCTGTCACACACATAACTACTGTTCCTCCTGCAGAATCACTATCACTGACCGATGAAGACTAACGTTTCTCGGTATGTTGGTTGCTGTGTGTCCCCCCCACCCCTCCTCCTAAATGCTCATCGTGTTCACAAACCTCCTCGGACTTCATCTTCTTTTCTGCACGGCATTTTTCTTTACTCTCTTTCTCACACTTTTCTATTCTCAGAGCAATGCATGAGTCTTTAAGAGTTATTCATCTGAACCAGGTCACGGGAAACAGAAAAGTGTGGGTTGTTTTTAGTGCCCAGGAGCACAGCTTTTGTGTTTTTTCTTGAATTTTGGTTGTAAACATCATGACATCCCACCTGTCCGTTGATGCGTCTCTGTTGGTTGGAGAAAATGCACAACAGAGCTACGTGCAGGCTAACCCCAGTTGGATGTGCAGTCGCAGCATCTTCATTCGTTCTCCCTCTCCGGCCTATAATACGTTCCTTTGTTTCCACATACCAGAGAACTGAGAACTCTGTAATGTTGGTGGTACTTTTTGTGATTTATCCATGTGCACAAGATGCAGTTCTGTGCAAAGGAATTCATAACCCTTGAAGCTTTTTTTTTATTTTTTATTTTTTTACATTTAGTCATGTCACAGCAAAAAAACTTAAACGTGTTTTATGGAGATTTGATGTTACTGAACAGAAGGGAAATTATGCTTGCGTTTTAGATTCAAATTTAAAAAGTGTTATGTATTTGTAGTTAGCTCTCCCTTTGACAAATGCCTTGGGTTTTATCTCTACCACCTTTGCACAAATGAAAACAAGAACATTTTTCAAATTCTTCTTTGAGTTTTTTAGCAATTATCTCTGGGACAACTCTAAACTGAGATTAAGTCACACAAAACTGAGCTCTATTTACTTAAAATTGGCTTAATACAACAAATACCACGCAACTTTCAGGTTTTTTCGAAGACGTTACGGTTCCGACGACACAAAACGTGACCTCCTTCAAGGGTGTGGATACTTTTGCAAATCACTGCAAAGTAACTGTGCGGGTCTGTGAAGTCTTTTCGTGCACCTGTATGAATAATCCTGGGAGAACACAAAAGCCTTTATCCCGGGTATCCGTGAAGAAAGCGAAACAGCAAGAAAAAGTTCACTTTATGAAGAACAGATCTGACCTCTTCTCTTTTCTTCATGTCTTCCCCTCTCTGTTTGTCCGTGCCAGTCGGAGACCCCCGCCTTCTCCAACACACTAGACCTCAGAGCTCCTTCCTCCCTCCTTCTGTTTCCCCCCTCTGGACGAGAGAGAGAGAGAGAGAGAGAGAGAGAGGCGCTTCGGACAACAGCGCCACCTTCCTCTCATCTACTGCCCGGTCTGACCCTCCTGCTCCCGCCTCTCTGCCCTCCCACCCCACCACCCGCCCCTCTGTTTTCACACAGAGAAGCAGAATACTTGAAAGCATGACTTACGTACAACTTTGTTCCTCACAATTTAATCGCAGAGACCATGAAATGATCATATTAGTCAACCGCGTCAACGTATTGTATATCCGCGCAAGTTCAAAGCAGAATGCTTCCCCTCCTCTTATATTGAGAGGGGTAAACATTTACGAGTTTAGCATGAATCTATGCCTGAGCTTCTCGAAAGCGTCGTCTCAGTTTTAGCATTCGTTTCATTTACTTTCATCAGGATTTGTTTGCTCACCTTTGTTTTTTGATGAACAGAATGACGTGAAACCAGAACCTTTTATTCAGGATGAGGAAGTACTTTACATTATTTAATGTTTTTTTTTTTTTTTTTGCACATAAGCATCATATTAGTAGCGTGGTGCATGCTTTGAGATCGTGAAAGATTTACTCCATCTTTGTTTTGTAAAGAAATGAGAAAAATGTGTTTTTCTTTGCAACATTTGCTGCTCAGTGGTGGAAGTGTTTCTTTAAGAGAGGATATCCAAACTGAATTCAGTCTAAAAATATTTACTTTGGTTTTTTTTTTTGTATCCAGATTTTAATTTGTAATTATCCTTCAAAAAAAAAAAGAAAAAAAAAGAAAAGAAAAACAGCAAGTGAGGAAACAATCTTATTAGTTTTTATCATATATCTTTTAACATACTTTCTTTTCTGGTTGATGGAGTTTCGTTTTTGATCTTTAATCCTGCCAAATTAGTTCTTGTTTGATTTTTCTATGTTCCTTGAACAGTTTGGTCAAACAAGGGTGGGTCATCTCATACAGACACCCCTCAAACACAATTTTCCTTTCTCTCTCTCTTTTTTTTAAAAGCTAATCCATTCTTTCCCACTGTCCAAATCTATAAAACAGCAGCACCACCCAGGTGAGGAAGACGTAGATGACATCTGAATTCTTCAATTTGAAAAACCTGAATGGATAAAAGTCTCCTTCGTTTTTCCCTTTTATTCTCTCCATCATCTAAATCACGTAGCGGATCCTCTTATTTTGCCAGTCGCAGTCTTCAGAAAGTCTCACTGTTGCTAAAGCTTTGTCACATCCTCGTCTTACAACTGCTGCACTCTCAGACAACCTATGCAAAAGAGAAACGTGGTTTCTCAGTCTTTTTATGGTAAAAAGATGCATCTAGTGTAGATTATGTCCCCTTTTTGTTCCTCTGCTTAGTACTACTGCTTAATTTTGCAGAGGAACTTTTTCAACTTTCTCTTCCACAAAGGGCAGATTTGGAAAGTCTAGTGGAGGGTAAGAGATTTAATTGAGGAGTGTCCAACTGAAGTGGGCCACATCCCAATTTGTCAAAACCATTTTTCCTTTCCACTGGTGAATCATGTATTTTTTTTTTATTCATTTAGTCCAATAAAGCAAACTGAAGGTTGGGCTTGCATTGCAGCAACATGTGAGAAAGGTTCAAGAGGTCTGAATGCTTCTGCGACTGCGCCGCTCCTGAAACTGAACAAAACGAAACCAGAGAAGGAGACTTTGTGACCCGAGTTGTTTCTTTAGACTGTTAACTCTTTATGTAGAGTGTAGTACAAGATGGTGGCCTCGTAACTCAGGTTAGTCAGGTTTGAGCACGTGATGCCTAAAATGTTAAATTACACAGGAAAAATATTTTTAAAAATTGCATTCAAGTTGCTGATCTGCCATTTCTTCTTTCTCTCTTTTCTCCTGCTCTATTTTCTCTCAGTGGTCACGGGGGTGAGTGAGAACATGAACAGTCCCAGTCTATGCATAAAGTACCACTGCTTGTGTTGTCACATTACTGAGCAGAAACCACCTTTCAATCCCTTCGTTTTTCTGCCACTGAGCTCTGCTGTCAATGTTACGTGTTGTATTTTGACCCCCAAACACAAACAACCCACTAGCCTTACCTTATCCTGTGATCATTACTAGAAAGAAAAATCTCTGATCTCAACATCTGCAAAGCAAACATGAAATCATATCCGATTTAACAGTAACTAGTTTATTAATGAGTTATGTATTCGTGTGGTGCATTTTATTAGAGACATGTACTCTCTTCTGTTTAGATCATTTAGTCTACATTGTATGCAGCATCGGAATATTTAAACCATGAGTAAATGAGCATAACAGAATACTTGAAAAATAAAAAAAACTGCTGTAAATGGATGCTGGCAGGTTGTTTGATACTTTTGCTTGCATCAGGGAGGGTGTGTTTGTGTTTTCTCTCTGAATTTATAAAAAGTTAAACAGACGGACGGTGTGTGTGTAAACTGGCTGAGGACAAGTCCTGCTGCTTGTCTCAGCTCATGTGGAAGAAACTAAGATTATCCTGGAGGACTGCTGTACTCTCAATTACATATTAAAAGACCTCTGTGTGCTGTAGTGGCTGTTTTTATTGTTTTTCTTTAACATTTGGGCACTTTTCATGAATAATGATCACAAAGTTTTCCATAGCAAAAGCAGAAAATACAACTAAAATTGGTAATAAATGAATAAAAGTAAGGAGGAACTAAAATATTTAGCTTTATATAGCATAGTGTATTTTTGATAATTTAGTTTTATTAAGACTTGCTTGATAAGAGTAAATTATTCCTAGTCATTTTCTGTGGACAATACTTGTGTTGGAATTAGATTGGTCATATGAAGAATATGAACTCTTTGAGAGTTGTACTTGAAGAGGTATTTAAATTGGCAAACAAAATAGTTAGATGCAAAATAGTTGATATATTTTTTTGAAAAATGAATGTGTTTATAATACCAAACAAAAAGTGAGTCCAGACAGCTTGAGTTGCTCAATCAGTTTTATTCAGGAGGAAAGTATTACTCAAGAGAAAAGGAGAAAAAAAAATAGCTTGGGTTGAAGCAGCACTCAAAAATCAGGTTGCTCTGAGATCCTTCATCCTAAACTCACTTCAAGTTTATATTAAAACTGATTAGATGAGATGCTAACTTATTCCAAATAAATATTTTTTTTTTTTCCATTTTGTTGGTGTTTGTAATAAACCACAGCCAGTCAGTAACGGCCAACAATCCCAACTCTGCACTAACAGACATACACACAACCCCATACAGCCGGTTAATGTGGCGAAGCAGCTCCCCCTCCACACATCAGGCATTATGAATATACAATATATTACACAGTTACAGTATATACAACACCTCTTTTACAATAAAGATGGTTAATGTTTTTCTTGGTGTCAATCGCTTACGTGACACCGTTAAGCGGTGAAGTAGGAAATCATTTCATCCACATTGTTGATTTCACACAACCTGGAGGGGAGAGGGAAAAAAAAATGCAGATTGTATTGTGCATTTGTCTGTTGGTCGAACCACCCAAAGAAAAAAAAGACGTTCTAACAAAAAAGTATCTATATATTAAAACTAAGTCTGAAGAAAGAAAATGTAGGGGTTCTTAAAACAGAAATGTTGTGTTTTACTATTGGTGCTTTTTGAAATTCCTGTAACTGTACCCATACATTTTTTTTTCTTGTATTTTACTGGTTTGCTTTGAGGAGTCTGCAAAAACTACCACATTCTGCACAATTACTTCGCCTTCTGATACTTTTGGCAATAAACATTTTGTGTGCAATTTCAAAGCTTAGTAAATGAGAGCCAATATGAATTGTTCTCAAATTAGAAATGCTCCAATTTTGTTTAGTCAAATTTATAGGAAGGCGATCTGCTTTGTAGTCTCTGCAAACACAAAACCAGAGCTGCATTATAATGTTGGGATTCTCTGTAATTCCTTGCTTTTAATGCCCAAAAGAGATATATTCACAAGTGTTATTACCCAAGACCTATTGCTGAATGGAGATGACAAATGTAACCAGCAATTAAATTCAGGGGAATCCTCAGCATGAAGCTTCATGGGACACGCCCTCCCCTTTCACTGAAACCCAGGCTATTCTAAACAGTCCGTCAGCACAGGGTGAGCTGTGAGAGGAAGCTTTGTACAGATTTAGTGCAAACATATTTGTATAATCTAACAAATGTTTTTTTACAATAAACAAAGTAGAAGAGATGCACTTTTGAAAGAGAAAAATCTAGACTCCAAGCAAAAAAAAATCACTTACACAGTCTCACGCATTCCAGTTGTCAAAGATGTGTATTGAATCCTTTGATATGTAAAACCACACATGAACGTAACAGAACACAACAAGCTCTGAAGAATAGTGTCCCAAACGTAAAACCCCATGGAAATAATTTTTTTAGCCGAGACGCTCAGTTGAGGAAGAGAAGAAAGTGACTGGAATGTGAAATATGTCTGTGGTGAAACCAGCTAAATGCCTCATAACATGTTGTAATATAATATCTACCATAGTAAATATAAATTTAAGGAAATAGGTTGGGAAGAAACCTTTAGCACAGCGAAACAAGCCTTCAGAACAGAGGTGTGTTGTGCCTTCAACATATTTAATCAATGTTAAACTTCAAGGGGTCTTTTAAATTGCATCCATGCCCATATTTCACTTGGTCAACCACTGGTTTGTAAGTGTTGACGTCTCAGTCTAAGCAAGTTTAAAACACATCAACACAAAATAGATTTCACAAGTATTAACATTATGTAATGTACAAACATAAGAGTTATTTTCAGTGTTCGAAGTAAGAAACAAAGGAGACGAATGTAGTTTTGGAAACGGTACCAATCAGCAACACCCTCTTTAACTTCCTGAACTTGATAGTGTAACTTAGCAACCTCATGACTTCAAAACTAAACGGCACAAAGTTTCATGTGCACCTGTCGACTTAACTTTGCCCTACAGCTCTCTGCATTTAATGTTAGTCCAACCAGCCTGATGTCTGCTCTCTGCACCCACCTCCTCGGATTTCACATACATTTAAATACTTGGGTTTATTACATTCAAATCTGATGCTTTTGGCATGAGTACAGTGAATTGAAACTGATTTTTGCACAAGAACTGCTCATTTTTAGCAGCTCTTTGAGTGCTGTACCAGCAAAGGGGTGCAGAATATATGACCCCGATATTGCACATGTGTGAGATAAGTGACAAAAGGAAGATAGGGTTTAAAAATTGCAATAAGGAGATTAATCAAGTTTTGTTTTGGAATACTAATCATCTCCCATCTGTAAAAAAAAAAAAAAAAAAAAAGACAAAGCAAAACAAGGGGGAACAAACTGAACAAATAGGGGCCATTTCAGTGTAACTGGGTGAGACGGTTGTTAAAGTGTCAAACTTCTTGAGATGTGTAAATATGTTCATCAAGCTACAAATCATTCAACCACAGAACCTCAGTGACACTCTGGGCCTCACACCACCAGGATCTTTACTTCATCCTGTTTGTCGGGCCGGTAAAAGAAGGGGATGCAGGGATTTTCGCCCAGGAACGGCGGTGACCGCGGAGCTCCCTGGGGGTTCTGGATCTCTTGGAGAAGCTGCATGATTTGTTGGGCGGTGCCATCCTCTCTGAGCACCAGAGGTTTGGACTCAGTCTGAACAGAACTATATGGTAATGTTTGGGATGAGGCAGCTTCTAGACCTTGTAGTGGGGAGGTCTCAGAGAGTGGGCTGACCTCTATGGCTTCTGTAGAGAGCAACACATGAAGTTTCAGGACGATAAAGTCGATTTGAAAACACATCAAATACACTAGAGATGCACTTAGAAGTTGGCTGGTGACTGGGATATGTTGATTTTAACCTGACCAGTGTTTTTCAACTTAGTAAATGAACCACATAAAAAAACATGCTACCAAGTTAAATGGCAACAATGAGAGCAATTGCAACAAACTCATTAGGAATTAGGGTGAAAAAATGCTGGGATTTTAAAATTTTTTTGAATTTCCACAATTGCAAAACTGCAAAAAACTGGAAGGTCTAATTGATGCAATTTGGTGACTGCACTCCAGAGAGCCACATAAAAACTAAAGGTGGGCCGAATTGTCCCATGAGCCTGCTTACTATTACTGGTCTTTAATCCTCTGACCTCCTCTGGACATGAAATTGCAAAGTTTTAGTTTTCAGATCATTTTCTGATTTGGTCCGTCTTGCTCTTACCTTCTCCATCAACAGCATTAAGCTCATGCTTATGCGCTTGCTTCTGTAAGTGAGAGTGCTCCTCCCCAACAGGAAGCAGGTCGGGGTTCGCTGTTCCCATGCCGGCTGCAGCTCCAGTGTAACGATTGTACCAGTCGTTCCTTTCGGCCACAAGCCTCAGGACAAGACCCTGCAGCTCTGCCAGTTTGGCCTGATGGCAAAATGAAACAAATCATTACTACTGGTGGTGCAAAAATTATATATATATGAGAGAGAGAGAGAAGAGAAGAGAGGCTGATTTCAATCTTTAAAGTGATCTACAGGACATTTATGCTGATGAAGTGTTTACAGAGTAATGAGAAAACACAGAAAAATGTCAGTTTCAGAAAACATTGAAATGCGCCTCTCCATCATAACTCATCAGTACAGAACCTTCATCTCCTCTTTGTCCTGGGCCAGCATGTTGATATACTGCTCTTTCTCCTGGTGCTTCTGCTTCATTATGGCCCGCTGACTTTGGTACAGGGCGATGTACTCCCCTTAAAACAACAATGAGTAAAAACAAAAATGTCAGTAAATTCATAAACTACAACCATAACATTTTTAAAAAGCAAGTCGTTCATACCTATAGTGTCAGTCTCTCCACTCAGCTGGATGCAGCGGTGCTCCAGTTCCTCCACCCGCTCCTTCAGGTCGGCTTTCTCCCGCATGAGGGAGGTGAAGCGCTGCTGGAGCTTCTCCATGGCGGCTTGCAGTGCCTGATGAACTTCAACTGGGACTCCTTCTGCTGAGGTAGCATAGCGAATACTGAGGGTTTACATAGTGACCAACCTATCATAGCTATAAAGAAAACAGTGTGAGAGCCAGCAGGTGAAACTAATTTTCTCCACAGAGCGGTGCAACGTGGTACTTTAACATAAAAGCAAATTGTTCTGTTTTTCTGACCTGAATGCTCATGACTGTGCTCAGTGTGACTGTGACAATCATCATGCCCATGACCATCTTCATGAACAGGTGTATAGTTGTGGTGTTGCTGCTCCAGTCTAAGGGCCACGGCCGCCTGTTGCCGGGCTGCCATGTGGAGCCTGTGCTCCTCCTCCAGCTGCCTTCTGGCTTCGTCCCTCTCCGCTTCCACCTGAGCCAAAGCCCCACGGATAAAATCCTCCTGTTGGAAGAATGAAAAAGTGTGATAAAGGAGACCTAACATGGGAAAAAGAAAATTACTACCAAATTATATAAATCAGGTCAGACACAAAGTGACTTCCATCTCTGTACCTACCATCTCTTTCTGGCTCTCAAAGTCTTCTGGGATAACAACAGAAGACTTTGTAGGACTCTCCTGCGCTGATTGGCTTTCCACTCCATCTCCTAAATTACACGACAAAGTAGAACCATAGAAATATCTGATTTATATAACTTCACCCATTTTGCAAGTAAGAATAAGTCAGTATTTGTAGCGAGTCCTGAGTGATTACAGATATCTGCTTACTGCTCAGATAAAGTGTCGGCCAGGTATTCAGTTTCACTAAAATTACACAAGCTACTCCACAAATGGTCAGATGCGTCACATCATGTTTCACATGAAATCATTCAACTCTCACCACAAATTAACTTGCAGCTGTTTGCAACAAACAAATCAACCAAGTACAAATTAAATAACTCAACACAACTAATAATAAAAGTAGGTGACTACCAGTTTCAAAATGATCTTTTTAGTTCTTGGTGAAGCACCTTTTAGCTGTGTTAAAGTGACTCTTAGGCAAACAACCGCTTCTGGGAGCGTTCACAAAAGGCGAACGACTCCGGTTCAGAAACATAGGTACAAGTTTGAACGTTCCAAGATGTTTAAAAACGTTAAAGTCAGACAAGTTCGAGATCAATTAATCAAATGTTCTGAATGCCAAATGATGGTGAACTCTGAAACATCCTTGGGAATATTGACCCTTTAAAGGGCCCATTAATCCAACTTTCTCTGCAGAAAATGTTGGATTTTTCTGCAGAGAAAATATCCTGTTTTAACATTGTTTTGTAAAACAATGTTTCATAAAACAATGTTAAAACAGGATAATTCTGCTCATGTAATTTGTACAGGAATGTAACAAACACTACTAAAGTAAAGAGGAGTACGAGCACAAAATGAAAAACACTAGCAAAGCACGAATACAGAACAAACCCTTACCCTGGTCTCTGGACGTCGCCACAAGAGCAGAACTGTTGAGCAGCTCTTTTATCTCAGCCTTCAGCTGTTCGTTGTCTCTGACCAACTGCTCCAAATGCTTCTACAAGAGGAAACAGAGGGTATCTTTTAAAACAATATTAAAATTACTCAGGAATGTTTGTGTATCAGATACAGCAGATAGAGTGAATAATTAAGCATAAAATAACAAACGCCTGACATGAAGTACACGAGTTTATGTAAATGTTTAAACACTAAATGTGCTAGACGTAAGCATTTTGAAGTGACGGTTCAGCCTCAAAATGAGATGCAATTAATCTGAATCTCATCTGCACATTTTTTTACAACACCTTAAAATGCCTGGCTCAAACAAAATCCTGTCTCATACACAGCATTGGCACCTTAAAGGTGACCTACTATGCTTCCTTGAAAGAGTTAGTATAGCTCTATGAGCTGTACAAAACATGTTCATTACATATTTTGCACATTAACATCCTTAGATGAAGAGATTTTAGTCTGGTCCGTTCTTCCTATTCTAAGCTCCTTTCAGAATGGATTAAGGGCTTTTTGTCACTTCAAATCCAAATAAGCTGCTGATGGCCACACACTCCAACTCAATATTTACACTCGCATGTGAAAATGGCTGCAAATAGATGCACAATTTTACAACCGTACAACTTTGAAAAGCAGAAGTAAAACCTTTAAGAAGCAGTTGAGTATGCAAAAAACATGAAAAAAGTGAATTTTGCAAAATAGGTCAATTTTAGGCAGCTGAGGTAAATAAAAACCTTGATGAGAATTTTAAGATTCAGGGTCCGTACACACCTCTGCTTGTTGGAGCTGATTCTGGCTGATGTCCAGCTGTGCACGGCCGTGACTTTCATCATGCTGCAGTCGGTCCATGAGCTGGGTCTGCTGCAGAAACTGTTGGTGGAGCTGTTCCCTGTCTGCAGCCACAGCCTGGTAGGCAGCGCAGTACTGCTGCAGATGGGCCACCACCTGGTCTCTCTGCTCTAGAACGCCCCGCGTCTCCTGACATTTTAGTTCCAACTGGAGGCAACAAAAGAAAAAAGCAGCAGATTATTCCTCAGTTGCTCAAAAACTTCAGTTAATTAAATTCCAGAAGTCTTTATCATTTCCAATTATAAAAGAAGAAAAAGAAAAACTGTGTACAGTTGATAAAGGTATTGGTGTCCATACAAAAATTTAACTGTTTGAAGTATTGAGAGAAAGTTTTAATGCTTACCGAGAGTAAACTGGAAGGTAATCCTCAGTTTTAATACTTGTATCCTCAATACCACAAGGCTTTATAACAGATGTGGGTATGTTACCTGCTCCTTGACGTTGTGCAGCTCCTCTTGTAATTCCCCCATCCTGCGTGCCAACTCCTTTTTCACATGTTGCTCTGACTGGATTGCAGTGGTCAGCTCAATATTCTCATTAGTCTGTCATAATGATGGAGTAACAGAAAACTTGGATTTAAAACAAGCTCTCAGTCACTTATAAGTAGAACTAAAGTAATGGATGGGCTTCATTTATTTTAAATTTTAGAAAGCAACAATAGAAAACAAACACTAGAAATGGAAACGCAGGAGCATAAATTCAATGCTAAAGGAGACAAATTAAGAACGATCAGAGTAGTGGTAGTACATTTTTGGCCTCACCAGCTTGACAAAGCCGTTCTGTAGCTCGGCCAGCTGGTCTTTCAGTGTGCGGTTCTGGGTAAGAGCTCGGCTAATCGTGGCCTTGTCTGACTGAACGTCCTCCAACATGCGTCTGCGGTCCTCTTCCTCCTGCGACTGGCTCTCCACCTGCCGCTCCAACTCTCCCAGGCGTGTCTCTTGCTCCGCACACAAGCGACTTAGCTGCTCGTTATCTCGAAGCTGGGGGAACACCAAATATATATAAATATATTTGGTCTCATTTTGAAATATCAGGGATAATCGAGCCATCTGATACAGGATATGTAATTATTTATCCATCAACATGTTTAAATGTTCCAGGCTCGACTTCTGTAACTCGCTGTTTATTGGAGTCCACAGAAAACACCTTCAGAGGCTTCAATACATTCAAAACAGTGCTGCCAGGATCCTAGTGAGAGCTCGTAAATTTGATCACATCACACCTACTCTTTACGAGCTTCACTGGCTTCCTGTAACTTATAGGATTCAGTATAAAATTGCACTTATCAATCCCATCACGGTCTATATGGAACCTCACCGGATTACTTGAAGGACCTCCTTATTTCACATTCAACTTCCAGACCCTTACGATCCCAAGCCTGTAATCTTCTCCACCTTCCTCGATCAAGACTAAGGACTATGAGTGATCGAGCATTTGCTGTGGCTGCTCCTCGTCTATGGAACTCTCTCCCGGAGTATTTGAGAGCCCCGCAATTATTGTCCGATTTTAAAACTGGCTTGAAAACTTTTCTTTTTAGAGAAAACTCCACTTTTAAATGACTGTCTTTTTTTTTTTTTGATTGTTGATTTTATTTGTTTTTAGCTGCACCATGTAGCACTTTGAGATTTTTATTAATGAAAAGTGCATTATAAATTACATTGATTATTATTATTATTATTATTATTATTAAATAAAACAACTGAATGCACACCTGAGCCTGGTATTGAGCAGTAATGGCATCTTTCTCCTGTTGTAAACTACTGAGGGCCTCCTGCAGAGCCACCTCTGCCTCTGATGGTCCTGAAGGTTGAGGCTCAGCATTTTCCTGGGCTTCCTTCTCCACAGACAATAATGCTGTAAAGGAAAGAATAACGCTCAACAAGTTCTGCAATATTACGGCTTGATTTCAGTTAACCCTGGTGTAGATGCTGTTTATTTCCCAATAAAACTGAGAAAACAAGTCTCACCCGCAGCATTTTTCAGCTCTACAATGCTGGCCTCCAGCTCTTGGACTTGGTTGATGTTTCTGTCTCTCTCCTCTGCTACCAAAGACACCTTCACACAGAAATTAAAATAAATCATCACAAACAATTAAGTTTTCAGCGGTACTGCCAAACATAGTACACATTTTATCATTATACCTGTGCAAGCAGCTGCTCGGTTTTGTCCTTCCACAGACGGCCCTCCTCCTGGATTCGTTCCACATAATGATCTCGCTCCGTCTTGAGCTGGGCTACAGACTCCAGAAGCTACAGCAACATAGATATACAACAGTCTTAGTCGATGTGAGTCAAAGTTAACCTTTATGCTTTTAAATAATCAAGTTTAGAATGAGACAAATGAGCTGAACATTTCTGATTACTGCATAAGGATTCTTGTGTCACTGATAATATTGTGAGCTGTAAGAAGAACTACCAGCAAAACAATTTAAATCCAACAACCTCTAATAAAGGTTAAAATGACCACTTCAGCATAAATCTACAATTACCAAGTACCAAAACAGTCATCTGTGTTGTAAAAAGTGTTTTTGGCAAATCTCCACCAACTTAAAAACAGTAAAATCTAGTTATTTTGCTTAACTGAAGCAAACAGTAAAATCTAGTTATTTTGCTTAACTGAAGCTGAATTAAAACCTAACTGTTCAGTATCCAGAGTGTTGTTCCTGCCTTTTATTGTAGCCGGTGTGCTAATTTCAAATTAGCAATGCTAGGTCAAGAAACCAAAATCTTCAGTGGGACTTCAAATTTGACCAAATTCTATGTATTTGCATATTTACACAACATTGTTGCATTAGTTCATTTTCCACTCTATTTATAAAGAAAATACATACTTTAAAAATTTAATCTAGGAGCAAACTTTTGTTACTTTAATCAAATGTATTTTCTCACGTTAGGCTGAAAATCTGACGGTGATTTTGCAAGCTACCCGGTATTTAGTCATATTCCTCAAAGCACAACAGATCACCTAATTATATTGAATTGTGGATGATATTAATGAAGGATAAATTCTGTCGCTGGAGATAAACGTTTATGCAAAATGAAAACAGGTTGGCAGGTCTGCATGAAGGTTTGTAACTCCTATTTTTTACCTTAAGGTTTCATAATGAACATGTAAGAGGGAGATGCCTCAGACCTGGTGATTACGTGACTCCAGCTGCTGCTTTTCTTCCAGGAGGATCTCGACTTTTTGGTTGAAACCGGGGGAATCTGACTGACTGGAGTACTGGAGATAAATAAAAAAACATTGATGTAAAATTTGAATGAACAATGAAAAAGAAATATCTGTTTGTATTATAAATGATCAGTACAATTTAAACAGTAAAAATCAGAGCCAGATGTGATGTTCTTGAATAATGAAGCATTCACCTGTTGTAGCATGAGGTCTGCCATCTCCAGCCTCTTGTGAAGATCGTCTACCTCCAGCCTCATTGCAGCATTATCTTGTGTAATCTGTCTCAGCTGTTCAGACAGCTCTGAACTCTGCTGCTTTGACTCCTCACTTAAATTGCTGTCCACACACAAACATAAATTATATTCCACTTGCCTCATACTTTCAGGAACTGCATAGCCTGAACCGCACTTGTTTGAATTAAACAAGACTAAGTTGGCAGTAGCAAATTTAAAGAAGTATAATATAAAAATGTATTCCTATAACATGATCACCAATAAAAATTAAAAAAAACTTACTTGAGTCTCAGCACCTCTAGCCTTAAGTTGTCTCTTTCTTTTTCAAGTTCCTTGTTTTGCTAAAGATAAAATGGAAAAAAACAACAAAAACATACACTGCTTACACTTAACATGACAGCAATATTTCAAATACATTCAACTAAGCTGATTTCTGTTTGACATGAATAAGTCAACTGAAAATTAATTTCATTTTAGAAGTTACAGCTTTATTCATTTGTCTCATAATAAATTCTTTAAAGTATGTTACCCTCTCAAACTGCTTCTGCTGTGTGGAGACAGTAGAGAGAGTTCGCTCCAGCTCTGAAACTCTCTGCTTCGTTGTCTGCAGACGGTTATTCAGCTCCTCTGCTTCAGCTACGAACACACATGGAGTCAAAGCACGTCATTGCAAGTGTGCAAACACAGTTACTTGACCGACTGATTGTGCAAACCTAAAATCTTGCAAAAGTCATTTTAATGCTTACAGACACACCTGTTTTTTGTCGTGCAGCCTGTTGTGTGTATTGTAGTGCTGTTTGTAGCTCAGATTTCTCTGATACCAGAATCCCAATGGTTTGGATATGAACCTTACAGGAAACAAATTAAAAAATATTAAGATTCCAAGTGTGGATTTTACTTGTTTATGCCGCACCGTTTATTTAAAAAATATATCACAAAAGCATTGCATGAAACAAAAACAGGTCATAATATAATCTTAAATGTTTTAAAGAAGCAAATATTTCAAACACTTCAATATCAAAGTCAGAGTCTCCGACCAAAAGCTGCTGTAAACAAAAATGTTTTTAGTCCCGAATCAAAGGAGTCAGCAGTTTCTGCACATTTCAGGTTTTCAGAGTTGGTTCCAGTGCAGAGAAATAAAATACACTGAAACCTTAGCATGCATCACTCTGAGCGCTGAGGGGCGGGAGGGTGAGTTTTGGATCACATTACCATCTATTTATGGAAAAGGGTGGAAAAGGGACACCATGCAATTGTAATTTTTTTGCTGGTATATTTCCACAGAAATGCTTAAAAAAATCTCGTTATTTCTAAGGGATTTACCTGTAACTGCTCTCGCATTGCTCCCTGCTCCTTTGAAAATTTCTGTTCAAATTCCTTTCGCTCCTGAAGGCAGGAAATTACAAAAATGCATGACTGTCCATGACAAAGCTCAAAGGCATAGATCATAAAAGAGGGGATCGAGTAAAACATGTTGTGAAGGTAGGAAAACGAGAAAAACTTTAAACCTTCTGCAGCTGATCTGTGAGCTCCTGAGTTTGATGTACCTGCCAAGACAACGTAGTATAAAATTAGGATTAGGCAATAGGGGGTGGGGGGGTAAAAAATAAGTCACAGAATATTTAGCGCTTTATTCTATCTTAGAAAACAGAATAAAAAATTCTGCAGATGAGATCTTTTACATGCCAGCCACACAACTGCTGTGCAAAGAACAAAAAATAATAGACATGTTTGGTAATTCCTAATGTGTTATATTATTTAATGCTTGCTTTAATGTTATTGAAGATAGTCCACTAAACTGGCTCAACAAGCCCTGAACATCATGCAACTACAAGCAAGGTGTTAAGATGCCTGATTAAAATGTGCACCCAGTAGGGTGCTTATACTATGTTTAGAGTTGGAGGATGCACCCTAATCCACCTGAGCAACAGATAAAAATGAGAGCGAGATAATAAAAGATGAGTGTGATGGCCTGGTGGTTATGATAGCATGCAAAATGCATTGCAATCCAAAGCATAATGCAAATAAATAACTGAACGGGAGGGCAGGGTAACAATGCAAAAAGCAAGGGCACACAGATATGCATACACACAGCTTCTTACCAGCTGGTCTAGCTTGGTATTGAGCTGAGAGTTTGTTAGCTTGCTAGATTCCAGGGCGGCTGCCAGCTCCTGGTTCCGACTCTATCACGTGCACACATGCATCCGGGAAACAAAAAAAAAAAAAAAAAGAAAAATAATAAATATAAAGACACGGATAAGGTGAAGGAACAAAAGTCAAACAGAGAACACAGGGGAGGAAGATAAATATTTAAATGTGAAATATTAACATGGAGGCAAATAATATTACTGTTACAAGTGGTGGGTAATATGCTTTCAATGATGGAAAATGCCACATGATTAAAATAAGAAAAAATGCTAGTTTTAAAATACTTTGAAGGCAAGTGGACCAAGCTTGGGGAAAGTAAATCCTATTCTGAATGGTGTAGGAGTAGCTCAGGAGTAAAAAATATACAAAACAAATCCAAAGTGGGGGGGGGGAAAAAGGTTTTCCATCTTACCTCCAGTTCTCCAGATGGTGCAGCTTCCCCATTCACATATGGAGCAGATGTCGACTAGAACGACGATGAAATCACAATTTACTAGCTTTGCAACAGAACTAATGACACACTTTACATATTTGTGATCTAAAGAACAGTGTGAGGACAACATTCCCCCATACAGTCCATCTCTGCATGCATATTAATGGACAAAATTATTAATTCAAATACTATATTACACCCTCAAATGTTGTATAACAAAGAAGGACCCCAATTAATTTAATCATTTAAAATGTGTTTTCTCATACTTTGGATAGCAACATGATCTTTATAAACGTGAGATGAAATTTGCTTTCTGAGCAAACTGAACATAAAACGCACCGTGATATTAATTGTTGCGTACTATTTTCCAGTGCCAAACAAAGTTCAGGTAGGATACCGTATATGTGATAAGAACACCAGGTGATGGTGTCAGTATGAGGACTGGCAGAGCTGAAAATGCTTCCAGTGCATTCTTACAAACAATAGATGCAACACACACACTGGTTGGAAATGTAGACCGGCAGGGTGGTTTTTTTAAAAGCCTAACACAGCATGACAAAGTGTGAGGCAGAAAGAGTGAGAGAGAGAGAAAGGCATGGGATGACAGTGATGTCTGTAACACCGTACCTCAGAGACCAGACCATTTAGTTGTTGCGAGAGTTGCCGCAGGCTCTCTGTGGAAGACAACGGTCTGCAAAACAGACGTGCCAGATGAAAGCAAATTATAAACCTTCCCGTTTTATGCTACAAGCAGCAACTTGGGTACACTCAAAATAACAGAGTGGAGAAAAGGTAGCATTGTTTTACATGGTGTCTGAGAAACTCAAGTAAGTTATAAATATTGATAGCCTATTTTGCACAGAGATTATGAAGTATCACTGCTGGAAAAAAAGCAAATATGCTGAAAGAATGCCCAAAAATTATTGACATGGAGCTAAACTGAGCCCAGGCACAGCAGTGTGTTTGAGTAATAGATCAGCATTCAGTTATTACAAAGGTAAAGAACGACCACTTCAATCAAACACAAAAATAAAACAACTTCACCTCTATACTTTGCAAAAGCATTGAAAGTTAAAACAAGGACCAAATAGTCCAGAAGAGAAACCGTATTAAAAGTACCAGACATGCTAGTTTTTCATATATTGTAGAAAAAATATAAGGTAAGAAAAGATAACGCCTAGCAAAAAGACTAAATAAGTCAAAACATAAAAACAAATACTTAAAAGACATAGGCTGCAACAAATATCAAATAAAGGTACATTTACTAAAGTAAAAACAAATAATGTGTGTGACATGACTGAATAAAACAAGTTAAATTACAACACTGAAAATTAAAACCCACCTATTTTCCTCCTTCAAACTACGGTTTCCGTTGGTATCCGGGAAATCCTGTACAGAAAGAAAAATTAGAAGCAGAGGAGAGTCAGAAAACACACAGGTGAATTTATGTGGTAGGACAGCGCATTAAAACATCACAAAAAAAGACTACCGTATTTTCCGCACTATAAGGTGCACCTAAAAACTTTCAATTTCCTCAAAAGCCGACAGTGCGCCTTATAATCCGGTGCGCCTTTTTATATGGACCAATATTGAGCCACAACAGGTCTAGCAACTACGGTAAGCAGCCGCCGACTTCATTTTCGCCCATAGAAGAAGAAGCGCGCTGTGCATGCTGGGATAGTTGTCAGAACCTGGTTTGTTAATAAAGTCCAGAAGAGAAACCGTATTAAAAGTACCAGACATGCTAGTTTTTCATATATTGTAGAAAAAATATAAGGTAAGAAAAGATAACGCCTAGCAAAAAGACTAAATAAGTCAAAACATAAAAACAAATAGGACTCAAGATAGGACTCAGTACCTATCTACCTACCGACCGTCTAGAATCAGGTCGTCTGCAGGTCATTTAGCTAGTGGATGCATAACGTAACTCCAGCCTCTACTGTAGCGTATATTCTATGCGCCTTATAATGCGGTGTGCCTTATATATGAAAAAAAGTTTTAAAATAGGCCATTCATTGAAGGTGCGCCTTACAGTGCGGAAAATACGGTACTATTTTTGACATTTTCTATAACTGTGCCAAAAATCCTACTTATCCTAACTTCAGGCAAGTTCACAAATTAGACTGAAAATGTGTGTTAACATGACCTGTTTTGGCATCGTAGGTGCATTTTAAACAATAAAACAAGTATGCAGACAGAAAAACGACACACCTGCAACTCATTGTTGTGACTGACAAACTCAGAATTAGTAGTAGCATTAGCACTAGCAGAGTTAGACACAGGCGAGTCTCGGCCGGACTCGTTGTGCGGCTCCTCTGGCAGCTGAGGAACAGGGGACCCCATGGCCTCCATGTCAGCAAAGGTCTGAAGTAACATACACAAAAATGCCAACTCACTTTTAATGTAAGACGACAAGTGGTTACAAGTATTGGCACACAAAAAACCTGTCATGTTAATAGAGTTTATGTCTAAATATTAACAAAATAAACATGAGGACAAAAAGCACAATCCTCAAACATACAGTGTTTAATGGTTTAGTAACTAACTCTTGTCATTATCTGTTACTGTAAACTGCAATGTGAACACATTAGCATTTTAATGTTAATGTGTAATGTTTTTGAGGTGATGAAAATAAACATATTTCAAAGCATGCACTCAACGTCAAAGAAAAAAGAAACAAGCTGAAAAGTGAGCAGCGTTCTTGTTTACCTAGATATTCATCTGCATTGAACATTAAGCAACAGGAACCACAGCTATGTTTAGCTTAAGAATGTGCAAATGCCAACCAATAACACTAGACAACATAAGATCCACATTTCTTAAAAAAAACAAAAAAACAATGTACTGACATGCAATGAACAAAGAATGCTGCACACTCCACCTGTTGAAATCCTTTAGAAAGTTTCTTGAAATGAGCTTACAAAAACAAAACATTCAAGACTTGAGCTTCAATTGGTTGTGTGTTTAGGTCAATGTGAAAAAAATGTGAACAGCAGACAAGGCATAATCTTGTACACCAAAAATGAGGAACAGCTATTTACAGAAAGAATTGCAGAGAGGGAGAAGGACAAGGGTAAAGCAGAAAGAGAGGGACAAAGGCTCACCTGACAGTTGCCATTAGGTGGGACGACTACTCCATTGCTTTGACTAAGTGCTTTCAGAAAACTGTCAAACTACAGCAGAAAGAAACAGCAGCAGACAGAAAGAGAGAAGTGACAGGGCAGAAAACAACTCAAAGTCACAGAGAGATAAATGATAGAAGCAGCTACCACAAGGAAGAGCTGCAGAGGTTAGTGTGTGACAAGAATAAAGCGACCACAACATATGTTGCCATCATTTGTATAAGCTCTTTTCCCTTCTTCATTTACAGTCATAATTAGGCCTAAATTAAATTGGATTTGAACTACCGGTAAACTACTTAAACTTCTCAATATGAATTATATGCAAGGAACTGAACTGAAATTAACAATTTCTACTTTTAAGTTTAAGCTTTTCAATCATACCAACAAAGAGTTGTTAAAATGAATAATTGATATGTTGTGAGAGGAGAATTAAAGAAAGGAAAAGGAAATGTGAAAAGATGCTGATATTTGAAAGACAATGCAAAGGTAGAAATTCTTACTTTACAAATGGCATTTTTAAGTTAATGGTCATGTGTGCGACTGCTGCAGAGTGAAGTCGCTGTTATTGTAACAGTGAGAAGAACATCGACAGCTGTCTAAAGAACGGCCGTAAACGCAGGTCAAATGTCATGAGGCAGAGCCAAGTTATTCGCATGTGCTGTCTGAAAGCAGCACCACACGCGCGCACACACACACACACACACACATACACACACACACACACACACACACACACACACACACACACACACACACACACACACACACACACACACACACACACACACACTCGCATGCACGCGCACACACACGTTCTCATTAGCCTTTTTAATGTGACCACAGACTGTTCAATTGGAACACAAAGCAAGAAGCAATGCTTGACATCAATATGCTACTTCATTGACACTTTTGTTGAAAAATAAAATGTGTTTACAATAACTGGTATAGTAACCAACATTATTAGAACTGTTTAAAGTCTAATACACATTTCCTTAAGACTGACAATGCTCACAGAACTTTCCAATACCATCTGATATTCTGTATTTCTGAGGATGTTTAAGAGAATATCAAACAGAACTGCTTTGCTAGCAATCTATGTCAAGAAATTGAAATTTATGAAATTAGTAACATAGTGCACAAAATACAAAGGACTAAATAGAGGGGTAAAATGTACATGTAGTATTAGGAGGCAATCTAATCCAACAACCAAAACAAGAAAAAAAGACTAAATGAGCAGAAAGTTACAGAAAAACTCACATTGTCTGGGGAATCTCTGTCTGCATCAAGCTGGTTCACTTCCTTCACCTTTCGTTTCTTCTTGGATCCTGTTCCACTTCCTCCTCCTCCTCTTTCTCCTCCCACAGAAGCAGGAGAGCTCTTCTGTTGAAACTCCTTCAGCTGAGCAACACAAAAAGAAACAGGATGCAGAAAGAGCCTTTTACCTTCTCTGCTTGCAAAATATTTATGTCTTTCTTTAGCCAAATATTATGTTTTAAACAACTTGTAAAATATAAAGAGGGTTAGTAGGACATTAAAAAAGGTCTGACACCTTACAGCAAAATTAACTATGTTAAAGTAATTAATTGCTTTCATATCCTTACTTTTTAGATATTGTTCCAACCACTGTTCACCATATGTATACATATAAAACGCTACATATATTCATTTAAAATGATGAATATGCAGTTGCATAATTTTAGATCGGACACAAGGCCTCTTTGCAGCTGCTCCCCAAAAGTCAACAATATTTATTAAGCAGGTTTCTCAAGTTGAATTTTGTCTGGCATGAAGCAACATCCCAGTAATCACTACTAATGCACCTTTAATCCAATTATTCTAAAAAAAATAAAATAAATAAATAAAAAAACCAAACAAACCAAAAACTATGCTACTCAAACAACAGATGTTGTTTAAAACAAACACAAAAATTCAGTTTCAATCTTGAAAAGAAAAAAAACAACAACAATAACCAGAGACGATGTTTTAAAAATGCGTGAGAAATAACATTTTAGGCGCATGGCCTTGAAAAGTAACAGGAGGAATAACAAGGAAATCAAGTGACTAATACATTTTTAAATGGTGTTTAAAATTTATGATCACCTATTTACAAAATATATGAGACAAAGATTAAATATTGAGGAGCACAGTGGTCGAAATGTATTCATCTTTCTACAAAACTCCAAAATAGCTCCTCTTCTGTCCAAGAGGGGTGTCAGCTGTCAAAACAGTCCCCTTGATTCAATCCAGTTCACTATGCTAGCAAGCTAATTTTGTGGAGTTCAGTTTTATACTTTCTGAAAACGACTGTTTGTAGCCCAATTTATAGTTTTAATATTTTTTGTAAACGAGTCAAAATGTTGTCAAGCTTCTGTGTTATGGTATTTCCACTCATCCGTAGCAATGTATTCGTTAGCTTTTGAGCTTGTTTGCTAATGTTAACTTGCCTTAGCACGTTAAGATTTCGCCAATGACTAAATTTACGGTTGTCTTGAAAGACGGGTAAACCTTTGGCCCACAGTTCAGTTACTCGTTGAGGCACTAAGATGAATAGGATGTCGTGAATGCAACTTCCAATTAAGAATAGACGAAGGTGAAGGCTATCAGTAGGTTAATGCTATCAGTAGAGGCCAGGAGACAGGCACCGGCCTTTCCTGCTCACTGAAGCCGCAATATGAGTGCGAGAGGAGGGACGTGCGACATCGCAGAGGTCGGACGACGTGTAATGACAACACCCGTGCTCAGTCATGGAATTTATAATACAACAAGTAAAAACACGGTTGAATTAAACTAGCAGGCTAAATAAATGATGAGTATATAATGTGAAATTAAGGAAAGTCATTTATTAATTTACTTTACCTTTTTCTTAGCTGCAGCGAGTTTTGTTTGCCTACTCTGGTCGGCCATCCTGCTGCTCTGGTGGTCAAGCGACCGAACCACGTCATCAGAAAGATGCAAATAGATCCTTCTATCGGTAGGGGGCGCAAAGCCCCCATTCTTAGGGAGGTGATTCTTTTTTTGCGGCAACATTCCATGTCCCCATGTTTTGCTTACAATTATTTTTTGTAAAATGTGCCAAATATTTACAACAAAGTATTTTAATTATACATTTAGATGTTTGCCCTTATTCAAATATAAATGAAATGCCTTTTAAATATTGTTTTGTTCTTTACACACCTTTTTGGTGACTGACGTTCAATTTCATGTGTCCCCAGTGCAGCGTAATAGACTTCCTCATGAAGTTTAAACTATAAAATATATATATATATTTATCTTTTCTTCAATAAGTTGATTGACTGAACTAAACCTTATTTTAATATGCAATTTAATCTACTGAAACTATTTTCTCATTTGATATTTTTTTCATATTATACATGTCCCGGTGCTAACTTTCCACCCTGTTAGGATGTTTCCTTTTTGCCTTCAAAAAGTCTAAAATTCCATAAAAACCATATAATGTAAGTGACATCAATTGGTTTTGATGTGAATTCAACCATGGAAAACAAAGAAAGCTTCAATTGTCACTATTTCTGTACTTTTTCTTTGCTTAAATATGTTAAACCTGTATATGTAAAGCTTAAAGTTCCACCCTGTTAGGAAAGATTGTGGAAAATGATTATTCAATAGAATTAAAAAAAACCTAATATTATATTTAGTCATTAAAGGTTTGTTATTCTGTTGAATGTTAGCTAGGTAAATGTTGACCACATAAAGAGCTACAGGTAGATTAGTTAGAAAGTTCTAGTCTACCTGTACTTTGACTTGAAAGAGGCAATCCTGCAACTAATAATGAAAATCATCAGAATTTAGAATCAAAGACGTTGATTTTCCACCCTGTTATGGGACAATCCACCATGTTATGTTCCATTCCACACATGTTTTTATTAAATATTGTTACAGAAACATTAAGTACTGTGAATTTTTCTGTGCCATGTTGGAAGTTGAAGACCAATAAATGCAAATATTGGTATAAGTTTTAAAAATTACCAATATTTTCAATGCTGTCAGTAATAATGAGTAAAAAAAACTGTTTTTCTTTACAATACAGACATGAATGATTCGTAACTTCATGATGTGTTACAATTTCAAGAATAAAACATATTTTATAGTAAAAGGGACACACTCTTTATAAGAAAAAGTTATTATTTTTCAAAATTTAAGTGTTTAACTATTTGAGGTCATAACAGGGTGGAACACACAATGGTGGAAAAAAAGCACATGTAATTATTAATTTATCCAATCCAGAGCTTGCCCATTATTAATTTCTTATTGTTAAACATATCAGTGTTGTAACAAAATATTTAAAACTTAAAACATTAATACTTTTTTTGTCAAAAATCCTGAGGCCGAAATGTTGTCGCAAAAAAAGAATCACCCAGGGGGTGCAACCAGTTTTAGATAAACGTCGACTTGTGATATAAAGTCGGGAAAAATGTGACTGCAGATCCCATTACTATTACACTACAAGTTTTTTCTCTTCTGTGTTTATAAGCACTTTTAAAACAATCTTTAAGATGTCATTTGCAACTTTTTTTCCCCTTTTTTTGTTAGAAAAGGGTCAGACCATAGTGTGATAATTACTCTAATACAATGTCAATGTCAATTTTATTTATAAAGCACTTTAAAAACAGATATTAAGCGCAACAAAGTGCTGTACAGTATTCATAAAACACAAGTAAAACACATAAGAATAAAACACAAATTAAAACAGACAGGGCAAGTAAATTACAATTTCAAGTTTTATGTATGATAAAACATACAAAACATTTTTATGAGGTTTAACAATGAAATAAAGTAATATTCATTAATTTCTACACTATTTTGATAGGTTATATTGGAGCTAAAGTAAAATTAAATTGATTAACCTTATTGTCTGATATTTTACTATATTTTACTTGGGTAGTTTCGATTTGTCACTTTCACAGCAAAATTAAAGGCAATTAAACCGTTCATCTTTGTAACAATCCTAAAGCTTTCAATATGGGACTGGTCTTTAGAACAGAACGTGAAGAGTCCATTGTTTCTGTAATAGATAAAGTAACTTGATGCCCCCTTAAAGAACTAAAGCTTTTGGCTTCAAGTAATTAAACACAACAAAAATATTTGTAATTTATTAAATATGATAAATATAGCATTGATTTCCAAAGTAAAAATCTGTGTAAAACTGTTCTTCATAAATGTAAATTTAAGATATGTAACAAATGTCTAGAATTAACACAAAGTTTGAAAGTGAGAGCGGTCTTTGGTTCAATTGCAAGAAACTGAAAAAGCAGAGCAAATCTTGCAGCCAGTTTCACTTCCTGGTTATATTATTAGATTTAAGTAACATTGCTCTCCCTAGTGTTGGAAGCTCCTTATAGCTGTAGAAGGAAAAGAAGGAAATGAGTGATCCTTAAAGAAATAGATTTACTTGGTAGTGAGCTAAATATTTGTGTGCACCAACTTGGGGATCTGGTTTTTATTAAGCATATTCAGCTGTTTTCTCTTTTTGCTTACTTTTTTATGTTTGTGTTTTTTAATGTATTCACTTTTAGGTTGCACTTTAACATTCATAATGTGTGGAACTCTGATTTAGTTTTAATTAGAAATATTTAACCAGCTGAGGACATTTGCTTACATCTCAAAGTACTTAAGAGCACTTTGGAATGTTGGGTAAATTGAAATATGGGGGGTTGTTTTTTTTTAAATTCAGGGGCTATAAACAAAAAAACATGTGTCGCCTATAAAGAGAAACAACAAATCATAGTTTATAGTTAATTTCTAGAAATGTTCACCAGGTCAATACAAAATAACTGATGAAAAATATGTTTATAGATACTTATCCAAATACCATAAAATAAAATAAATTCTGCCTATTAAGTTCAATCTAGTTTGATACGCATACATGCAGTGACTGGATTGCTCTTTGTTTTATCAATATTTTACATTTTCATACTGCTTCTAGAACATTTTTGAGGTATCCTCTGCTCTTCTATACTATTGAACACAACACACACTATTTTGTTTATGATGTAGAAATCAGTTTTAAATCAAGAAGAAAGAAAGCCATCACTTACTGGATATTTTAATTTCCAAATTGCATATTAGTAATGATGGAATGGCTAAAGAGCATTTATGTTGAAGTGAACAATAATATTTGCAGGCCTCATATCAAAACAGACAAACCTATGAATGAATCATCCTGACAGTCAGCTCATCTAATGAAACATGCTATTTATTTAAGTCATAATGGCATATTACTGATCAAGAGAGTGATCATTACAATGCATGATACTAGAGTAGCATCCACAGAATTACTTGCATTCATATTGTAGCTTATTTGTAGGATACTACAACACATAAGAATGTTTTAGAAAAGCAAATGCTACCCAAACTTCAAAATGTATGAAATGTGACGATGAAACACCTTTTCGCCGGTATGTAGAGTGGCGTGTCATTGCACCAACTGCATTCATCAGTGTTGCTGACTGACAGCCAATCAAGGTCGGCGGAGTGGTGGACAAGGCGATGACGTTGCGTCAAACTGATGTGTGCAAATCAGCACCGGACAGCGTGCTGAATGAAACCAATCAGCGCCTTCCAGCAAACAGCTGCTCAGCCAATAGCAGGCCTCCACGACAGAAAAGCAATAACGGCTTATATATGGAGAAAGCACACATTTCTCAGCATCATTCTGAACAGGCAAGATCGTAGAGGATACATAAGAAGATACGCAACTCATTCGGAGGAAACTTGACTGGATTGATTCATTGTCGAGGCCTTTAAATCGTTGATAACGTTGTAGTAACGGTAAGTACATAAATCTGTGTAAATATTGTAGAATATTGTGACATTTCGTGTTCCACCTAGCATAAGCGTTTTCCAAATCGTTTCATGTAACCAATGTATAACGCAAGCAAAGCATCGACAACAATAGTCTCTTTTTAATACTGCAGTTGCCATTTAAAAAAACAACAAAAAAACGTAATTTGAATGCAGTGTGACTTTGTTACATTTTTATTCGGTCTTCGTTCTTCCATGATATTGACATGTACATTAGCCAATAACTGACATTAATGCTAACATTTGTTTGAGATTAAGACTATTTATCCTGTTATTCCAGCTTGTAATTTTACTTGATGTTTTTTTCCCATGCATTTGGTTGTAATGGTTGTTTCCTGTCTCTAAATGGTGGGCAACGACTACAAACTTCTATTGATCGGTTAAGGAAGGGGGCCTCGTGGTGCATTCTGGATACTTGAATAGTCTTATTTTGTCTTTTGTAGGTTTTCCTCATTTCTGCGTCCAGAAAAAGAAAAGCAACGATGAAGCTGTTGTGGCTTGTAGTGCTTGTGGTCGGCACCGTGCGTGCTGATGACGACGACAAGAAGGACGGTGTGGGCACTGTCATAGGAATTGACCTGGGGACAACCTACTCATGGTAATGAATTAAGTCGTATTCAAAATGTCAGACATCTTTGAAATGTTTTCTTTTCCTTCATTGAGATACCAAGAAGAGTACTCAAAACTAACCTCTCTTTAATTTTCAGTGTTGGAGTCTTCAAGAATGGACGTGTGGAGATTATTGCTAATGACCAGGGTAACCGCATCACCCCCTCATATGTGGCCTTCACCAGTGAGGGTGAGCGTCTCATTGGTGATGCTGCTAAGAATCAGCTGACCTCTAACCCAGAGAACACGGTCTTTGATGCCAAGAGGCTGATCGGTCGCACATGGGGCGACTCCTCTGTGCAGCAGGACATCAAATACCTGCCTTTCAAGGTGAGTTTCAACTCTTAGCTGTTGCAGTAGTGGTCATAATTGAAGGGGTTTTATTTTATGTTCTCCAGATTTTTCTTTTTAACATTCATGTCCCATTTTAGGTTATTGAGAAGAAGAGCAAGCCCCACATCCAGGTTGACATTGGTGGTGGCCAGATCAAAACCTTTGCCCCAGAGGAGATCTCTGCTATGGTCCTGACCAAGATGAAGGAGACTGCTGAGGCTTACCTTGGCAAGAAGGTGAGAGACGTTTCCACAAACCACTTGATTTAATACTAGTTTCTAATAAATTACTGAAACTTACAAAAATTGTTTCCTTTTGTGCTCAGGTCACACATGCTGTGGTCACTGTCCCTGCCTACTTCAATGATGCTCAGCGCCAGGCCACTAAGGATGCTGGCACCATTGCTGGTTTGAATGTCATGAGAATCATCAATGAGCCGTAAGTATTTAAACAAAATGTTGAAATTATAGAAATATTTTACTTTCTTCTGTATAATACTAACTTTTAGTTTTTATTTGCATCTAGTACTGCTGCCGCTATTGCTTATGGCCTGGATAAGAGAGATGGCGAGAAGAACATCCTTGTGTTCGATCTGGGCGGTGGTACCTTTGATGTCTCCCTTCTGACCATTGACAACGGTGTGTTTGAAGTGGTAGCCACCAACGGTGACACTCACCTGGGAGGTGAAGACTTTGACCAACGTGTCATGGAGCACTTCATCAAGCTGTACAAGAAGAAGACCGGCAAGGATGTGCGCAAAGACAACCGCGCTGTGCAGAAGCTCCGTCGTGAGGTCGAGAAGGCAAAGAGGGCTCTGTCTGCCCAGCACCAGGCTCGTATTGAGATCGAGTCCTTTTTTGAGGGAGAAGACTTCTCTGAGACCCTAACCCGTGCCAAGTTTGAAGAGCTGAACATGGTAAGTTGAGTCTCCTTAAAGAGCTGCACAACAGTAATGTAACAAGGTTTCTCTAAAGTGGCTTACAACTTTTCACTTCTCTTCAAAATTCAGGACCTGTTCCGCGCTACAATGAAACCTGTACAAAAAGTCCTGGAAGACTCGGACCTGAAGAAGTCTGACATTGATGAGATCGTGCTTGTTGGAGGCTCCACTCGTATCCCTAAAATCCAGCAGCTGGTGAAGGAGTTCTTCAATGGCAAAGAGCCGTCCAGGGGCATCAATCCTGATGAGGCTGTGGCGTACGGAGCTGCTGTCCAGGCTGGAGTGCTCTCTGGAGAAGAAGATACTGGTAAGTTTTCTTTGGCTTAGTTGAAATTGCTAAACATGATTAAAATGGCTAGTGTTTGCTCATCAAAAAAAATCTTTCTGTCCTTGCAGGAGAAGTGGTCCTTCTGGATGTGTGCCCCCTCACCCTTGGTATCGAGACTGTTGGAGGAGTCATGACCAAACTGATCCCCAGGAACACTGTGGTGCCAACAAAGAAATCTCAGATCTTCTCTACAGCCTCAGATAACCAGCCTACTGTCACAATTAAAGTTTATGAAGGTAAGAATTGGACAGAACTCCAAATGCATAATATGAAATTTTAAAATTGATCATGAATGTAAAATGTTATAAAAGCCTAATCATTATCTTTTTATTTTTTAGGTGAGCGTCCTCTGACAAAAGACAACCATCTGCTGGGCACCTTCGACCTGACTGGCATCCCCCCTGCCCCTCGTGGAGTTCCACAGATTGAAGTCACCTTTGAAATCGATGTCAATGGCATTCTGCGCGTCACCGCTGAAGACAAGGGAACAGGTAACAAGAACAAGATCACCATCACAAATGACCAGAACCGCCTGACCCCTGAAGACATCGAGAGGATGGTGAACGACGCCGAGCGCTTTGCTGACGAAGACAGGAAGCTGAAGGAGAGGATCGACTCCCGCAATGAACTGGAAAGCTACGCCTACTCTCTGAAGAACCAAATCGGCGACAAGGAGAAGCTCGGCGGCAAACTGTCAGACGAGGACAAGGAGGCCATTGAGAAGGCTGTTGAGGAGAAGATTGAGTGGATGGAGTCCCACCAAGATGCCGATCTGGAAGACTTCCAGGCTAAGAAGAAGGAGCTGGAGGAAGTTGTTCAGCCCATCATCAGCAAGCTCTACGGCAGTGCAGGCGGACCTCCACCAGAGGATGCCGAGGAGCAAGAAAAAGATGAGTTGTAGGCAGGCTTGAAGTCTTTGGTTGCCCTTTTCCCTTTTAGGTGGCATTAACATGAATTTGAACTGATGGGACTCAATAGTGAGAGGAGTGACAGGGAAGGGGTGACAACAAGCAACCATACTGAATTTTCTATGACTTGAAAATCAACTTCAGTGTGAGAAATGTCCTTCGCTGCAAGGCGGAGATTCGTCAGCCCAGATGAGGCTTGTTGCTGCTGTTCTCAGGCAGTCCTAATGGGGGTTTTGTGAAGGGGAGGGGGTTATTTGGGTGGACAAGTTATTAGCAGGTACACTTAGGATGGTGTCTGTGGGATCAATGGTTCTGTTCACAGGCAATGCTCAAAGTTATTTATTGTACTTCTGGAAAGACACTGAAATAAATGTTTCATACAAACTATTAGCTGGTGGTCTCATGCTGCATTAATTTGATACTTGTTGGATAGGATTTCCTTCAACACAAAATTCAGGGTTGGCACAGAGTTAACTTATGGCTTTAAATTCAAATTTTACATAATAGGATCGAAATGATTAAAAATGACATTTGCAACAGAATAGAATTCTACTTGAAACTGTCATCCTGGAGAAAATTAGAATTCTAATGGTGAGAATAGTTTAAAAGACTTCTGGTAACACTGAAAGTTGTACATTGAAATTTGAAACCTACATGTAAAAGCTGTCAAGAGTTAAACATACAGGCAGCTCTAAAAATCAGTGACTTCTGGAATTTGCAGGAACTGACATGAACCTTGAATGGCAAAAGTTTACTTGACAACGGTCACAATGCAGTCATTATAAATAACGCCGTGGGTGTCCATTCCTCCAAATGCAAAAGCCAGATTGATGGTTTCAAAGTCTGGACTGTTGGTCTGCGTCCCATCTGCATTCCTCTCCCTACACAACTGCCATGGCAATAAACACATGGAGTGGTCCAGGCGGTTTGGTGGCAAATCTCCAAATTTCATTAGGGTCCATCTGCTCTTATCTGCAAACACAGAAAACAGCATGACATGTCTGGTCTTAAGAAACATGAGTTCAAGAAAATGAAAACCAGGTAAAGGCAGTGTACCAGTATTAAATCTGTACATTGAGTTGACGGCGCCGTCTACAGTCAGCCCTCCAAATATATAGACGTTTGCACCCTGTACCACAGCCGAATGGGCTGCAACGGCTGGTGGGATATCTCCTTTTGACTGCACTTTCTCCCACTTCATGATCCCTTTAAATATGGATTCCAATATTAGATTAGCCAGAATTTCCATAGTTTATATGTTTTACCTTGGTAAGAGGCTTACATGAGTCAAGAGAATACATATCACTGAAGAACTTATCTCCAGCCATGCCTCCATGAATATAAATCTTCGAGCCAACAGCAGCTATGACGTGTCCGTGTCTGGACGCCGGTTGCCCACCTTGTGTTTCTGGTTGAAACCAAGTGGAAGAAACTGGAAAGACATTCACACGCAAAGCATTAAATTAGCACAAATCTTTTCTTGAATTTGTTACCATTGAAGCAATGTATTTTGAGGAGCTGCCTTTCATAACGTACATTTACACACACTACTGAGATCAAGTTGTAGAGCTTTTACAGAGAGCTCCACAGTCACTGCAGCAATGTCTGTTGAAACTAAAATAATATCTGAACTCAAAGCGGACTGAATTTATGGTATTCTCTCCCATCGATCTTAAAACAGTCAATTCCTCAATTGTCATACTAGATAGTTTAGAAGACATATAAATACTTAAACTGGCTTGATGAACAATTAGCCTGTATTTTTAATTTAGTTTTAAAAAGTAGCTATTATGAAACCTGTCCAATGTCACTTTCTCTTTGTAATGGACAACAGCAATGCCATTTATATGAATACACCTTCCTCTGTTTTGAAAAGACTAGATGCAGCAAGGTGGTTATTAGAGGAAGTTGAGCAGCATTATGCCTCTTGGATACTTATTCAACTTTGTACAAAGCTTAAAGAGGTGTCACTCTCCTTTATAGTCAAAAACTGCACGCCTAACATTCTGTCCTTTCACACTAGTATTATGGTAATTAGAATTACTTTATCCACTTATAATCAGAATTTGTCAAAATTTTATTCTTTACATGGACCCTCCTTACAGTTCTCTGAAAGAAGTTAGCACATTTTTGTTTGTGCAAAGTTTGTGATTTTTATTGGATTCATTTAGCATAATTTCATATATTCCTCAGCATTCTTTGCAAAACACTGCTTATTATGATTATCTTACAAAGCTGGTTCTTTGCTCTCTAACCTGTATCAAACACATGAAGTTTGGTGTCTGAGACGGGTGCAGCGCCTGCTTCCCCACCAGAAAACACATACAGTTTGTCCCCTATGCAGGCTGAGCTGGTGTGGTACGTCCTGGGACTGGGAAGCTCCCCTTTTGCTTCTACATTTTTCCACTGAGGCTCCTTGTCTGGAAACAAAATAGACTTCACTGTTTTCATAGGAATTATAAACAACTGCTGATTAGAAGAAAAGCTTAAGACAAGATTTACCAGAAAGCTGTAGTTTCTGGATACATTTGCGATTCCCCGTCTGCTGTGCCCCACCAAACACCCACAGGCACTGTGGACAGCTTTCAGACACAAAACTGCAGTGTTCATATCGGGCTTCTAAACCTTTCCAGTCGGATGTGATCCATTCATGATTATCTGGTAAAGAAGAATAAACATACAAATCCAGACTTGTGACTTTTAACTTGAAGGAGTCACTAGTCAAGTACATAACTAATGTTTTACTTACAAAGTCTAAGTGGCTAATGCTTTATCATATGCTTAAGCTATAACAGGTACACGTTAAAAACTGGTTGTGGATATTTTTACCTAGATTTATAGCATATGACTCTGAAAAACTGCCACTGGGATTAGCTCCCCCAACAATAACTATTCTTCCTTTTCCTCCATCTTCAGAGGGAACAAACGTGCAGGTATGACCCACACCAACCCCTGGGGTGCTTCCACTTGGTATCAATGAATACCTGTTGACAGCAAAAAGGATTTCAGAAAAAAAAACAAGAGATAATTTCTATTCTTACATAAATGGTACAAATGATACATTTTTACTATACATACCAGATTCCTTCTTTAGGTCTATCAAGCGGGTCAAGCACTGGGAGAAACTCCATGGCACACAGTGGTGAAGTTAAGTCAATCTTTATTCTTCATGTCTGCTTTGACTAAGACAATAATGCTAATATTTTCTGTGTAGAACGTTACAGGAAGCATTCACAAAAGCTCTTACGTAAAAACCTAGCACAAAACAAAAAGTGAAAAAAAAGAGACTGGCTTTTAATTTTTTTTCTTTTTAAAACAAGAATTAGATATCAACTTTAAAACTCTGTTGAAATTAACTTAGTTTAGCTAGAAAGCTCCAGGTGGAGACAGGAATAACAGCACGAGCTTTACCAAGCTTAGCATGCGAAGCACTTCCTCCACACCTAACTGCGGAGTGCGGAATAAAACGAGAACAAACTAGTAATCAAGATCATTTAACAGTTCTCTGACACTGTTCATTAAGTGATGCTGTTTACAAAGTTAAGTAAAGATAAGACGTTTACTCACCAGCGTAAATATTCTAATTCAAATCAAGCATGAGCTTTAGAAAACAAATTATGCGTGGGATTTTGCGTTAGCTACGCTATTTGGTTTGATTCAGACGTATTTATTATGGTTTCGTAGTGCGCATGCTCTGTAAATTGCTTCTCTCTTTTTCTTCTTCTTTTTCCTCTTTTTCCTGCTTCTTCTTCTTTTATGACGGCTGGAAAGCAACGTATTGATGTGCGTTACTGTCATCTACTGGAGTGGAGTGTGGACCGGGACCTTACATGTATATTATACCACACAAAACAAATCAAATTTTCTAAATTCTTTCTATTAATTTTGTCGTCTTTTCAGTAGAGAACAAAAATATTCAGAAGTGGAAAGTTCTTTCAAAAGATCTTGCATATTTAACTGTAATTTATTGTCTTGTAGTTTACATACAAATTCCCTTATTTCAACAACAGAATATTTGGAACAGAACAACAAACCATGTTTTATTGTCTTTTCTTGAAAACAAAAATTGTATTTTGTTGGATGTTTTCCTATTTTAAAGTAAAGTACTATTTAACCCTGTATGGGCCAAACCGTCCTTTCTATTTCGTCCTGTTCTCCAAGTTTTTTTTGAATACTGTAAGGCCACCTGCCAGTTCTTTCTTATTCCCGCTGTTTCTTGCATCGTTCTTAAACTTTTGCTTAATAATTGATTTGATTTCTTTTTAATTGTTTCGCTCTACCCAATGCAACACATTAATACCTTATGTATTCTCAGGAAGTACCTTTTAAATTGTATAAAATGTCAAAGAGCCGTTTTGCGTTTGCACCTGTCAGCCACCGTAGTTTGCAGCTCGTTTCGCATATGATGAATGCGGTTTCGCCCAGTGCCGCTTGCTACTCGTTTGCACCTTTCGGTTTTTTTTACATTGGCTGACCCAGGTAAGAACTTTTTTTTCTTTTTTGCTAAGTCACAACTTTCCACAACTTACAATTCAGCTTGATGCTGAACGTAGACTTGTTTTCTTGTATGCACAGAGTTGACAAAGTGTAACATTCACTCCCTATTAAATTAAATTTAAGTGTTAGAAGTCTAATATTCCGGAAGACAGCTTTAAGAAAGTTTAAATATTTGGTTCACGATACTGGAGTACAATGCGTTCACTAGGTATTTGTTGGCTTTATTGTTGGCTGTAATGAAGTCGTTTCTTTAATTGAATATGTTGCAGCTGTTAAAGTTGCAATTCTTACCTTTTGTGATTTCTAGTGAGTCCAAGTTATATTGAATGTTGAATGATTCACAGTCATTTTACCATGGAAAAACGGCAGTTCACATAAATAAAATACAATTAAAACATATGTACATTAAATGCATGAGAAAGAACCTGGTCAGTCAAGTACAATAGCTGTAGCACAATGATGAATTCATACCGTTTTAGTTTTTTCAGTGTAGTAATTGTTTATTCTTTTTCAGATGTTTTTGTTCCATGTTTCATATTTATCCTGCCAGTTTTGTTAATGATTGAGTCACAGTTTGCAAATCAACATTGATGTGGTAACACTGATTGCAATTCACACTGAATCCACTAGGCTGTGCAATTGTATTACAGTAAACCAAATTTTAGAAGTACTCTGTATTACCCATCTACTTGGGACTTTGCTTTACTGGCCAACATATTTACCTGATTTAATTTTAGTATAATTGTTAACTTGCCTTCTTCTCTACTACATCTTAATTGTCACTCTTGCCTTTGTTTTCTTCTATGTTTTCAGGTACTGTTCTTTCATAATATGTGTACAATTTTATGATTGAAATTTACAGCACACATTTTTTTTATAGATTGTCTGAGTTTTATAAGGCAACTATGGTGTCAGGTGAAGGCCTCTAGCTCTTGTTACTGACAACTCAAGAGCTAAAACATCTGTATGCTTGTCTTTTTTCACTCATTGCCATTTAGACAATGAGTGACTCAGAGGTTTGTTAAGAGAACAAATGGCATCATGAAGACCAAGAAACGTAATGTAGTGCAGGGATTGAGTTGCAAATCCGTTGGAAGTTGCTACAGGTAATACGGTATAACGGCATCTCGAGCTTTGAACATCTTGTGGAGAACCGTCCAATCCATCATCTTAGAGTATGAGTATGAGTGAATGGCATAGCTGCAAGCCTACCAAAACATGGCTACCCACCTAAGCCAACCGGCTGGGAAAGGAGAGATTTAGTCAGAAACGCAGGCAAGAAGCACATGATAATCCTGTAGGAGCTGCAGAAACCTACAACTTCTGACAACTAATGTTTCCACAAATATTGGGTTTAAGAAAAAGTTGGCAAGAAGAAAATTGTTATTGAAAGAAAGTCATAAGAAATTCAATTTGCAGTTTGCTATAAGCCATTACTCTGGAAGAGAGTGTTTTGGTCAAGTGACACCTGGTGGTGCCTGAGCTTGAGCTATTCCTAAAAGAAACATGAACAGAACTTTTACACCTGAAAGTTGGCAGACATGACATGCAGCAGTAATTTTGTAGGTGATCCTATAAATATTCACAAAGTTTTAACAATACTGAGGGAAGGGTTTTTTTTTTTTTTTGGCTTGAACACGTAAAATGTGTCCAGAGGTATTAATAGTTTTGCAAGGTTCTATATGTCAGCAAAAAATGCAGAACATTTGTTGTCAAATGAGTTTGTCTTCGTAAATGACTGACATATGGAAGTCCTACTCTGCTTCCCGTTTGGGAAAGCTGTGTAGGAGTTTCAGAGAACTACTTTGTTTTCTTTTCCTTTGAGCTGATAAAGACCTATTGAATCAGGGATTTTTTGTTTTTCCTGGCAGATCGGAATGAGGGGACAAAGGTGAACGATCAGGAGTTTTCAAAGTCCTGAGAAACAGACAAGAGACAGGATAAAGAGATTACTGGACATAGCCTAAAATGGTCTAATTGAGGATGCGTTATCATTGTGAGCATTGTGCTGACATAGATTGCACTGGCCAAGCAGCAGTGTCGCTTTCTGCCAGATCTGTGCATCTCTATTAAGTAAGGCTTTGATTTTGGTGCTTTCTTGGTAATCGGGTCAACTGGTAATCAGGATTAATTTTGAAAGTTCATCCTTGGGTTACTAGTACATTGCTGCTCAGCAACATGCTCACGCAGTGTGATGCAGATATTGCTGTTGTGTCACATTTCACCTTGAGGTGTTTTAAATCATGATGCACTGTAATCTGGATTATTGCTGCATTAACTCGATGCTGTATTGTTTGTGTTTTCTGTGGTATTAAACACATTTACAGATCATTTAACCTGGGTACTAACTGTTGGATTGTTGTCGTTGCTGCTTCCTCTGAAGTGGAGGTCTGCTGATGTTTTTAATCCCTTGCAGATTTGAATTAATATGAATCTGAATTAAATTCTTTATTCTTTAAAATAAATACTTCAAAATCTCCTTGAACATAATCCTGAAGGAGTTTCGTTGTTTAATTAAAATATGTCCAGCTTTTGAATAAAACTTGAAAGCTCTTATTTGGCTATTAGAGACATTAAAGGAAACAAATCTGTGAAGAAAGTGTGCTTTGGTTTAAACCAACTTTTGCTTTCACAAATAATTGTTTTTAATGACTATTGCAGTTGTAAACACCATGAACGTCTTCTGGAGATGTACTAAATACTTATGTTTTCTTTTAAAATATATAGTGCACTTTTTACATTATTGGAACAAATAAACAAATATAGCAAATATGTAAGTAAGAGTTGGTCTTTTGTTACAGATTAATTGCTTTCATCAGAATTTGCTAAGGCATAAAATAATAAGGCAAAGGAGCAGAAAACTGAGATAAGAAATGGGGGGGAAATCATAAAAGGTCATTTAATCCATAGGAAATCTGGTTTGCGGCACGAAATACTATCCAATGCTGGCCCATACAAGGTCTCATGGGGTCTTGACAATCCTCCTCCCCCTTTCAGCCCCTGAGTCTGTGTAACACATCCAGATTCATTAGACACAAATATGGTGACTGTCCATTCTTTCAAATTTGTTGCTAGAGCTGATTTCCAGCGTTTTAAAATAATCCTGGAAGCTGTAACTAAACCGACCATCTTAACAAAAAGTATTCTTTTGGGCACATTTAGGATTTGGGATCTGCACAACAAACATACAGCAGGAGTTGGACAGATTATTGAGCCTTTCTACTACTTTAGCCCAAAACAGATTAACAGATTTGCAGTCCCATAAACAATGTTGCACAGTTCCTCGTTGTGATTTTCATTTCCATCAGATATAATCTTTTTTCAGTTTTATTCTGTGTAATCTCACAGGAGTATAATATCTGTGTATGATTCCCCCCTTGTGCCTTCTACATATTTCCACAATCTTCCCAAGTCCTCAGCCACTGTTTTTGTCCTGTGTTTATTTTTCCAGGTCTTTTTAAAACGTATGCATATATTGCTAATTGAGAGCATTGTTTTTCTCAAAATGTTGTTTCTGATTCACAAGTATTGAAAAGTTATATTTTTTTAAACCCCAAAATATAATGGTTAAAACTGCTGACTAAATTTTAAATGCAAACACATCAGTTATCCCATGGCTACTCAATTTTAATTACAAACATTAGTCGAAACATTAGAGAAAATCAAATGTTTGTTTGTAATTAATATAATTACAAACATACTTTTACTTTGCTTTCCAAAGTAAAAGTATGTTTGTGATTATATTTATTTCCACAACTGTGGATGCATCTTGTAATTATATGCTGTATGTTTGCACACTCAGGCATGCACAAACAGGCATCGTGTTTCTTCCCTGTCCTGTTTATTGAGGCTGAAATCAACCCGTCTACACAAGAAGCACACAGGCTCTGTCCAAGATGACTTGTCTTACAGTTTACCTCCGGAAGCCCCCTGGTAACTCTCCTGAGACATCATCTTTAGTCATTAATTCATATGGTAAGACAATTTTTTTTTCCTTAGGTTTTTTTGTAGTGTAAATTATGTTGTCAAAATTCTGTGTTTGTTGTCTGAACTTTGCAGCATAATTGTGTGAATCCAAAAAATTGAAGTCTCTTCATGCACATTTCAGTAAAATATGTATCTTGTTTCTGTGTATGATTCATTGAGCGATAAAGCCATGTTCTCCATGTTTAGGTAAGCTCTAGTGTGATGAAGATCTGATGCTGACGACACTCAAACCTGCAGTGTGTCTATTAGGATGAGAATCGTATCCCACACAACAGCTAGTAGAGTTGAGTGGAGTAACATCTTCCCTGGTCTGGTAATGAGGCCTCTCCTCTTTATCTGGTGATGCATTGAATTATTTATTGAGGGTATTATCCAAACCAGGGAAGGGTTGCACCTTCACTGTTTTCTGACACTGAAGCCTCATTCATAATCTAGTATTTATCAGGAGGGATAAATGAATATAAATAAGGTATTATAGAGGTGTGGCCACATTACAGAGGTTAATTTGGGTATTTTATGCATGGGGTGTTTGTGTGAATGTTTGGGGAAGGGGTCAGGGGTTAAGTTCTGACTGTGGACCACAATTACTTGAGCATTCTGGTTCTGGAAATATTACAATGAAACAACTCATTTTTTAAAATGAACAAAGAACATTTATTTCTACATCTGTTTATTAAGAAATTCTCCAGAATGACCCAGTGAAGGAACTCTATTGCTGTCCAAGCTTCAGGGTTTATAGACGTTAGAAATCACTTCTGATCTTTTATTTCTGGATTCAACATTACTGATAATGAAAGTGTCTCGAAGCAATCTGTGATTGGAAATCAACCTCAAGATATCGATACGACTGAAAGCATTTCTGCAGCCTTTTACATGTTTTGGCCACCATACTACTCATCTTGAACTCAAACACAGGACTGAAGATGGGGATTTAGTTCTTATAAAATTTCCTTCAGCCTTACCTGTCATTTTTTAAATTCCCATTTAGAAGATTCAAAACGGAAGGCTTACTTAAATAGGAACTCATTCCTGTCTTGCTGGCTTGTATTTGTTTTAGCACATCTGGTACATACTGTACAATTGAGCTGTTCATGTTCAGTCCAAAAGTCTTGGAAGTTTCCCCTCACCTAAATGTGGGACTCACTGTTATCTTTAATAGTTTGTGCAAACTGGACAAACAAGTCAACACCAGCATTTATCACGAACAAATCCTTGACCAGAAATGTAAATTATTATATTACCGTCAACATCAATTTTACTGCCTGAAATGTTTAAGCTTGTAAAATTTATGACGCTGTTACGAAATGCTTGCTCTTTCCACTTATTTTAGTCCAATTTGACATGTGGCCTTTAAAAACTGGGTCAAGTTTTTCTATGAGCATTCGGAAAGCTTTTGTTTGGTACAGTGTGCCTGTCGACCCTAAGAGCATTTCCTTTTGCTGCCAAGAAGAAATTTAGAGCCTTAAACCAAGTGAAGACCTAATGTTCTCTCCTCCTCTGGGGATTTGTGTATTCTCTGTTGTGTATTTTCTCTGATCTAGAGTGAATCTCTAGTCAAAAGTATGTTAAAGTATTTGTTTATCTGACAAACAAACCAACCCAGCAGCTGTTCAGACAGGAGCACAGAAAAGATTATAGTAGTTATTGCATAATTATTCTTTTTTTTTTTTTTTGCTGCACAGTGCTTGCACCATCTGTCAAATTTTCCTTCTATATACAAGGGCATCTCAATCTTTTAGAATGTTATTTAAAATTTTATCCATCCCAAGTTGCTTTAGTAGCAGGGTTTAATTTGTCTGCATTGTTGCGACTTCATTTTTTACTTCCTTTTTTGTTACCACATAGTCTTTCTATTGGATCCAGATCAGGCGAGTTTGCTTGTCAAACAGGCATAAAAACAGGCATTGGCACTTTTGACATTGTGCACCAAGTCCTGCTGGGAAATGAAATCAACATCACCATAAAGCTTGTCCGCAAAAGTAAAATGCAATGTGCTCTAAACTTTTCTGGCAGATGGCTCTGATGACTAGAACGAACCAAGAACAACAGATTACAGGCTCCCTAAGTCATCACTGACTGTGAAGAATGACACACTGGACCTCCAGCAACACGTCCTTCAGACTCTGGGACTTAATTTCTAAAATCTGCTTTTCTAAAAAGAAGACCATAGAGCATTGAACAAAAGTGCAGAAGCTCAGGTTGGCCGGTTCTGCCATGATTAAAGTGCATAGGTATTGATAAAACCCATGGTATTGTTAAACATGCCAAGTTCATCTATCATAGGCAGATGTGCAGCTTCCTAGATACAGCTGCTGTAAGGGACTCAAATTATCCTCTACTGTTTCTGTTAAACATTCTGGCATCTGACATACAAGTGTCTGCCTTCGTGGATTAAATGGAGAGAATAAATTTGATCCACTGCCCTGATTAAATAAACCTATACAAACTGGGTTTTGGTGGTTTTGGACGCCTGCATGGAAGAGGATGAGTTTTTTGGACGTTATCTGAAAAGCTTGTTAAAAGAAATTCAATGAAGAGAAGCGAGGACACCTTGTGTGCCTCTCATCAAATCTCCTCTTTGTTCCACCCTGGATCAAATGGGATGAATTGGCACTCGCCCCAGATGAGAACTTTTAAATCCTACACACAGCAGTTTCCCAACTTTTCAAACAACCTCCTGTTCTTGCAGAAAAGGGTTCAGAACAGGGATTAACTCTTTTTTTTTTTTCTGGGTCCTCTGTAATAATGGCTGGGTAAACTGTCACATAATGACTGTCGGTGTCCCCTGGACTGGCTTTTCCGGATCCTTTTGGGGTATAGATTTTTTTTCAAATGTAAATGTAACAAATCAGTATGAAAGACAGAAGACAGAATTAGGGCAATGTGTAAGAGAGACACACATATGCAGCATAATTCCCACCATAAGATTTCTCCCATTCCTAACCATTTGATTGGTGATTATAGTTATAGTTAAATTATGTTTAATTTATTCAAAATCTGTCTTTTATTGTATTCTTCTTATTAAGTTAAGCAAAAAAAAAAACACCCAGAGATGCATCTGGTTACTGAAGCGCTATAATATCCATCCTGTATAGATGAACATTGTAGAGATGGACTGGTGCCAGCAGAACCATTTCCTAATCGGTGCAGAGAAAACCAAGTCACCACATTGGCACTGGTGAACATCCAGCGCACTTGCACTGAGATCATGGATTAACCACAAGTTGGACTACATTGGTGGTATTGGAGCCCTTTACAGGAAGGGTCAGAGCAGATTCTTCCTGCTATGGAGGCTGAGGTCATTTGAAGTGCGGGGGACGCTCTTTTTAGAATTTGTGATTACAGCAGTTTATCTAGAGCTGAGAGGAAGCAGCTAGATAAGCTCGTCAGGAAGGCCAGCTCTGCCCTCGGACTCTTCCTTTCCCAAACTGGAATGTTGTCGTACAGTAAAAAACAACAACAAAACAGTACAGTGAAAGGTATTTGGCATTAGCATTTTAGCATATGTATGTTATGCTGGGTTCAAGTTATGTGGGAAGTGGGAACTCGGAGCAGGATTTGGCAGCGTCCTAGTTAAGAAGTCAGAATTTGAACATGGCGTCGCCCATAAATGAGGTCTGCAATAGTTCTTACAAACATCATTTTAAGCTTTACTTTCCATAAGCAATTTTAATTTGTTCAGTTTAGAGTTGCAGGCATTAATTTTACATGCTCTTTTACATGTGTCTTGTAAAATGATATGTTTCCACCACATCTTACTACTGTTGATGTGAGGAGCAGCCATATTGAAACGTAAAATCCAAGTTTACAAGTCCTAACTGTGGGTAGTTGGAGTTGGTCTTTCCTAGTGGGAAATTTGATTTAGGAGGGCGTTCCAGTTTATTTTTCTGACTGGAAAGTTGGTATTTTCAAGTTCTGAGTACAACTAGAATGCAACATTAGTTTGCTGAAATCCTAATTCATGTTTTACATTCAGTGACCTCTAGAAGGGTCTCTTATGGGAATATGTTTTTTTCCTTTTGTCTTTTAGTTTAGTCCTTGCCTGCTTTCACACCTTGATGCACAGCTGAAGTTACATCTTCCTTGTTGTAGGACCACATAAAATCTGACATAAAGTCACTGAGTACCATTCTCCTTCCCTTTGGGCATCTGTAATGTGGTTGACTGTGAAGCTTAAACCTGTGTACTGAGAGAAACTCTGTGATAGATAATGTTTTGCAAAACTGTTTCATTTCCTGTTTTAAATGGGAACTTTGGCAAGAATTCTCTATTTTCTTGTTTTCTGCTGTTTTGTGGCCACATAGGGAACCTAGGTATTGTACTTTTTTTTATTTATTTTTTAGATACAGATTTTTATTTTCAATAACAAGGAGGGATTTGTGTTTACTGACACGGCCTTAGAGAGACCCTGAAGTTGCTCTCATTCTTTTTGTCAAGTCATGTGTGAAACCCTGAACATGTGAAAATCAATCACTTTTATGCTGAGCTGGGTTTTGTTCAATTGTTTTACATTGTTTGTGGCTAGATTTATTTTGTACATTTTGTGCTTCAACCTGTGCCTCCTAGACCTCCATTAAAAGCTTCTTTCATAAGATAAGTTTGACTGCCGTCAAAGGCAAAAACAAAAATTGAGACACACCAATGTGTAAGAGTTCTGAAATATAAATGTACTCGACTTAAACTTACGTGTTTCTAATATGAATTGTGAAATCAGTAATTAGTCGAAGTAGGCATTAGTATATCTATGAAGGAAACAAAGATGCGCTAGTTGGCACTCAAGATTTTTTTTTTATTTTTTTTATTGAAGACCTTACCAGATTATCAGGTTTCTCATATGAGTAATCAGTGTTGCATATAAAAGATAAATGCCCAACCTAACCACAAGGAACCTGCAGGGGTCAGAAAAGCCTGTCTTCATGCACATCATGACTGATGTCTCTGTCTTATCTGATATCCCTTAGATGGTGTATCTCATCCTTCCAAAACATCAGGACCTGCTCTTACAGCTCATCTTCATCCTAAAACAAAAGCTTGTTTTTCTTCCAATGTCTGGTTCTGATGGGACATATTCTAGTTGACTCCTCAAATGGCTCATATTTCTAAGATAGTAGTAGGATTCATCTGCAGTTGTATGTGCTCAGACTGAGGTTAATCTATGGATATTGTTGTTTTCTGTTCCATGATATCCCATGATCCTATATTGGTAATAGCTGTTGTCTCTATTTCTTACCTTTGAATTCACATGTGAGGGGAAAAAATATTTCAAAGAATTTAAAGGGGAATGAATTGTAAAAGTACTGACATTCAGTGTTGTTGCTGATCTTCTTGACACAGTTGTTAAATAAATACTAAAGCAACAACAGCAACAACAACAAAAAAATCCAGATATTTTTGTTGCCCAAAGTAATTAATTTTCAAGGGCTTTGCTCTGTGATATTCAAAATTTCAGTCAATATTTATCACTTGAAGCACTTTAAACATCTTGCCTCCTGCTAGTCTTTTGCCAGCCTCCTTTGGCCATTTTCTGTTGACTATATGACAAACAAGTTAGGTCAGCTACATTTGAGACTGCTTCATGACATCTTTTGTGCGAGGCATGTCAGGAAAATCTTTCCAACGGTGTTTTCTCTTCTCACAAAGTTCCTTCACTACTTTCAAATCCATGCCAAGTTCAGTGTGGGAACGACAAACATCCCTCGTACCCAAGCTCTGAAGTGCCAGCAGCAATATCACACAGCAGGTCTCCTTTATTTTAGCCGTAGACTGTGCTCTGATAATGAACAGGATTCATTTAGAGCAGCACAAAGCCAGTGTTAGCTGTGGCCATGTCAACATGGTTAATAAGTCTCCTACAGTTGTCAGCAGGACCGGGAGGGATACAGAAAAGACGAGCAGACTTAAAAAAGTGAGCTAGAGGTGAAGAAAGAGGCACAGACTGGAATGCATGCAGTATTCCTTCTATGTTTCCAAGGATTACGATTAACATTTTAACCCTTATCACGGTCTAATGTTCAATTGTGTTCTCAGAACTGAGGATTCAACTGAATTACACAAGATATAGAACAGAAGATTGCTCAGCAAGGAGGTGATTGCATTAGCTGCAACAAAATGGTCAAAGAATTACTGATCTCCATTTCTCTCTGGCCTTATCAAAATAAATTGCTACACCAATAACTCCAGGCATTTTAAGTCTAGTGCTCCAAAGCACCATTTCAAAAGGAAATAGTCTTTCCAAAACTGTAGTAGTAAATCTCTATCCACCATCACTGAATGATGAATGCTGCATAAAAGACTCGATACAATAAAATGGTGGGTATAAATGTAGTAACAGTATTGCTTTGAATAATCACAGTGGCTCAGTTTATCCCATTGGTTTTTCTGAAGTTGTTTTTAAAGAGTTTAGACTAATGTTGCATTGCTCATTGAACATGTTTTAGGCCACATCAAGCAATCCATCTTTTTAAAAGGAGCCTCAAAAGATCACTTTGTTCATCCATCACCTGGCATTTATATAGCACCAAAACAGGAAATTGTGGTCAGCACAATATTACTCCTCCTTATGTAGTAAGTGTAAACTTATATTATTTGGAAAGTTGCAGTTTGACATTCAAAATGGCTGCAATTCATAAAAATGGTCAAATGTGAGCATTTTGTTTAAGTAGGTAACACACAAAGTAGTATGTAAGCTCTACTCCTGTTTGTGGACATGGATAAAATGAAATGTGTTGCATGGATAAAATGTTAAGTTGCATTGCAGTGAATAGATGTCACTATAAGTACAGTCATTGGTGGAAAATTTGAGCGCATTCTCCCAATGTGAGAAGAGAAATAAATGCCAATTACTGAGACATAAGATATGATAAAGGTTTACCTTTTAAGTCTTGTGGACACCTCCCATAAGAGAATAAATAAGAGAATAAATTTAAGACAATGCCTCAATGATCTTCAGCTAAAGCTGTTCACTGCTTTATAAGAATGCAGTGTAAAACAGATGCGCTATTTTACTTCTGCCTATTTGTAATTTACAAATTTAAATATGTTTTAATAAAGCTGAAATTAGACTTAGTCTGGTTTAGAAGGAAATGTGATGTATAACATCTGTCAGGCTGTCCTAAACCCTTTTCTTTTGTTTTTATAGGTCAGCTCAAACTGTCAGTCTTCAAAGAGCGTGAAATACTCGTTGTCAGCGGTGAGTCATCTTAAAGGCTGCCCATATGGAGAGATCCTGCTTTTGTGCATCACATTGAAAGCAGTGTACTACATACTCCCTCTTCATACTTTGTTTTGTGAACGTTTTTAGTATTATAGAAAATAGACTACAGTCTGCAAACATAATTCGCTGAATGTAAATATTAAATAACCTACTTCAGATAACTGTTCAAAGCACAACAGGAGGCCATTAATGATAAAAAGCTTGGTTGGTGGTACATTGATTCAACAAGACTGTTTATTTTGGTTTCCCAGCAACCAACCCGGACACCCTTGTCTTTTTGTGTGAGATTCTCTATCTAGCCACTCAGCATCCTTTTTCTTTTTCCCCTCCTCTGATTTTTCTGCTTCCATTTCATTTCTCAGTGCTAATCATTTTAGTAAAACAGAGAAACTGTATTGCATATCAGCTCTTTAAAATAGCGAAAATATAACATAAATACATGCTACAAAAATATAGGTAAAACTTTTAACTATTAATACAAACATTTTTTATGCACAAATAATGAAAAAGAAAAAAAGATGGTATTTGTCTCTGTTTTTCAAAAATTGCCAAAATGCCAGATCATTTGCTAACATAAAATCTAACATTTTATAAGAATCCTAACTTTTATTGTACAGGTTTTTATGTACAAAAGCTGCAAAAACAAGGAGGAGCTTGAGTCTCACAAAACGCACCTCTTTTCTTCTTTATGCAAGTATCCTGTACTTGGACAAAGTAAGTATATGTCTCAGCAAGACCTAGAGAAACTCATTCTTGCATTTACTGTATTTTTCGGACTATAAGCCGCTACTTTTCCTATTCTTTGAACCATGCGGCTTTTCTGTAGATTTTTCTTCAACCACCAGGGGGCTCTTTATCAGGAAGTGAATCATTGGAAGTCAAAATTGGAACTCAAAGAAGAAAATGCAAATTTTCATTGAGAACAAGCACATGCTAGCAGCAGTTTTGACGGAGAAATGTTTTCAAACTCATACCCCCTCATCATGGAAACAACACGAAGAAGTTTATATGATACAGCTTTTAAGTTGAAGGCTATTGATCTGGCAGTACAGATCGATAGCCGCTGCACATAAGCTCGGCGTGAACGAATCCATGGTTCGACGTTGAAGACGCAGGGCTGCGTCCTTCATAGCAGATTTATTAGGGACGTAGTGGAGGGCTAATTGTGGAAAACAGAGAGCGGCGGCGATACCAGCGGCTTGTAGCCTGGTGTGGCTCATAAATGTATGTTTCCAGTTTAAAAAAAAATATAAAAAATTTATGGGTGCGGCTTATAGTGAGGTGCGCTCTATAAATACGATATCTTTAGCTGTATAGCTTGCTGCGGCAGTGTCTTCATAGGTCTGCCTAAAAGATCAGATAGCTGCAGCAGATTCAGATCGCTGCTGCTCGCATTCTCACCAAAACCAAATTGACGACTGTATGGTGTTTTTTTATAACTTTGTGTTTTTGTGTTTTTATAATGTAAAGCATTTTTAACTGCCTTGTTTCTGAAACGTGCTATACAAATAAACTTGATTGATTGATTTATAAATCTTTATAACATTGTGCTTTTCCTACAGTTTTGGAGGCAAGAGACATGCTGAGTGACTTCCAAGAGTCCTGTAACTCCTATGTTAAGGTATATTTAGCTTTTTATGATGATACAGAAATCGAGTTTTACATAACCTGTATGGTAAATGTTTGTACTTTTGTTTTGCAGGTTGGCAAGTTTCCTGACAGTGATCCAAAGGGAAGGCAGAAAACTCCGATGGTTCCTCAATGTAGGAATCCCATCTTTTTGCAGACTTTTTACTTGTAAGCATTCAATTAGTTTGTCAATTTCTTTTCCAAACATAACATCATTAAATTATATTTTCGGTGCTGTGCCGTGAAAATATTAGTTGTTTTCACCAACACACATGGTATTACATTTTAGCCACTCTAATTTCTGTCTTTTATGTAAAAACATGATAAATGTCATTAATGGGAAGAGTTTTGCATTAAATTATATATTTATTTTATTTCTAGTTTAAGGCTTTTATAATTTCATTGTTCTTGACAAATGCATTTGAAAAATTATGTGAACAGCTCATTATTTTAATGACAACATAATTTGAACCAATGGAAAAGTTCAATAAACTTCTATTTTGATTCAAATTCTCAGATAGTGTTTCACCTAATTTTAAGCAATGTTCTTTAGCTGCCACCAAAAGCTGAAACCAACAAGGACATTTTGTCCATTTCTGCTCAAAGTCTGATAATTCACAATTCTTAAATATAGCTGTCTTATGCTTCAAACTCTCTAAGCAAATTCTTGCATTTTGCATGTGTTATTCTATGTTTGCAGTAAGGTCAGTGAGGAGGACCTTCAGAAGAGACTTCTCTTTACAGTTTGGAACGCTGACTCTACATCAAGGTACCTGCAGGAAAAAGTTGAACATCTTGTGAATAACACAATTTAAGCAAGTGATAACAAAAGTGAAAATAACCTATATATACTTTTGGAAATTTACTGCTGTAAATCTTTTTACCAGAGCACTAAAATATATAGTTTTAATGTTTAAATTGCATGCAGGATGTTTCTCACAGTGTTCGTCTTTGACTAGTAATTGTCTTACTTTTGCTTTCCTAACTAAAGAGACTGACGTAGGAAAAGGTTTATTGGGTTTTTGGTTCAGTGAGTCAGACATTTTCCTGGGTATGTTGTATTAAGGATGCAGGCACAATGTCTTAATGTGTTCTGAAAGCACTGAACAAAACCATTCGGAGCATGTCTCATGTTGTCAAGGAAACATACATAAAATGTTACGTGCAGCTTGTAAATAAAGTGAAGAGACACAAATCTTATTGCAGTTACTTTAAGATCGTGGAATGATTTTAAAGATTAGGATTGGGAGAGTTTCTGGGACACAGATTAAGTGTGATTAGTTTAGTTCAGTCATTTTATCAAGTTGATGAAATTCCAAGATCATGTTCTCCAAGAACTTGATTTACGAAGTCGTGGGGATTTGAATACCCTATAGAATCAGGTTAAACTTTTACGTCTCTGCACAGCCAATGTGAACTGCCGTTATTGCAGAAATTGTTTTATAGATTAAGCTAGCACTTATTGTATTCTTACACTAAGACAAACATTTTCCTCCTTTGGATTCTTCAGGTCATATGTGTCTTGTACAATTAACCTTTTTCAGCTACGGAGCAGTCATGTGACTGACACTATTCACAGCTGAGTCTGACAATGAAAATCAAATTGTTTAGTCCACTGATATATGTGCAAGGACTTCATTTATATGTAGTTTTCAAAGCTTGGTCCATGTTGTGAGAAATCTTTGGACCTTGTGGTAAAAAGAGAATAACTGTATACATTTAGAATTTAATTGTCTTCAATCATAAAGTTAGTTAGCAAACCTAGATTTACCAAGAATCATAACTGATTTCTGCAAGACTGACCTTCGACCCTGCAGCACCCGTGCTCATCTAGGAAACAATAACAAGATCTAGCTGAAATATGCTTGTTCAACATGATCTGTCTTTGTGCTGCTGAAGTCAGAAGTTGTGGGAAGCGATGCCTCCTCAGCAAATCCCCTGAAATAGTCCTGAGCGTTTGCCAAAATGCTGCACCAGTCAAATTCAACTAACTTATTTCCTTTCCATGATTTATTAACAACATAACATTGAACAGATCCTGGAAATCATTTGTTGTTTCAATCCGAGTCTCTGAAATCCATGAGAATAATTTATATGAAGATTTTATTTTGGTCATGGTTTTTCCAAAGACAAACATCATTCTTGTTGACATAGGACAACTTGAGAAATAAATATGCATACACATGCACTCTTATAATCATAAATAGGTATTGACTAAAGGTAATGTTGACATGGTCTCTACAGCTTCTCAAACTCCAAACCATAAAGAGACGAGACAACTTGGAGATGAAAAGGTACTTTATTTCCAAAAGATTGCAAATTTGTCAGCACATACAATAAAACTACAGTTTAAAGAAATGGTTCCCAACAAATTCCTTGGCCAGCAGTATAATTCACATAAAATAACAACATCCTATTGAATTTAGGAATGGTTCATAAAACCATATGACACGCATGATATTTTTCACATTTTATCACCATGTTGGGATTTCATGTATTAAACTAAAACAAATAAATGTGCAATTACAAAGTAGAAGAAACATTTCTGTGTGTTTTAGCCCTCTTCATAGCTCTCAAACAATCTGATGCACCTTCTATGCCATATAATCTCAGTAGAAACGGTATCAAAAAGACAACAAAACAAAGACGTTTAAAGCAGGATTAGATTATAAAACAATATCCCAGCAAAGGAACACTTCCACTGTTCAGTGCTTCTTTTGAAAGTAGAAAAATATTTCACAACTTGCCAAGATATGACAATCAAATTAAACTGCCTGACCCAGGCAAGGGGATCGCTAATCAGCAAACAGACCTATAATTCTGGAGGAGCTGCACAGATTAACAAGACAACTTGGTTATGTACCCCTCAAATCTGGCCTTTATGAAAGAGGGGCAAAATTAAATGCATTGTAAAAACAAAGCTATATAAAATCAAGCTTTCAAAGCTTGCTTGTAACACCCAAATGTAACTTTTTGGCCTACATGCAAAATGTTAATAAAAAAACAAACTGTAAATTACCCCACTATGAAACGTCATGCTGGTTGGATGCTTGTCCTCAGCTCAATAAAAGAACTTGGTAGGTTCCTTTATTGTGCAGGAAACCTGTTGGAGGCTGCAAAATATTTATGACTGCGGTTGAGGGTTACTTTACTACAGAACAAACCTAAGCATGCAGCCATACAGAGTTTGAATAGAATGGAATAGATAATATCTTATTCATGTGTTACAAAGTGCAGACCTATTTACAACTAAGAAAAGGTTAACCCCTCCCCCCCACCCTACTAGAAATATACATATTGGTAAGAAATGTGTCCAGTTGTAGTTGCTGGCAAAGGTAATTCTGATTCAGGGAGGGTCAAAACTACATGTTTCTAAAGGTGAATTGAACCTTCACACAAATAATGTCAGACTAATAATTCAATTAAAATATAATTATAAGTATATAGTATTTAATTTTTGTTTTCTAGTGTTTGGTTAAATGAGTTAGAATTAAATAATGCATTAATCCCAGTGCTTTTATATTATAGATGTTTTCATGAGAATTTGTCAATACAGCTGTCCTCATATTTCACAAAGTATCCAGAAAACATGCTGGTGTAGTGTTAAAGTAACCTCCATACATACAAGTATTGATCATAACTGGGTGAAATGAATCCTGTTTAGTGTAGTAAACAAATATGTTAATGGATAAATAGCCCTACTTCTATGTCACACGACTTAATGCAATTTATGGGAAGAGGTCAGGTCTCAAAAATTAATCCATTTTGAAAGAAACCTTTCAGGCAATAAAAAAGCTATCCCATAACGCGTTGCTTTGGATCGTGAAAGGCAGTGGTAAGTATGCACTCTCCAGGTTATATTATTTCAAAGTGTCATTCTGTATGAGTGAGCTGGTTTGTGTTATGATAGTATACATTTATTGATGACCCTACAGTTCTGATGTTGCCGGTCAGTTCAGCTCTTAAACCGAGGTATCTCCAAGTAAAAGAAGCGATAACCTAAATACACTGAAAGAATGTTTGTTAGGCAGACCAAACATTAATTCCTTATAAATTAGGCAAAGGGCTTTCAGTGAAAATAATATGGTCTCACCATTGTTCATTTCCCAACATTATACTTTTGGCAGCTACTAAATCATTTTACTCTCTGCAAATGTAGTTCAGGTGTTCATTTATCACGACAACTAGTTTGCCATCATAACAGCGTCAGCAGCTGCACTACACGTTTCCAGCTGGGAGCTTGTCGAGAACTATTTCTCTCGTATTTTTCCCCCTATACCTACAAAGCTGCACAGACCACCCAAACTAAATATAGCAAATTTGCTCCACACTAGCTTCTGATTCAATTACATTCAAAAACACCGTATTGATTCAAAACGAAGATTAAACGTTGTTGTTCATATTAATTTAAGGTTTTTCTAAAAGTTATAGGTGACGATGGCTGTGGGAAGGAAGAATCTTCTGTAGCGGTCAGTAATGCACTGAGTTTGAAATAGGATTTGATCTAACCTTGATTTTTCTGAAATCGACAATCATCTACTTTGTTTTGTTCCCATTGAAGATGATATAATTGCTTACACACCTTCCCACAAAGCGGTAAACCAGATCTCTGTACTCAGTTTCTTTACCATCACACACCCGACGACTGCAGAGTATGTCAGTGGATGACGGGAATCAGACTTGTGTTGGAAGTTTGCGATGCACAGAGAGAAAAGGAGTGGTGAGAGTGATGTCCCCTGTGGTGCTCCTGTGCTACTCACCATCTGGTTAAACACATGACCCTTCAATCCCAAACTCTGTGGTCTGTTGGTCAGGTAATCATTAATCCACATGATACTTGAGGCCTCCATCTGTGTCTTCTGGAGTTTTTGACAAAACAAATTGGACTGAATTATGTTAAATGTTCTGGAGAAATCAAAGAACGTGATTCTCTCAATGCTGCCTGGTTTGTCCAGAAGGCAGCAGCTGTATGACAGCGTCTTCAGCTTCAGATCAATGGTGATAAGCAAACTGCCGGGGGTCCAGATACGGGCTTGTTTGCTTGCTCAGATGGACCAACAGGAGTTTCATAATGTGGGATGTCACGACAGCATGAACGGTTGTAATTAAATGTTTTCAAATTCCTTTTGTCCTCTACTTTAAATTTTAGTTTTTCACCAGGCATTTATTACTCTGACAACATCACAAAAACTTTTATGAGTTTAATGCAAAAGATTTAGATAGCAGATATAAAAAAGAGCACTTAAATTATTAAAAATATAAATCTGATGGGTTTGATTTTGCTTCATTTCAAGCCCGTGTTGGATTGAAAATGTATTTGAAGCGTCTGACCTGAGTTTGTTGAGCCCCCTCAGCTCAAGGGTATTAATTGATTTTCATTCTGCTGATTTATTCTCTCTGATGTCTCTCAACATCAACAGAGCGAGTGTTCTGCTTGGTTGCATGAGTTTTGGCCTGCGCTCCCTTATGGATGCAGACAAGGTAAGTTTGAACAGAGATTTAGGCTCTAGAGCCATTTTGTGCCGTTTTTCAGCTCTGTGCAAGTGTCTCCATCTGTTGTGTGTCTCATCCATCAGACCATGAATTTAAGAGTTTAATTCAGTGCGAATGAATTCCAGTGACCTCAATAGTTTGGAGGAAACACTTTTGGGTTAACAGTGTCACAGCACTGCACTGTTGCCTCTAGATACTGGAATGGGAACACAGTTTGACTCACTGAGCTTTCCTGCTTTAAGGTCAAAGTTCACACACTTTATACACATACTTTATTTTAATGTTCCAGGGTTTATTGTATATAATTACATGATTTGTTCATAACTAGTACCTATTTTTCTTTGGACACCAAAGATACATTAGCTAAAGAAAATTTTGATTTGCATATCCACAGAATGACACTATGAAATCAAAAAGGCACATTTCCACAGCTTATTTCCATTTGTTTCAGAAAATATTCAGAAAACAATCCTTGCTACATTTTAATTCGTTTTTTTCAGAAGTTTAATCAACTATTTGTCTTTGCTAGAAGGAGGACTGGTTTTCACCAAAAACATCAAGTGTTTTGGCGATTCATTTAAGTTCAACAGAGCTCTACTAACAAATGGTAAACAAACTAAAATAAGTTAAAATTGAAAAGAAATGTTATATTGGCATAAAACACTTAAAATATTTATTTCACTAACTTCTGACCAAACATGGAAAGGCAGATCACGCAAGAATTATTGCAAGAATTCAATTAAATGCAATTCATTTTACTTATGTAGTGCCAAACTTTACTTTAAATAAGGGCGGGTGATTTTGTTTCATTTTTCTTTGTGCTGACTCTGAGATGACCTGAAAACCTCTTCAGGATGCACTCGACCTCTCGCCTGATAACAACCAAGACTGACTCCAGCCAGTGTGCAAACTAAATGCCCCAAAGCTGCTCATAATAAGGAAATGTTGCAGCAGTTCCACTGACTAAACCTAGATTTTTGCCAGACTTGATTTGGTGATTTATTTGACCTTTTCATGCTAATTTAAACATTTGTAATATGTCTTTGTAACCCTCCTGTCACGATTGTCCATCAGTTGTTAATACTGGAAGCAGAGACAATGCCACACTGAGGAAGTGAGAGAAGATGCATTGTGATGCACAATATTATTTTTCTTTTAAAACATAAAAAGACTGATTACTGCATGGCAATTTGTAAGGTGTATTTACATTTGTGGTTAGCACAGTTAGCATGGTTAGCATTATTAATGTCAAACATCCGCCTCTCTGTGCATTTCCCAGAGAAAATTATTCTTACCTTCTTAACAATGTTTTTTTTTTTTTTGAAAGTCTGCCCTTTTTTCCAAAGAATAAAACAGAGCAATCTTTGCTGTTTCGCCATCTCTCTTCCTCGTATGAAATGGCATCGGATTAATTTGTCATTTTCCAATATAAGAAAATGTTCACAAGAGCATATCCTTTGGCAGACAGCTCTGTTTAATGCCTCACAAAGTAATATTAAAATGACTAAGATTACAAAATAGTGGAGAAGCAAAGTACGGTAAGCAACACCATAATTGTTTTCTTTTGCAGCACCTAGAAGGTGTCTGTAAAAACTATATTTTTCCTTTAGACGTCTTATTACTTTTGTACTTCTTCTTTATTTTTAAATACTTCACTGATAAAGCAGCTTTAAGCCTTCATCCCATGATAACGGCTTCCTCATATAAGAGTGTTGTAGGTTCTGTAATCTAGTAGTACTAAGGTTATTGTGTTCACTGATTGGAAAAAGGTTATTTTGAATTTCCAGCCGGTTCTCTTTGCCATTATTTTTCTTTCCCATGCTTTGCAAAGCCCTGATTAAGTTGTGCCAATATTTAAAAAATACATATATAGTCATTTCAAAGCAATAACATTTATTGGATATTATCAATTAACATTTTTGTCAGTTATTTGCCATTACTGCACACAGTTCTTTTAGCATTCAGATTTACAGATAAGATTTAAAAATCTTACAAATGCTTACCGCTGGCTCCTCTTAGCATTTATCTCAATGAATATTTTATCAACTTAGGATGCAAATCCGTTAGTTTCACCTTTGAATCATAGGGAGTATTGTCTTCTCATTCTCTCCACTACATTCATTACTCTCTGCTGCTGTTTCATTCATCCTTTCTTTCCAGCCGGTCCTCCTGTCTCCTCCACCTACCTGTTTGATTTTCAGAATCATTTTGGGCTTATAAAAATGGGCTGATGTTTTGGCAATTTCTTATCCTGACTGTCACATCTTGTGATTTGTTTTCATCCTTCTCATATGTTGTGTTTTTTGCTTCTGTCATCTTTAGCTTTTTCTTTTTGTCCCCCTCCTTTGTGTCCTTCTGGTCCATTTTTCCTGCCATCTTTCATCGTGTGTGTAGGGTAATATTGAATGATTGCATAAATCCCTCCCAGTTTTTTAAGGCTTATGCCCTCTCCTCCCCTCCCCCTTCTTCTAAATAAGTTCCCTGCCTATCCTCCCCCTTGTCCTACAGCCTGCAGAAATCTGTCCACTCTGAGAAGATGCTTTTAAAATGAAGATTATTGTCACAGTCTGTGGCGCCACATTTATTGAGCACAAAAGAGAAATCGGCTAGTGTGGCAAATGTGTGTTGGATTAAACGGAACAAATGTACGACAGTAAAATGATAACAGAATTGAATCGACTTGTTATGCCATTGTTTGTCGGTCTGTGTCCATCAGGATTACAAATCAGGCCCAATCTGTCAGCGTGCATACTCTCATTAAGTCACAATAGATGGCATAAAATACTCTCTCTCCTCTATAATTTCACACGCCATCTGGTTTAAAGACTAGAAGTGTACAGATGCAGGAGCATCAGCTGCTGGAAAAAAGCAAAAGTAAAAAAACAAACTCTGCTTCCGAATGTTTAGGGGTTTCTGTCCGACTTCACATTTTGGCTATGATATGTTGAACTCCTGACAGCTTTCGGGTATTTATGTGTATAATGGATACAATATCCATGTGTGCAGTCAGTTATGTGTGTGTTTGCCCTCTAGGAAACTCAAGGATGGTACTATCTGCTTGGGGAAGAACTGGGGAGATGGAAGCATCTTAAAGTGCCAGCTGAACACAATCACCACATCACTGGTAAGTTAATAGAGCAAAAATTAAATATCTTAACACTAAATACAGTTTTTTTTAAAGTAATGATAAATGTGCATTGTATTTATGTAGAATAGGTTAAACATTTGAATATCACACAAACCAATAGGAAACTTGCACTCATTGCTGGGCACATACGATAGACAAGAGTGCACCAGATGTTGGATAAACAGCAGAACAAAAGCAAATGAGGGTAAAACCATATTTTAAAAATAACTGCTGAGTTTATTTACCACTAAATGTAGCTACATAAAAGTAGTTAGTAATATTTGAAAACTGGTCACAGAGCTGGGTATACATAGTAGTGTTTATTAGGGCAGCACAATATACAACTCTAGACCTCTGCACTGAGCCCCATACATCAGTATTATTGTTTCTAAATGAATATGAACTTATTTTCTCCGTTTCTCTGGTCTGAAAGACCTCAAATAATGCGAATGAGAATTTATTTTGACCATTTCTCATTTTCTGCAAATAAGGGCAAAATTTTAGCTTGAAACTTTGTAGACATGTTGCCAGAAGTTCATAGAATAAAAGAACAATGTTCATTTTACTTAAAAACATACCTATAAAAAGTAAAATCAGAGATATTGATAATTTAAAGTGGTCTAAAAAAATCACAACTAAGGTGTTTCAATCGTGTTTCAGAAAAATTTTTTTTTTGTTAAGATCCTGTTGGGATGGAAATTTTTTATTTTATTTTTTTTTAGTAGCTGAATATACTGTTCATTATCTGGGGTATATATTTGTTACGAAAACAGAGTTTAACGCTTTTATTATTTATCACACGTTATTATCAGAACATCAGCATTGCCAAATATTGCGATGTTGTGCAGTGTTTTCCTAATAGAAAGCCATGTAGTTGTCATCTTGTTGCCAATATTTTTCTCACAAGATTTTACTTGCTGTGCTTTTTTTGTGGAGCCAGTTCAGCTCTTTTAAATATTCTATTTCTTCATTATATCATTCACAAGAAACTAAATTTAGATCCAAGGTTGCTTCTAATTGTTTGGCACCAGTGAAAAATATCAAGATGAGTGAAACTGATTGTAGTTGCTTGTGCTTACATGCAAAAATAGTCTGAATATTGTGGTTTATTTTAAGGGTGAGATTAAATGGAGATGAAATGTACCATCTCTCTCTCTCTCCTATGATAACTTCTGCACAATGAAATGAAGAAAATCAGTCTAATCCCTCCTTCCAGTTGTGCTCAACTCAGTTTTCCCCCTTAATTATATTTTAATAATGTTTAGAGCTATTGGACATCTCTGCGAGCTTTACATTAAATTTTAATCCATCATTTCAGCAACATATGTCTGTTTATATTAATAAAACGCTGAAGTACAATGTGCCATTTTTCTGTGTGTATTGAATTTTAACCTGATGAAACTGGTCAAGCCGAAAACACAAACTAACATGTATAGTACACACAATAATGAAATCTAAGATGGAAATAACCCAATGTTCAACAATGCATGAAAGTACACCACAAACAGCCAATGGTCTCTCTTATGTTGTGTGCTTGGCCACTGGAAATAAGTTTTTATCTGCCTTCAGACCAGGAGGCGGGCCGACCAGGGAAGCGAGGGATTAAGAGAGAGAAGGAAAAAGGGATTAGGACAGCGAACGAGGGGGAAACGGAGAGAGTAGAGTGGAGAACACGGGAGAGGAGGGAGGGGTCTGGATGAAGCCCTAACGCGTCACAGTTGCCAGAGAGCGAGATTGAGACAGAGCTCTCCAATACCATTCACTGCTGAAGCAGATCTACCCCTACACTCAGACACACACTCACTCAATTCACACTCACTCACACACGTCCACCACACACCGACACAGTGGACTGGACAACTATTTGTTTCTTCTCAACATCTCTGAGTGCTCCCTCTTTGTTTTTTTTGTCTTCTGCCTGTGTTTCTTCCCACTCGTAGTTTGATGGCTGTGCTGGTTTGTGTGTTTGTGTTGGAGTCATGCTTCTCTGTGCCAGCCATAAGGGCAGCCTAGACTAGGTGAGTACCACGTTTATATTATTCTACTTGACAGTACTCACTTCACATGGTTTGAAAGTTGTATGATCAGCTGCACAGCTGTGAATTTTCAACTTGGACTGGCACATTTATTATTGAGAGCACGCTATAAAAATTTGAATCTTATTCATTTTTTGTTCTCCTTCTGCTTTTTCATTTACTTTGTGTCTTTTTGCATGTGGCTGGTATTATATAAGTACATTTTAGCAGCGCTGTGGGCATGTTGCTTGTCTGTCAGTACTCATTTAATTTTTACTTGGCAGGCTAAATTGGTCACAATTATTTTCCACAACATACCCCTGAAGGGGTTAGCATACCCAATCGACTCGGTTATTGATTGCCTATCATCAGTGTGACCCTTTGACACAGACATGTGCTCCTATTTCACCCCTCACAGCTCGAAGGCTCTTCTTTCTAAGATACTTTCCTGTCCTTTAAAAAAAAAAAAAAAAAAGAAACATAGCGCAAGTTTGGATTGTTAATGTCATGGATATCATAAGATGCTCACGAACTCATCCCAATTTACACTGCTTGGCTGAACAAGGCTAATCTGCCTCATGAAACTTTAAAATGAGTTGTATGCTTCTGTGGATGGAACTAGGACAGGAGTATCAGATTGGACAAGACCCAGCCAGGAGGAAATAATTGCAAAGCTTGCATGTGGAGAAACTGACTTTTACTTGGGGACGTTACAAAGGCAAGTTGTCCCTTTAGCTGTTAGATCTGATCATTTGAAAAGCTGTGCAGATATTTTCTGCTGATGAGGGGAATGTGGGGAAATTGCTAGATTGTCACTTTCAGGACATGGCTAAAAACAGTGAAAGTGAAATGATTTATTGTATTATTAAATGTGTTGTCTTTTCATCTTTCGCTTTGACAGTACTGCCCTACTACTGTCTCATCTGGCCTCTGCGTATGTGTGTCAGTGGAGGATGCATACTCATGCATGCTCGTGTTCATTGCCAGCTGGCAGAATGTAGGCCATGGAGGCGCTCCTGCAGGATGACATGTATTAACGTGGAAAACTCCAAAATCAATTAAATTACAATGGCATTCGATAATCTTGGTGTTTCTTCCTCTTGCTTTCTGACTATTCATATTTCATCTGTCGCCGTGAATATTCATATCTCTGGAATGCTCTCGAGTGTTTCTTTGTCTTGTTCATTTCACGCTTCTTGCTGATGTGTACTTTTTTGTTTACTTGTTTTTTGTTTCCTCCTTTATCAAGACTGACTCCTTTGTCACATTCCCTTTCTTCTCTTTGTGTCACTGTCTGTTCTCTGAGGCTCTGACAAAATAAACTTTTTTTTTCTTTTTTTTTTACTAAACTAATAACAATTTGACAATTCGATAGCAGCCAAACGCTTGTGGATGTTCTGATTCAAGCAGTCTGCCAATAACCTAAAGGGCTGTATTTCAGTGTCCAGCGCTACTGTGACATCACTTTACTACTGCTTGGTGTTTCTTTCTTTGCTGTGAGTGCTCCTGTGATTCGTAGCGTATTGGTCAGAAGGCACTACTAATGTAACACAGCTACTACATTTGGCTATTATTATATTTCTTCTTACTGGATAAATCGGATTTACACACATCAGGGATTGTACTTGTATTTTCATTGAAATCCTTGTTTTTTTTATTGTTTATACTGGCAACACCTTATACCTTACAAAAGGCCAGGGTCTTATAGGCATCAAGTGCTAAATCTTAACAAGAAGTTTTCCACATTTAATATTTAAATGAACAAAAAGAAGAAGCTACGATTTTGCTAAAAAAAAAATGTTTAGAAGTCTTTATATTTAAGAATTTGTAACCAGAATAAGAACCAGATTTTATTTTCTGTTTCTCAAAGTTTATAAGGATGTCATTACAAAATTTTCTCTGCGTATATAATTATCTGCTTTTTTTTAAGCAACATTTGCAATTCCGAGGTTCATCTGGGTCCTGCTACCAACAGACCCACACAGGTTCCCCATTTTTTGGATGATTGTTTTCCTTCTCCAACGAAACAAAATTGGAAAAGAGCTGGGCCTCGAAGTTGACGGCCCATTAAAATGACAGTTGCAATATGAATGAGGTAGAACCAGCTCAGTTTGAAATGCCTTGAACTGTAGATGAACCTTGTTTTATTCAGGTTAACTGCTTCAGTGTAGGAAATTCAAAAGCCCTTAGATTCATCTCAAAGCAGAAGCTGCCATATGTTCAGGACCTTATATGTCTGTGTGTTTATTTTAATGAGCCTTCCCTCTATTTTCATGTTTGGTTGTTCTGTGCGCTACTTATTGTATTTATGTTAAAATGGAATCAATTAAAAATCTAGTATTGTTTTATATGGTGTGTTTCTGTAATTCAGTAGATAACTTGCTTTTATAGGGCATTTTAACTCAACAAAATTCAGTTTTACATTCTGAACTGAAATCTCACAGCACATAGATCTGAACACTGATATTTCTATTCAAGTAGTTGATGAACTTGAACATGGACACCGCAGGTGCGCTGTTTATTGAAGGTAGTCTGGTTAATCCCTCTCTGAGATGTGTGCCAGGTCAGAGCGTTGTCGGTGTCGGGTCAAACCTCTAGAGACAGAATTATCTTTGTGAACAAAAACCTGCCAGCATACCTGCACTTCACGTAGCAACAACCTGAACGAGCAGGGAACACATGTAGTTGGCTTTGGGTGAATTTCTTTAAAATGACCTGATATGTAATTATTTCTATCAAGCATAAAATACAGTTGGTTTCTTCTTTTGATACCAAACTCATTCTGGTCACTCAGGAGATCAACAGAGAACAACTTGGACTTTCCTGTGTTGTTTCTTAAATAGACCATAAAAGAAAAATCCCCTCTGCACTTACCACTTTCCTGCTTTGCTTTTGTTTTTCTAGACAGGGCTTTTGTTCCACAGATGCCATCACATCCCATCAGACTGATATCTGAGTAGTTTGGAAGCGCTATGAAAATCCTAGACTCTGTCATAGTCTTTAAGTCTTTTATAAGTAGTTTTTATGGGGCCCGGGGCTGTCCGGCTTACTCCCTCTATGTGGGGTTGTTGCCATGTGAAGAGAGTGATTGGTCTTCAAAAATGTTTAGGCATAGATATCGAAGTATATCATCCATGGGAAAGCCAAGACCCAGATTTTCCCAGCAAAAACATTGTAACAAGAGGTACCCAACTCTGAAACTAGGTATTAACTTTAGTCTTTGGTACCAATGTTGATATATATTAAATAAAGATGAGAGTTTTCTGCTGAAGGTAAGAAATCAACTGCTGGTAATTTCTTTACAGAATATCCAGTGGCGGAGCCAGAGGGGGGGGCAGGGGGGCCAGTGCCCCCCTGTCATCTGATTGGCCCCCCCAGTAGCCCCCCCAGATGATTGACATGTAATAGCACCAGGTTATTCCTGTACATATTTGGAATCATTCTAAGTCAACCTAATATGTAAAGAAGAAAAACAATAATAAATATATGAAAAGAAAATGTATTAAACTTTATATAAGTCCATGTGACATAAATAAATAGATTTTTATCAGGCGCGATACCAGCCTCCTTTATACTTGTACTCATAAAAACTCCTGGATGTTTCAGTTGTGCTGCGCTGTGGTGCAACTCAAAGCCTAAAGCACTTCATACCTGGTGGTGATGGTAAAACACCAATAAGTTATTTACTGATCCTCCGCAAAAAAAGAGAAAAAACCGAAGAGGGGCTGACAATGTTCGTAGTTTGGAGCCGAGGTGGCGCTGGAGTTTTTTCGTTGTACGTCAAAGAAAAAAATAATTTTATTTCCAATTTGTAGTCAGCAAACAAAACATTTATTATTTCTCTGCGAGAACGTTTTTGAAATCAGGTAACATTTCACAAAATGACGTGATTAGAAGACGGCAGAACTCTGGTCGTTTCCTGATCCCTCAGCGGGAGAAAAACCCCGCAGAAGCGGATCAGCTGCGCTAGATGCTCCAAAGCCTCTGGTCGGTTAAAGCGACCAGATCAGAGATGATTCTCTGACAGATATTGTTCTTATAATGAGCTCCACGATGTTCTCTATGCGTAAAGTTGAAACTGTCTGTGCACCAAGTGGTCAGCTGCGCTTGATCACAGTCTGGACAGAAACCAGCGAACTGCTCTCTGTTCTTATCAAGATGAGGGTGAGGAGGGAATCTGACATATTAATTCAGTTAAGTTTTTACTGGTTTTGTTTTTAAACACCATTAACTTAAGCAGTGTAACTATATATTGTTTATTTGCCGTTTGTCGTCTCATGTGTGATTAATTGGAGCGTAACGGTGGAGCATTTATTGCCCAGCGCACTGCGCTCGTTTCTGTCTAACGGATCTGCACTTTAATTTCTTTCCTCTCTCAACAGTCAGCTGCTATTCCTCTACTTAAACTACAATAAGTAGATCAACACAACTTGATCACACATTCTCTTTAGGTTTTCTCTGTGTGCTGCAAACTCATTAAATGTAAACTCATGAGAAGCCCGAACCACCATCAGGCAAATAATTCTGGTCCGACCCGAACTATTTTTACCTGTCAAATTACCTGTCAAAACAGAGCTTCCTAACCAAGGTGTCCATAACTCTTCAACACTCTATCAGCTTCCGGTCAGAAAGACGCATTTAGTTCAGTCCATGAGATGATATTCAGAAAGGATCTTTAATTTGATTGATTTTAGTTTCCTCTGCGATGAACTCTTTGCGTAAAAGTCTATCATGTCTCCATGTGCGCCAGTCAAAGGTGTTAATTATAACATGTCAAATGACAGAGGGGCTCAAAAAATAACCAAATATATTCAGTTTGGTTATTTTTTAAAATTATATATATATATATATATATATATATATATATATATGTGTGCGCACACACATTTTAAATTTGGCCCCCCCCAGACCTCTGGGGCCCCCCCTTGGCCCCCCCAACTTTAAAAGTCTAGCTCCGCCACTGAGAATATCTCTCTTCATAAATCCTAAGCTATCCTTTTGAAGCTGGACACACCATTTATATATAGATTCTGTGATATTCATTAAATCACAGGAAAATGCAAAAACAAAGAATATGTTGATTAAGCTAGTTTACAGTGTTGGAACAAGAATTTTCAAACACCAGCTTAGTATTTAATTCAGTACTGAACAATTTATTAAAAAGTGATACTTAATAAGAAATGTCTCCATATTTAAAAAGATTAATCGTTTGGCAGTCAAAATGTTATTAGTCATGCTTCTCTTTGCTTTCTTGCACCATTGTTGCTCAGATTGTCCTTGTGTTTGGTTCAGGCTTTCTTGTGCAACAACAAAACCTAGCCTCTGAGTGTTGACAGCTAATTACACTGTAGGGCTGTAATAAAAAGGCTGCCATGTTAACTTTGCTAAACAGGACCGGAGAGACTGAAATAGAAAGGCTGAGTATGAGTGGCAGCTAAACAGCAAGGCAAGACAGGGCAATTGGTCCCAATCTTCAACCAACCTTTATATGACAATAGTTCAAACCTCTTTATGCCCTTGTAGAGTATTAAATTACTTTTCATATTATCACTATACATGTTATCCAAGCCTGGAAGTAAAAATATAAATTGTTGCACCTTCATGGACACAAAGAAGTATGCTTGAGATTATTGACATAGAACAACTCAACAGATATATTTTTTGATATTTTTACAAGTAGCATTATTTACATGATTTCTTATCATAAATTCATGCATTTTCAATAATTCTGCAAATTTTTGGAAATTTTAGAAGTACCAGTTTTAGCACTTCAAGTCACTTTTTTTTATTATAAAAAACACAAAAAGTAGACTTGCCATTTATGGCGATTGGGGTTTATTATCTCAGACTGGTGGTGTCAAAAATGAGTATTTATTTTCTCATCTACTGCATGCAAGTTGTTAGATTTTAAAGTATATAAAAATTGCATTTACAGTGGTAGATGCTGTCAAAAAGTCCAAAAGGACGCAGATTGTGCCCCTTATTTAAAAAAAAAGACAAACAATAAAAATATTTAAACTCATCCCAAACACACTACCTGGAAGAATGTTATTTCATTTGGATAAATGTAGCCTGCATAAAATAAAAAAAAAAAAAAAACACATAAAGGTCATTGGACCCTTGAGGGTTATGGAAGAAAAATATTGTACAAACTGCAACGATTATCATTTATCTTAACTTTAAATGTACTTGTTCAAGTTTTTTAAAATTAGAACAATATATAGGTTTAAGTGTTTAATAGATTTTTAGATGAAACAGAGTTTGTTTGGCCATGTGCTATTGACAACATTTTTTATTATTTTTTTTGGCTTGCCTCCATTGTGCCAGTGGAGACAAGTGACCTGTAGTGGCATGTACGTGTGTGTGTTTTTGACCATGGCTAATGCACTTCCCTCCAACGGGCTTAGGATGGGGGGTCTGCATATGTGTTAAACCAAGAATAGCAGAACACCCACTGGGGGTTGTGCATATAAAACTGTGTCATCTGCATTTTTTGCACACATTTGTTGCACATTTTTTGAACCCATTCACACTCTGCAGTCATCCATAGACACTGCCAAGCTTTTCCAGATGGCACGCTGGGCCTTTAAATCACAAGATTATATTGAACACCATGTGATTAACTTGAATCAGGGAGATTTTACATTGACATCGGGGGAGGGGCTAGTGCATTTATCTTCTCATTTGCACTGGTTAACCCTTGCTATGCATTTGTGTGCGTGTTTGGGTATGTGACAACGGCGGATAATTGGTTTGTGGGTTCATGAAGGTCCGTCATGTCTTGCATCTGATGCTTGAACTGAAGGGTAACACTGACTCCAGGCTCACATCCACTTGATGTGAAGCGAAGCATTTGACCCAGTGGTACTCCCTGAGCTCAGTGCTGCTATGTGACACATTCTGCTCTTCTGAAACGGCTCATTTAAAAAACAAAATGAACTTAAGCCAATTGGAAGCCATTTATTTAAAGCCAAAATATACACTGTGATAAATTTTAAACGTTGTTCTAGCCGCTTTGTGCGTCGCCGTTCCATAGCAACACAACTACATTAGGCTTAGTGAGTGAGTATTAAGTGTCTTTGAGACTAATCTGTGGTGGCAAATCATTCACTTATTTATCTCTGGTTGGAAAACGCTCCAATCAGGTTGCTTTCAGACAAATGGTTTTTTGAGGTTATTAAAAAGGTGTGAAATATATCTTTACATTTGTGCCGGTGCAGCACTTTTTCTTTCACAGTATGTTAGCAGACCTATACAGTTGTAAACTACTCTCAACTTATTCCATAGGTCAGATGTAGATGAAAATATTACTTTTACAAAATATAATTTGAAGATAATAGATAGACCTATCAATCATTTAAAGCTTGATCCTGAGTGTTGTTTTCCAAAATAAAATGATTTTCTGAGATTTCCTCAGACAAAAATTCTGATGACTGTACTGCTGGACAGGACACAATAAAGAAAAAAAATCCGACATTTAAGGAATAGACTAATTGTTGTACTCCGCACTGATCTTAATCCTAAACATGGTGCCTGACATACTGTCATACAGTGAAAAGATAATGGTTATGTACTTGTTATTCAGTTTCTGTAAATATCTGTTTTCAATTGAGATCAAAACAGAGATGAGACCCAAGCTCATAAAAAGCACATTGTTGGAAATATTAGTTTAATTATGCTAGTTTTAATGCTAGCTTTAACTTTAGCACATGTTGAAATATTAGACTGATCATGATTGTTTTGAGTAGGCCTCAATTTAGGTTAGAATGATAACGATTTGAATAAAATTTGTGATTAATAAAATTAATCAGTAGTTTTTTTTATATTATCACATTCTTAAGAGTGTATAAGTCATATATTTATCTGAAAATGTTTTAGTTCATTGCAACCAGTTGAGAACTAATGAGAAAATATTGAGTGTAACAGATGTTTTGGTATTGAAACTGTTCATGTCTGTTTTAAAAGAGTTTGAAAATATTGTATGAGATGTCCTAATTTTTATAATCAAAATCCGCTGATTGATGCCCTGGGTCAGAGGAGAGGCTAGGAGAGCTCTGTGAGGTTCAGGAACCAGTTTGAGGCAGTTTGAAATGAGAAACACGGATAGCTGATGAACTTTGTTCCCACTTTCTTGAGTAAAATGTTTCCGTATGAAATGAACACATCTATGCGCAGGGATAATAGCTTAGACAGCGATGAATTCATCCCTTGGCCTTGGTAAACACCTGGCCAGCATGGTCGCTGGCATACAGGCAGCACATAATGACGTGTTGCTGTTTGTAGGCAGGCAGAGACCACCTCTAAACGTTACGTTAGAGCGCATCAGAGAGTGGAAGCACGCCTTGATATAAAAGTAATTGAGCTAAAACAGCTGGTCAGATCACTGGGGTGGAACCGTCTTAACTGCCACACACAGTGGTCTCCGAAGGCGCGTCTTCGTATTTTTGTATTTTTCTAAGGTAATCAATTTCTTCTTTGTGACTTTGGTTTCTGATGATTATGGTGAGCTGTTGGTGTGATTTTATGCATTTGATTGTTTGAATAAATTCTGGTTGATTGTTGAAGTTCAACAGTGATTGTTGTCTTTATGGTTTCACTTTTACACACGACATTATCGGACCTGGGCAGACGAGATAACAACGAGCAGCAGGTAGTAAATATATCTCGCTTTCTCAACAACCTGCTACAAACAAAACCTTTGTTGTCATTGCACCTAAGAAGCCAAGTTATTTTGAAAATAATGAGTCTGATCTTGAGTAAACGGGACTTGCTGGACTTTTACTTGCTCTTGGTTTATTTATTTTAGTCCTGCCAGGTTTTCTCTAGCGTTGACACAAGATCTGCTGTTCAACAACCATTTACCTGGTTGACTAAAAGGCTGTCCTACCATCAGTTCACATCTCTTTCAAGTTAATAAAACCCCCACTAAAGTCAAACTTTGGTTGAGAGCTTTCATTGCCAATTAAATAAATGAAATGGCTCTTTATGCTGCTGCCACTTCAAAAACTTTGAGAAAGCTTGGCAGAAACTGCAGCATCTGTTCGCTAACATTAATTAGCAAAACTGTATCTTGAGCCAAATGTTGGGGAGATTAGCAATGATCCTCAGGCACTTCAGGTGGTTTAATTAAGAAGCTCTGAATAGAAAACCTGAAAGTGGTCAAACTTCAACATTTATTTATGCATTTGCTTCAGATCAGCTAAAAATATTTCTTCAAAAACATCTACAGTTCCAACAAGAGCACACTTGAAAGCCACATAAGCCTTTTGGTTCATGTATAAGAAATTATTTTTTACATGAAAAGGATTCAAATTTAATGAGGCATACACAAGGTTTTATTGTTTTTATTTCATTGAAATGAAAACTTTCCAGCTTACTCCTATTGAAGAGCTACTTGGAAACCTATATGTGTGCTCCCTACAGTGTTTTTTTTACACATGCAGTCTGTTTTGCATGTTTTGGTCTTCAAAGAGGAAGTTCTATTACACTTATGTGTCACTCTTGCACAGGCCCAAAGCATGATCAATCAGGTCATTTGCTTAGCAGATGGATGCTTATTATTTTCAGTCATTTCTGCACCCTTTTAACAAACATTTTAACAAAATTTATCTTTAATAATCCATATAGGTTCTCATTTCTTAATTCCTCTTTTCATTTGAATTAGTTTTTTTTTTCAACATCAGACATAAGTTAAGAAACATACGTTGTTATAAAAATAACCTAAAATCTGTGCAAAAGCAATTAAAACAAATCAGTGGGGTGAATTGCAGTAGCAAGGATCCTGTGATGGCACTGGGAGGTCTGTGCAAGTGCACAGGGACATGATAAAAAAACTGTGTTTGTGCAAGTGCTCCACAGCTGAATTAGTCTCCTAAATAATTTCTTCCGGCTGTGCTCTGCCAAACATTGTACAATGTTTGACATAAATTGCCAACTTGATTTACCTAGGTTCAGTACAAGCTTCTCTGGGTTTCAACAACTCCATTTTGACTTCCACTCTTCTTGTTATTTAATATTTGTAAGTACATTTAAATTGTGAAAATTACTACATTTTCTGCCATCTTTTGATATATGAGCATTAATTATAGCTTCTTAGGGTTTGCTTAAGAAGTTTTGAGGATTCAGACCCTTTCCAAGGCTTTTAAATTATGTCCTTATTTTGACATTGTTTCAGAGCTTTAAAAGTTTGAGCTTCACTGAGTTGACTAGGGTCTTAAGCAACACAAGACAAAAACAAAGTTCTTGTTTTAGCACAGAAAATCGTCTACTTTGCTGTATAATCTTCTTTCCTAATAACTGGAAGTGACAAATATATTGTCACTTGCAAAATAACTTCCTGTAGTTATTTGTAAATGATACATCATTTTATCAGGCTTTACTTATTTCCTCATTTTCCATAATCGTCTACTGTAGACGATATTCATTCATAAAATTATGCCCACCGAAAGGTGAACCTGAATAATAGTTTTTCTGTTGAGGTTCTGTTCATTTTTGTAGTGCAATCGTCTTTCCTTTTTTTTTTTTTTTTAACGCCTGACTTCTTAGGATATGAAATTAAGTGTTCTGCAACTAGGCCTGTCACGATAACAAATTTTGCTGGACGATTAATTGTCTAAAAAAATAATTGCGATAAACAATAATGTTTCAAGACCTTTTGACACTGATTTAATGGAAATGACTAATAATGCATGCGATTTCCTGGATGGGCACTTTATTTTCAAAAGAACACATAACACTGGAACTGATAAACTAAACCAGTTCCAGTGTTAATGGATTCTGAGTCTCCATTAACAAAAAACGTACTTGAATAAAAACTAAACACCATAAAGTCAAAGTGGAAATAAATACTGCATTCAACCAAAAGAGTGCAGATTATGAAGTCTGTATACTATATTGTCCTTCAGTAATCACTAGATTTAAATAGAGAATCTGGGCACATCCGACCACCTAATGCAATGGTTCACACTACACGATTTTTTGCCCCTATTTTCCCCTTATGACAATCTTAGATCGTTGGTCCATCTAAGATTGTCGCTGGTGAATTCGTAACCGATCATCCTGTAGTGTGATTTAGATCGTCGTGGCCGCTCCGATCTAAATCAGGAGTTTTCCCCGACTCGGAGCTTAACGCTGAATGAGAAAGGTAGCCAATCAGAAAGCGCGGATTCTCCTCCTTGCTTTTTGAGGGGAAATTACGGAGGGGAATCCCAAACAGCTGACACGGTGCAACACGAAGTCCAGCGGACATCGGAGATGATATGTGGAAACATTAATATTTATTCAACATTTCGTGTAAAGAATATAGAAATGACAAGGAGAGGAGTTGAAGGCAGTTGATAAACCCGGTAAGTTTTCAGCTGTTTAACAGTTCTTTGTTAAATAGGTTACAATGATTTTCATTCAGTCCATGACTTTACGCTGACTCTAGCCACATGCATCACAGGTAGATTCTAGTGAAGCCTTGATTAATGCCTGATTTTAAAATTACAAGGGCAAATTATTTTGTGCCCTTGTGGCTGGACACCCCATGGCACGATCGAACCCGATCGAACCGTTATACCTAGGATTTCTGTCGGCTAATGTGTCTCTCAGGTTTTGAAAATGGGCCGACAATCGGCCGACAACTTGTGTAGTGTACACTGGACATTACACTACGGAAATGAGGAAAGGAGGGTCAGTGGAGAGCACCGGAGGTGAGCCATTTTTCATTCCGTGTCATCAACAGAAAAAAAAAGGCAGGAAGAGACGATAAAGCCTATAATTAAAATGAGGTCGATAGGTTTAATGTATTGTGCGATTAATTGATTTATCGCGACAGGCCTATCTGCAACTGGCTGTTTCATACTCACTATGCGTCAGTTTCTTACACAGCAGAGGACATTTTTGACCCTGACAGTCTTGTCCCGCATCAGTGTCTGACCTCACAATTACGTTTCTGGTACAGAATTTTCATAAACGCTCCTAAACCTTGTGAAAACCCTTTCCGGAAGAGTTGAAGCTGCAAATGGAGGGACGACATCATAATAAACGCCAACGATCAGGAATGTGATATCACTAAAGTTAATATTTGTGTGAAAGCAAATGAGCAAATAATTTTGGCATTATATTTTAAGTACGAGCTAGAGGTTTTTAGGAGTTACTAGATTGTTCAGGAGTCTGATAGTCAACTGCCTGAATTTCAGAACAACAGCTAATTAAATCACGTAAATCACAAATTGACCTTGAGTTTTTTTTGGCCTTGCATTTTTTTGCTGAGAAAACTTGCATCCCAGCACCTATAGGTTCCCAACACACACACATACACACATGGGAAAACCTCTGTCTGCAGAATCAACTGCCACTTCTCAGCAGGATGTCGGTAAGATCATCTAAAGTTGCTAAGGGGGATTGCTTAACAAAGCAAAAAAATGTCTGAGATGCTCAAATTCCACAGATAGACAGGAAGTCTGTTCTTACAAAGTAGGTATCAGACAAAACGGCACAATATCTCATGTTCTTAGCCATGACTTTTCTGATTAGAGCTCTTTTAATATTTAAAGGGTATGAAATATTGTGCGATTATATATTTCTTTTATGGTACATTTGATTCTTAGTCCTTATTGGATCATCTTTTTAGTTTAACTGAAATATTTTATTAACACTTTGACTGAGTGCCCAGCTGATATTATCCATGTTCTCTTTTGGCCAGGATGGAAGCAGGAAGGGAAATGTGTTATCTCCACTGTATGTGGAGACCAGCATAAAGTGACTTGCATCCTGAAATTAAGAGTTTGATTTACTAAAGAGAGGCACAAACAGAACACAAATGAGTTTGGTTAGTTTGGATGTAACTGGTGTTCTTTGGGACAGACTCCTGCTTATTTATCTGACCTCCTGCAGCTTTCAAATCACTTAGATCTAAGGATTACTTGCTTTTAGCAGTGCAAAGGTTAAGGCAGGTCTACAGGCTTCATCTCACCTTTGGAGTTGCAGAACTTAGAATTTGAGGTTAAACATCCTCCAACTTGTCAATGTTTTGGCTTTAAATACACTATAAAAGTTGTTTTATTGTCCTGTTGTCTCTTTTTATTGTCTTCTTTGCTCTATTTTTTAGAATCTGTTACATAATTAAAAAAAAGTCACACATGAATAACAAATAATATATTTGAAAACAATGCAGAAGATATGTAATATGTATGTTAACTTTTAGAACAAGAACAGTTTGCATATTTGGCAAAATATGCTTGAAATGAACTGAATTATAACTTTTTTATGACTTCATTCATTTTCAGTTTGAGCATTTTTTTGTGTTCATTTATGTTACCATATTTTTTTTCCCTTTTTATGCAAATCTATTGGGGAAGCTGTATTTAAAAATTACGGGCATTTTTAGCTTGAAGTAAAATCTTTTACTTCTGCGTAGCAATACAATAGTCACATTAATTATTTAGTAAATCAGGACATAGTGCCGGTGTTTTTTCTATGAAACAATGAAGACAAATATTATAGCTCGCTGAAAGATTTTAGTTATTTCTTTTGAAGATCTGTTCATAGAATGCAGAATTTAAAATGCTTTAGTTACATTAAGAGGAAAGAGCACTGTTTTGATAAAAAAAAAAAAAGACCGCAATAAATCTTATGGTCTCAGTTAAAAATAAATGTAAAGATTATTTTAGATATGGTTCACTTCATAATATTAGCCAAAGGTTTCACTGTCATTAATGGTTTGAAATGTTGAGTTGGCAAAAAGAACAAACTCGGCAGGGAATCTCTGTGAAGTATGAAGTTCAAAGAGGACATCATTATTGAAAGAGAGGCCCAAAGAGACCAATGGTAAAAAAAAAGAAAAGAGGTCTCATAGGTATACCAGTCTTTCAAGGATAATGCATGCACAGAGGGACGCCAAATAAGTCCTATTTTAAAATGCAAAGCATTAGTGAGACACTAGAAAAGGAGTAAGAACAACCACCATATTGCAGCTCTGTGAAGCACTAATCGATCTGAAATTTAGGCTGCGTTACAGAATATAATATTGGACAATACGGATTGACCAAATTGATCAAATTGAACAGCCTATGAGGCATTCTAAACTGTTGTGTGTTACAAAGCAAATTACACCAAACCTTTTTTTCCCGGCTGACCCTACTCACCCCAAATCCTCAGCCTATTTTGGCCTGTTTGATTTGTGTGTTTACACTGCAGTGCTGTTTATGTGAATTCTGTTTGCTGTTGCTGAGGGAATCGCTCTTTCCTCTCGTGTAGCCCCCTGTGCGGAAAACGGATAAGGTTTCTCAGCAAAAACGATAACCAGTGATTCTGTCACAGCTTTTACCGTTTAACTTAAGCAAAGATGTCAAAGCCGCTGTGCAAAAATGCAACGTGACATGTTTTAAGTCTACTTTCACCTTCACCACATTTGTCAGAAATTAAACAGACACTCCATTCTGGTTTGTAATTCAATGTTGTAAAAGCTGAGCATGTGATCCTAGCAGTTTCATTCTAAAAAGTTCTTTAAGTTTAGAAGAAGGTTAGAATTTTAACAGCCTTTCCATTAGATTAGACCAGTGTGTCCCAAAGTTAGCTATTGCCAATTCTGGAATTGTATTATTACAATGTGCATATTGCATTTAACTGCTTGGACTGTAATTCATGTTAGGTAATGTTTCAGTACCATGCATGTTTGTCGTTCAAATGCAAAAAACAAGTCTTTGACAATGACTAATGTTAAAGATACATTAGTCATTTTTGTTGCCAGAACAGTAATAAACCAAACCAGAAGCAGCTTTTTGAGTAAAACCTTGTGACTCAGATGAAAATAATACATAATAATACATTTAGTTTGTTTTCCCCGATGCTGGATACACTACTTATCATCTGGGGTTTATTTTTAGTTTTTTTATTTTAGTGCAGAATAATATGTATCAAGACAAGAAATTGTAGACACTTTTTTTTCCATAATTTGTAGTTTTTTTTCAGTAACCTCAAACATTTTAAATAACTATTTCATTCAGACCATTGGTTTGTGGTTTCAAGGCAAAATTTGTTCAGCTCCTTTTTCAATGGAACTATGAACACACTTTAAATTTGGGGTAGCTGAATGATTTCAAAATAAAAATCATCTGAAAAACACAGACAGAAAATATGTTGGATTTTCATAAAGGCTTGACATTGTAAACAACACAAGTTCAACATGTTTATCCTAAAACACTGTCGGTCCATAATTTTGTGTATTTCTATAAAGTGCACCAATCTTTTATCAGGACCTACTTTGGGTCTTGTTGTTTCCTTGTCCCACTGCCAGGTCTTATGTTTGCGTCTTGGCTTCAAAATAGTTGTAAAAATAAAAAGTATTCAACTGTATGTTTACAGTTTGTAAAAGTTTACTGTACTGAGTATTAATCTGAGCATCGGGTAAACTTTTAAAAGTCTAAAAGGCAAAATATGCTGTTTGACAGCTTAAAGTCAAACTCTTTCATTGTGTAATATAAAGAAATGGGTAGTAGACAATAGAATATACGACTAAGGATATCTACATGGCTTTTTACTGTTTGGCTTAAAGGTTTTGTTAGCAAAATCTGTAAGCCGTGAGATAATTGAAAGTTACGTTGTCCCTTTTGCCTTTCGTCTCTTTTCATTGAGTGTTTATTTATTGATTTGTTGGCAACATTAGGAGTAAATAGGGGCTTGGAGTCAAATGATTGGGCAGTACAACAAGAGATCTAAGCAAAGTTAGGGCCATCTCTTTTGTTCTGGCAGATCCAAGAGTAACTGGCTTAACATCAATAGAGTGTGGAAACCTTTTGACTTATTCCGAAATCTATTTCCCTGCGTTTTTGTAGTGTCTTCTGTGGTTTTAAAACATCTGCTACATTTATCTTTCTTGAAATTGTCTAGTGTATACTTTTCCCACTGTCCACTGTTTCTGTCTGGTATTATTCCTCTCTCCTTCCCCCTTTCTAATGTCAGTCATGCTCTGTCCTCATTGCAAGCTGCTCCACATCTTCACCCTACTGCTTGTTTCTTTGTCAGACAAAAGGCCTCTGATCTGGGCTCGACGCCAACCAGGTTAGCTTTTCTCTTTTTGGTGCATCCCCAGGCGGTTTGAGATTAACGTGTGACTTAATCTCTCTTTCATGGGCTTTATAGACGAGTTCAACAATGGGCTGTCAGGAGTGTCTGGAGAGGAGGTCAATGACTGTTTCTCTTGTCTTTTTCTTTTTTGGTGTGAACTGTCAGTCCGGTCGTTTTGCTCTACAGAACTTGGCACTAAGATGCTGTTTAACAAAGTAAATGAATGCTGTAAAATGTGATATTAACTATAGTTTTTCAGGTCATAAAGTGAAGGAGTCAAGAAAAAGTGACAATCAAAAAAAAAAAAAAATAAATATATATATATATATATATATATATATATATATATGTATAAACACCCTTAAAGGGTTTTTCAAGCTTTATTCTATTAATTAGTTTCTTAAGTAATTTATATTCTCATTAGTTTAGTCATCAATTAGAAATCTTCTGGCTGTGTGTTAAAGACAAAAGTAACATTTTGCTTTTAACATTGATCTTAACAATTTTTTATGTGTAAACTATTAAGAATATAAGATGCCAGCTGGAATTCAGTAATTTATTTATTTTTATTAATGGTACAAATAAAGTGTCTTCAAGTGCCATATTTATCTGGTACATGCATTTTAAAAAGTTCTAAAAACAAAATAAGACTTAAGATCCTGTTTAAACCACAGATAATCTAATGGGGGAAGAAAGCATGGGTATAAAAATAACCTGTTTCATTTCAGTAGATAATTTTGATACTTATAGAAAACTAAATTTGGCTGAAGGAATGAAGCAGGAAACAAACATCATCTCCTATAACACCATGTTTGGTTGTTATCATTCCTCCCAATTGACAGGAGGCATAGTTCTCAAGTCTGCTAACCCAGGTTGTCACTGAAAGTTAAAACATTTTCTACTTTTTATTTTTGCAGAAAGTAGGATACAATTATGCCGGCGGTGGATGAGAAATGTATACACTTATTCCAACTAATTTTAAACATTTAGAAGTAAGGGACATTACATTTCTTTATAACTAATTCATATTTGTTTCTTTTTGCCTGCAAGCTCAATTTACCACTGCAGCACAGCTAGCTAAGAAGAAGCTAGAAAAGCATCGGTTAAAAACTCAACTGAGATTATTGGTTAAAAGTTGTGTTTTACTTAATCAGTTTAACGTTTTCTTTTTGCCACAATAAGTAGCCTCTGTTGACAAGTTCATATGTTGTGGCTGTGTGTTCAATAAGGCTGACAAAAGCTAAAGCAGTTTGTAAATTGCATATCTTGTGAGAGAGGCAGTTTATCAAGGAAACTTTCATCAAAAGGCAAAATATAGCACTTGCTTAAACAGACATGTTTATGACACAGATTCACACGTTTAACTTATCGGCACCCTGTCAGGAATTATTTGAACTGAGTCGACATAATTTGAAGCATTTCACAGCTTGAGGGAAGATTGAGATAACAGTTTGAAGGAACTGTATAGACGACACCAGGTCAGACGTTTCAAACGGAGAGATTATGGTTGCTGTAGAAAGATAAAAGATGGATTGGTGTCTGAGAGGCGGGAGAGACCGAGGGAAGGTGGATCCTCCAAAGAAAAGGTGAGCGAGATACACAGATGGAAACAGAAGATTGAAATAAATTAAAAAAGCGAGACGGGCAAATCTGTATTGTGGCCCAACACTGAATGGTGCCTTTCTGAGCAATAGTTAGAAGGACACTGAGGCGTGAGTCCCTGTAACCACAGCAACTTCACAGGAGCTCTGTGACAGACTGATAATAGAGTGAGAGAGGAGTTCCTTTTCTCTTCTTTACCCCTCCCTCGCTTCTTCCCTCCCTCCCACTTGTTCTCACTCCCATTCCTCCCTTTGGCAAGTTGCTGGATTCTCACATCTTTACGCAATTTTCTTTGATGCAGCTGGCCTGGTGTGTGTGTTTGTTTTTGTTTTTCTTAATTTTACACGTAAAGTTTGAGCAGCAGCCTCATGGATGCTGCTTCCAGCAGCTGAGGGAATAACTCTGAGCGCTTATCTCTCTAGTCACTTTTATGGACGCTTGCAATTGTTTGAGGATAAAATTTTCCGGGAAGCTGTTTTACATTGGAACAAGGGGAAATGTGCTCTAAAGGTACTGTCTCAGCCCGTGATTCTTTTGTCTACATTTCAGAGGCTGTGCTGTCGAGCCATGGTGCTGCCCCTGAGACTGATCAGCCTGAGAATATGCAATGCTTAACAGTAAGTACTACTTAGCATTTTTCTTTTTATTCTATGTCCTTGTGTAGATTCAGCGATTCTCCTGTCTGTGTGGTTGCATGTGAACGTTCTCAATATGAATCGTCAAATGTGCATGAGCATAATTAATAGTGCTGTTGCTGTGTTTTTCCTGAAGCTACAATATTTCCCTTCAGAGATGTTTAACTTTTTAATTTTAGATTACTGCGTTAGTGCTTTGTCTTTTTATTTATTGTGCAATTATGTGTGTGCACATGAATGGATAGGCCTATTTAAAACAAAATAGTTGACCCATGACTTAGCATTGTGCCAAACAAAGTCATCACACAGAAGCATGCCTTCAGTAAGATAGTTACTGCACAAATTCCACGTTGCACGTTCTTTGCAGCCGTAGCAACTAATTAAATTACGTATCTGAGCTTTCAGCAGTGAATAGAGGATGAAGTATTCCTTTTTGAGACGAGGTTTGTCAAAAATGCCTGCTTTCATGTGAATTGCATGTGGAGCAGAAAATTGAAATGGTGTAGTCAGATAGAAGTTACTATATCTTGATTAGTTTTTTTATGCACTCTCTTCTTTATATTTTCTGTTTAAAATATTTCAAGGCATGAGATAATTAAAGAGACTGCACATCAGTGCCATAGGTGATGCTCTGCATTAATTTAGTGAATAGTAGACAGACAATAGAGACAGCTCAAATCAAATGAGCCATTAAAGCAAAGGAATACTTACGATAGCTTGAAAAGAAAATATATGTGCACAGACCTTAGTCCATAGTGAAAAAAGAGGTTTTCTACATTTATGAATCGTGCTTTTTCAAAGCACGATTCATATCGTGCTTTGAAAAAGTGTTTTTAACTTATGTTGTTTGTGTCAGCTGAATGAATAAAATCACATTTAGTAGAAAAGAATAGCTTGAATAAAAACAGAAAGAAACTTCCAAATGATTATTTCATTTTGAATACATAGAAAGCAAATCTGGTTCTTGTTAAATTATTAAATAATTGTGAATAACCACATTTATTGGATATCTGAGCTCAATTTTGCAAGATCATTCAAGCCTGTAGAATAAAGTAAAAAAAAAAAAATCAATCAATCAATTAATCAGGTTCTCTCTCTCTCTCTCTTTCGATAGATAGATAGATAGATAGATAGATAGATAGATAGATAGATAGATAGATAGATAAACATGTAGGACCTGGCAACATGAAGTAGGCTAAAAAATCGCAAAAGTAAAGCTTTCATGCTCAGATCTAAAAAAAAAAAAAAAAAAAAAAAGTGTAAAGACACAATGTGTTTTTTCACAATTTGTGAGCCAAGTCAGAACCATCGGATTTTACATTTATCATTTGTTTATTGTTCAATAATCTGTGTTTTATTCTGATTAAAACAACTCTGCAGAGAACAGTGGCATAAAACTGATGCCAAGTTTCAGCTCCACCTACATTTAACCAGTTTTACATTGTACTTAACTAGTTTTCCAATTACATAAATATATTAATATTTTGGGTGTATTGGTTTGCTATTGGTTATTTATGGTTCATTGTGTTTGTATTAGTTTTTTTTTTTGGTATCTCATAATTCAGGTGCATAAAGGTAATAGTTTCTGGATGCAACTACAACTATTTCTATAAAGCCTGACCATAAACTTGAAGCAGAAAGTCAGAAAATAGCACAGACTGTTCAGCTTTAGCAGTTGCTTAATAAAAGATGCTGGGGGACCCTTTCACCTTGGTTTGGTTAAAAAAGATAAAGTGGGTCATAGAGACAGCTGTACCCTACGTTATGTTTGTTGCTGTGGTTTGGTGACCCGTACTTTAACTCTGACTAGGCACCCCTGTGAACGGTCAGTCTGTCATAAGACCAGTTGACTTCTCCCATTCGCCCTGTCAGGGAGGATTGTGTCACTTCAACAAGTACCGTTTGGGGAGAATAATTCAAACCATAAAGAATGTTTTAAAGAAATTTTTAACAATTAACTTCAGAAAAATGGTTGAATTAACAACTTATTCTCTGATACTGTCAAGAGTCAAATATTAATCATTTGCTGGTGTTACTTCAGCTGAATATATAAACAAAGGCTCACTGCAAACTGAGCTGGTGCTGGTACCAATTTTGGAATAAATTTAATATTGTTTAAATTATATTAAAGTTGTAAAAACATGGCTCCAGATTCTGAACATTCAGTTAGATTTTGCAACCTGACAAAGTCCTGGGATCACCACAGTCAGATGTTACATTGCAGATCTTTCTGGATGGTTTTGATTTGTTTTATACATTACTTTAGCATAAATTGGGACCACTGTGTGATGCAATACATCGGTTCTATCCATCCATCCATTTTCTTTACACCCTTGTCCTTTGTGGGGTTGGCAGGGTTGCTGGTGCCTATCTCCAGCTAACCTTCCGGGCGAGAGGTGGGGTTCACCCTGGACAGGTCGCCAGTCAGTCGCAGGGCAGCACAGAGACAGACAGGACAAACAACCATGCACACACACACTCACACCTAGGGACAATTTAGACAGACCAATTAACCTAATAGTCATGTTTTTGGACTGTGGGAGGAAACCGGAGTACCCGGAGAAAACCCACGCATGCACAGGGAGAACATGCAAACTCCATGCAGAAAGACCGGGGTCGGGAATTGAACCCAGAACCTTCTTGCTGTAAGGCAACAGCTCTACCAACTGCGCCACTGTGCAGCCCACATCGGTTCCACTTCTACCTAATTATTGTTGAGATTTTATTTGTTATCCCTCTCCGTTATATCCTAGAGAACAGTATGAACATGATGGGATGTGCCTGTAAATATTTTGGGACAAGTAAAAGTAAGAGTTTCTTTAAAATTTACTACTACAGTTAAATGACAACTTTATAAAAGCATTGTGTATCAAATTAAATGGTTCTCATCCATTTCAGCTGTTTTCATTTCAGATCACTAGAGCATTAATGAATTTATTAAAGGGAGTATTAGGTAAAATAAACTTTTTTTTTTAGCTTTACATCATGCTATAATGTTATTCCCTCATCAAAACCATACCTGGAGTGTTGCCTTGATTCTTTCATGCATGTCTGAGAAATCCTTTAATCTCCACTGGCAACCTTTCAGGGGCCTAAATGCTTTCCGTCACCAAGCACCACCTTTTCCATGCGGCTTCTTCCCGGAGCTGCAGTCACCAAATCAAGCATCCGCCTCACAGAGCACGCTTATCCCGTGACTTCTGTAAAATGAGCTCAGCTGAGGCACAGTTCCACCAAGTGTTTGCTAATTGCTGCTGGCTAGTCTGAAGGTTCTGAGTGAGGGAGTTGTAGGGGAGGGGTGCTCTGTGAGGTGGAAGCTCTGAAGCTTGGGAACTGTGGAGTAGCTGTGCTTCGAAGGTGGTGCTCGGTCCACCCAGTCATTTTGCATAGATAAATAGTTGCCATGGGAGATCAAAGGATTTCTTAAACGTCCATGAAAGAATCAAGGCAACACTTCAGGTATGTTTATTATAAGGGGATAATATTAGAACATAATTTAAAGCTCAAAAAGTTGATTTTACGTAACACTGTCCCTTTAAAGAGTCGAAGGCCCAATTTCAAGGCGTAAATTGCAAAGTCAAAATTTTTTTCAGTCATGTGATTTTAAACAGTTCAGCTTCTAATGAAGTCTTCTGTAATTAACCACGTTTGAACTAAACCAGGAAATTGTCTACAAAAATGCCAGATACTCCAATACTCACGTTGGAGACCACTGTGGATGTCGTAGGTAACTTAGGTGGAAACACACTCAATTCTCACACGGAAATTCTCACATTTGTATTTGTGATTGGTCGCTTCCTTTCTCTGTTCCCTCCCGCCTTCTCCCACTATCCGGCTGAGTCGGAGTAACATATGATTAAGCAGTCTGTGAAGCACATTCTCAGGAGAGATTTAAATCAGACAGGGGAGAGCACAATCACAGACTAAATTAGGGGCGAATGGAAAACCTTTCAGTCTTTCTCCTCTTTTCACTTCAAGTTTTTTGTTGCCTTATTCTTGTTTCTTTCCAGACCACTGAATGTTTTCCTCTCTCACTGTGCAGTGCTCTCCTTCACCTCGTTGTCCTCTTTTCTCTCTCTCTCTGTTCCATGTCATTTCTGTCTCTGTCACCCCATGGTCATAACCCTGACAAGACAAAGAGCTCCATGGTACCATCTGCTGCCCGCTGCTTACTAGCTCAGACATTTTCCGTGTTTGTTGGACTTGCACATGAACCGCTTTACAGATCTGCATTTTATTTCAGCTGCAGTGTTTATTTATTTATTTACTTGTTGCAAGTTAAACTATGTTTGAGAGGTGATTTGTGACCTTTAGAAATTGTGCCGTTCAAAAGTAATGTTGGGATGATCTCTCCATCTAGAAAATCCCGTAACCCTGACACGCTGCTCATCCACTTTATTTCCCATATAAGCATTTAAATAAATGTACAAGCAAAGGAGAAAATAGCAGCTCCCTAATGTAATGGACAGGAGGTTGCATGTTTGTGAATGTTAGCAATAGTTCCACCTTGGGTATGTTGTCCCCCAGCATCACTTTGCTTGTCAACCAGCATTAGCTCCTTAACAGCCCCTGTGGGAATGGACTTGACAAGTCTGTCCATTAGGGAAAAGATGAAAAGGAATGGTGAAGGGTACAGGAAGAGAATAGAAAGTTTTTTTTATTTTTAACTTTGTAAAAATTTGTAATATGGTGTATCTTACAGCTGTAAGATCCCGCTGGATCTTACAGCTCTGTTTCTTTATTTTTCTCCTTCATTTGATATGAAAGGATTGTAATAGAAGCTGAAAGCGGCACACACATGTTCGGAGAGAGTAAAAATTCAGATCTAAGGATGAGTTTTTCATTACCATCACTGTATGCATAAATCAGTTACAGTTCATCTTAATCAGTTTGAGATCTGCTCTGGAGACAGATGGCAGTGTTGGCCTCTCAATAAGTCTGCTCACAAATTCAGCTCAGATTTAAACAGCTCTTTGTATGCTATTTAGTATATTAGTATATCACTTAGAAGTAATGTTGTACTTTTAACATATATATATATATATATATATATATAGTCAGGATAGTTACATTTCTTGCTGAAATTATGAGCCACTTGTTAAATGAACTTAACTTGGCCTGTTTAGAAATCTTAATCTATCATGACATATAGTTTATGTGATGAAATGCTCTTGTCAGTTACTAACATTCAAAATGAAAATGAGAAAAATGAAGCTTTTACTCTTAAAAACTTGATTGAATTTGTCTCTGATATTGAATATGCACCAGTCAGGCTTTTTATGGACTATGCCGACTTTTATAGTTCGATGAAGGAGTTTTACAGTTCATCATAACCACTCTCCCCTAACTTTAAAAAACTTATTAAACTCCAAAAGATGCGCCAAAGCACAAAGTACATCCTGTTGATTGGTGTGTTTATAGATGGACGATGGTTTGCATTGTTTTCTATTAAACAGTTTCTTAATTCACAACTTTCATGTTTCTCCTACAACTAGGTTTGCACAACAAAATTATCAATTCTTATTTATTTATAGCTAGATTTCAGTTCTTATTTTGATTTGAGAAACAAAGCTAAATTACCTCTGAAGGGTATTTGAAGTAGTTTTAGGGTTGAATTCGAGGAATTGCTCAGGTCCAAGAAGATTATTTTAATTCTGCCTTTCAAATAAAAGTAAAACATTCTACCTATAGTGTTGAAACTTGTGTTGTGTAATTATGACTGTGTAATCAATCTATTGCTGTTCAAATTCCAACTGCAGTGAGCTGTGAGTCTGAACTTGGCCTTAGACCCATCTTGTGTGTTCACTGGCTTGGAAGAGACGTCCTCCTTTGATAGCTGTTTATTCAGGTCAGAAAGAGTGAGATGGGGAGACACAAAGTAAGACAGAGATCCCACACTGCTGAAAACCAGATTGGCCTTGCCTGGCTCCTCGTCAAGCTTTTCAAAACTCTTCTTTCAGTCCTCTGCCCGAGATGTGTTTTCTTCTCTCCCTCTAATCCGTCCTTCTGCCCATTTAGAGGTGAACAGCGCAGTGTGAAAGAGAGAGAAAGTGTTTTTGTGAGCTTGATGGCTAACCCTCGCCCTTTGAAAAGGCAAACAGGCACAGGCTACCATTACCACTGGCATGAAGAGACCCTAAAACAATGGTGTTTTCTGCCACTTTATTAACGTTGTAGAGACAAGTGCAGCATTGCTCCTCTGTCACTTCTCTGTCCATGTTTCATCCCACGAGCCAGGCATCCAAGCAATTAAAGGAGAAAGAGGCACGCTGGGAAATAATGGGGCTGCTAAGGGTGAGACAGGCCACTGCAGTATTGGTAATTAAAGAGGGCTTTTCCCCTGCTCTCCTTTTAATGCGTTTATTATTTGCAAAAGTCCGTGCGGATTTTTAAAAAAACAGTTATGTTTGGATAACTAGAAGAAGAGGGAAGCGGGGGACTTTTTAAGAGTTCGCAGGCCTGTGAATTTCCGTACGTAGTGGTTTGAGGTGAGCGGGAACAGCTGAAAGGAAAAGCAGAGGAAATATGGAAGTTGAAAGCATAACAAACAACCACAAGGTCTGGACGTAGACTGGGGAGTGTGGGAACGATGCTGGAAAGAGTATGATGAGGTGTGAAGTGTGTGTGAGAGTAAAGCATGTCCCTGAGCAAATCTGGTGTCATTGTGTTTTTGTTGGGGGAAACGAGGCCATTAAAATCTCTTGGACACAAAATGTTGTGGTCAATTTGAAACTTTTTGCATTAATAACCCCAGCATTTGGAGATTGACACGACTGTGATGCTCCTATTTTAATAAACTTTTTATTGCTACTATTTTGTGTGAATGTGTCTCTGCCATGCCACCTATGTTGGAACTGTAGCACCTCTCGCAACCTCATAGTGAGGACTCAGGAAGCAAACTGGCCTTATCGGAGGCAGACACACAAAGCCGCTCGGCCTGTAGGATGGCGAGGTATGCATAAGTGCATGCGTGTCGGTGTGTATGTGTGTGTTTTTTGGTGGGGGGTGGGTGTTGTTGAGGTGGGAGGCACTTCCTCCTATTCTTCTACTGTTGAAGAGTTCCCATGAGCACCCCTGCCAGGAGCTACAGTGTGGCCTCAGCAGGCTGAGCCAGCGCCAGTCTCGCCTGCGTGACGCCACTACATACACTCACACAGCTGATCTCAGTAGCTTCTGCTGCTACTGTTGTTCTGGACACTCTTGGCACAGAGCGGACAAGACAAATGTAAGTTGGACGGAGAGAAGGAACTCGAGAGTGGAGATTTGACCAAAGTTGACGGACAGTAAGCGAGACATTTGGAAGCTGCGGTTGTGAAGAAAGTGATGGAAAGCTTGCATACGTGAATGTGGATTGATGTGCTTGAAAGGAAGACGGTGCAACTGGAGGTCAGTGGTTAAAAAAAAAACAAGACAAAAAACTTGGATTGAGTCAGTTTACCCAAAGTTAATGCAGAGAAGATTCAAGTGTGGTTGAAGATACCTTAACTGAACCGACAACTGGGAAGTCCAGCATTAAGGTCACCATATCCACCTTTTGGAAACTATCATGATGATACACAACACGCTGAAGTCCACTCAGCCTTCAGAAGCCAGCCACAGGAGAACAAACTCTGCCGCTCAAAGAAAGCTGTGGCGATACTCTGGCTGCAGAGGGGGAAACCAGGTGGAAAGCCACCGTCGCAGTGTGTGCGTCTTGACTGCTGACCTAAATGGTGGAGATGGTGGAGGGAGAGGAGGCGGTGGTGTAATGCACACTATCCACGGGCTGTGTCACCTTTGCATCGGATGCAGGCTGCCTCAGGTGTGTAAAAAATAAATAACAGGAAGAGGTAGTGAAAGGATGGAGCGGGGTTGTTGTTAAAAGATGCATTAGCTGTTTGGTATCAATCTGTGTCACACCACTTTAAACACTAGCACATCTTTTTTTATTACTGAAGAGTCAAATGCACTTTTTATGGTCTTTCCACGAGTAAATGCAGGGGATGTCCGGATGCATTTCTTTTAAAATAGGGGCACAAGCTCTCTGTTTTTAAATTATTTATCCTCTCACATTGTCAGAGAAAGATCTGATGGAGGAAAAAAAAAACAGAAATGGACACGTTAGCGAAAGGATACAAATTATTAAAAGCTGCAAGGAATAAAAACCCGAGGGGAAAAAACACGAAGAGACAAGTTAATTGTTCCCAATATAAAAAGCTGTTGCAGCTTGAGAATAAGGTTGAGATCACATGACAGAAATACAGCAGAACATGTCGTTAGATTTAGCAACTGAAAATATCTAGCCAGATAACATTGTTTAATCGTGCAGTTATCATGACATGCCTGGTAAATTTCATTTAGTCTGTGTTAAACTGTCAGCAGTTAATGTTTACCCTTTCCTGCACTGCTGGAAAGTAGATAAGACATGTCCTGCAATCATCGGATGGAGACTGGAGACTGACCTGCTCCTCCCTTTATACAGTCGGGTCCAAAAATCATGGCTTGACATTGTGGCGTGGGAGTCAAAGGGACATAGTCAAAAAAACAAAACAAAACGTAAAGATATAGGCAGAGGAGCTTTTTTCTTTTTATCACATCCTAATTTGATAAACAATAAATAAATATAGCTTGATTTTAAAATGCCCAGTTAATCTTGCCATTTTTTTTTTCAACCAAATACTAGTTAAATACCAATAAACTCATCAACCAGTTTTCACTCAGTTTTAATCAGCAGGTCAAATTTTAAAAGTTTAATCATAAATTGTTTTGTTTGTTCATTCTCATCAACACTTTTAGCTCTTGCTTTTTTTATGCAACCTATTCTTTCATGCACTTTGTTTTGAGTTCAGGAAAACTCGGATAAAAATGGAGTTGTATGCTTTGATGCATAAGCAGATATGATCTTATTGTAGTTTTCAGTTGGATTCAGGACCACTACTTTTACCAAGAACCTGTAACATTTCTTTTTGTCTGATATTTGTGACGTTAAATTGTTACATGAAAAAACGTTGGCAATGGAACCATTAACAGAACAAGTAAAATCCAAAATTGGCTAGAAAAGAAGATGGCATTTGAGGACTTGCCATAAATTACAATACAATAAAACAAAGTGAAGTCAAAAGATGTGAAGTTAAAAAGAATTACGATGGTATTTTTTATGGCTTCTTTTAGAAAGAAGATTCATTATTTCATTTTTTCCTACCTTGAATTAAGTTCTAGTATTCTCTTCTTATACCCATTTGTGAAACGCACAGAATTGTTAAATTTTTATTTATCTGAGCCAGTCATTCGTGTACCAGTGTCTGCCTTTCCTTTCTTCTTTGGATGAGGAGAATTGCACTGAGATGTTTTGTCTTTTCTAAGTACTCAAGAAATGGTTGTTCTTATGGGAAGGCTTTGATTAGTCTATGGTGATCTCAGCTGTTCAGGGAGGAAAGTCCAGGACTAAAACGACAAATTAAACACACACTGGTGACCGAGTGTGTACACAATAACGGGTGATGACCAGAAGTAAATTTTTATTGCAGCCAAATGAGTCATCCGATTGTATCTGTAGCCCTATAATTGTTTTTTCAAACTGGTTAAGTGTAGCGACGGTCTAAAACAGAGCCTTATTCAACAGACTGAAGCTTGCTGCAAGATGTCAAAAGCACCAGTATTCAGGGCACATAAAATCAGTGGACTATGAAAACCTACAATTTTACCCGACATTTTAGGGTCATCATGAGCTTTGGGCTTCAGAATAATCACCACATTTCTCCAAGCTACTGCGTCCAGCTCATAGGCAGATTGAGCCAGCTTACTATAGAAAAAGAGAGCAAAAAAAAAAAAAGTGAATGTCTGTGTGAGTTTCATGTCCATGGCTTTCATCGGATGGAAAGTGAAATGTTTTGGATGGAATTGTGTTTACTTTGGCTGACACATATATGAGCTGTTTGACAATGCAAGGGAAAGGGAGATAATGGGTTGGAGTCATCCGAGCTGTTGCTTTGTATCTGCTGCTCTGGATACAATAAATGTGAGGTTTTGAGTAGGGGGGGGGGGATTATTTGTATTTTTAAAGAACATTGAGATTGGTTTAATTATGCCACTACATCCTCATCCGTCAGTAGGACTTGTTTTCTATCTTTCAAAGTTAGCTGTTGAGGTACACATTTTAGAAAAATGTAATCATTTTGAAACAAGGAATTTAGAAGTGACTAAAAACTCAGACAACCTCATTAGGCAGTAGAAAATTGTTTTCTGCACTCCAAGCCATATTGCTGTTCTAGCAGATTAAATATTCATTACCTTAATTGTAGCAGCATATGCAGAAAAATTATGATCTATATTCACTATTTACATTAAGAAAGAACGTAAATACAATTATAGCTTCTTTAAATATTTGTGACATCTGGAATTTCCCAGAATACATTTTTTTTTTTTTTTTTTTACACGCCAAGTTTACAATATTAATAAAAACTAGATTACAACAACCATTTTGTTTTTCTTTCCTTTCCAACTGTTTGATTAAGAGTGATTTTCTTTCTACTCTGGAACTGTTTTTCTTTCGCACTCAGCTAATTGTGTTCACTAGGAATCTGCTGTCAGGACAGTTTTAATAGGAAGTAGTAACAGAAAACAAATCTACTTAATCATCCTGCAGGAAGGAAGCTGATTTATTTATTTTTTTTAATCCTTGAGAAATGGGGTGGGAAAGAGTCAATCACTGTACCACAAAATGACTAAGTTTGTGTGTGTTTTGCAGGTGACCATCCTTCGAGGGAAGGATGGATATGGATTCACCATCTGCTCAGATTCCCCTGTGAGGGTGCAGGCTGTTGATCCAGGCAAGTTTTGTGTCCTCATGTCAGCGTTTATAAAGGACAACAGTCAATCTCCAGTTCGGTCTATAAAATGTTTATATTTGCCAAAATGTCTTGTTGCTTCTGTCAGTTTTCAGTATAGCTATATTTTATTGACTAAGCCAAATATTGAAAATCAGATTTTTTTTTTCTCAGATTTATTTTTTTTTACATTGCTTGTGAGATGAACTATGACATATGCGTTAGGATGAAAGTTCCTCGTTTCACACTAGCCTCAGATTGGTGTCTCTTTTTTGGAGTTATGCTTTGGAGGCAGAAATAGGATTGAAAGTGGTCTCTTGACTTTATACACATTTCTCCTGACTGTTTGTAGCATAAACCTTTTAGAGCGGCACAGCTACAGTCCTCACTTGAATACAATCAAGAATCCCTGAAGGGAGCAAAGATTAGGGTGATGGCAAAACTTTCTTAAAGATGTGGAGCTCATCATAAGTATAAAAATAATTTTTTGTTATTTTTCTGTAATGACTATAAAGACTTTTTTTTATGTAAATATAAACAGATATTTGTTTTTCTTTTCCAAATTGATCCTCCTTTTACATGGTTTTATTATATTTTGAAAGATACCAGTTTCCTTATGTCTTGAATTAAAATAATATTTTATCTAAATCTACATGTCATGTGAATAAATTGGGGTTTAATTGTAGCTTGTTTATGTTTGATAGGACAAGGAGGGTCATGAGAAAACTAGCCAGATGTGTTGACGGTTTAGGTCATCCTGTGAAGCCAGAATTTACCGTCGCATAGTTATCAAATATAAAAATAATATATTATTCTGATTGCACTGTGTTGGATTTAATCAGAAGCCTGCCTATTATACAAATATCAGACTACGTTCCTTAATATGACAGGCAAGCAACAGGAGATAACTTTTCTGAATGCATTCAAAACATAAACATTGTGTCTAAGCAATCCATAATTCCTTCTCCATCAGAAAAAGTATAATAGTAAAAGAAATACAGGCTCATGTAGTATCAGTGTTTCATGATTTCAACTCTCCTTTTCCTCTTACAGGGGGTCCAGCAGACCAGGCTGGTCTGCAGCAGCTGGACACACTCCTGCAGTTAAATGGTCAGCCAGTGGAACAGTGGAAATGTGTGGACTTGGCCCACGCAATAAGGTATCCAGAACATAAAAGTTTTAGGTACTTTATTTACTGCGCATTTTTAGATCCACATCCAGTGCTTCTACCAACACTAGTTTGGAAGTCTTTCCATTACATTTACTCTTTTAACAAACTGAAATAAATGTGATACAATACAAGTTTTTGACCAGTTTAACTTGGAGACCATAATAAGTAGCTGATGGCTGTCATTGCTTTTTGAGTGGACTCATTTTAAGCCAAAAGAAATTTTTGTTTATTGTTTTTAATTTACTTCTTTACTTCTCTGTCTCCATTTAAGCAACTTTTTAATCGCACAAAGATGGATATGATTTCCTGTATTTTTTTGTCCTGTCTGTTGTAGAAACAGTGCCAATGAAATTACAGTGGTGGTGTGGCGTACCAGTCCCTCGGCTAAACCCAGTTTTGAAGGCCTCATCCACCGGCCCTCTTACAAACCCTCAACCTCAAACTACGACGCTCCCTCCCCGCCCACCCGCAGGCGCGCGCCAGATGTCGGCCCAAGCAAAGCTCCGCCAGCGGTGCCGCCTCTCCCAGCGCACCACCGCCCTACTGCAGCCCACAGGCTGCTGGTGAACGGCTCTGAAACTGGAAACAGTGTCGGTGGGAGCAGAGGGACGCTGGCGTGGGGAGCCCACATGGGATCGGCTGAGGAGCTGGATGGTAAACCTCGTCTCCTCCATCATCCTCCAACCGCCACATTAAAGGGAACCAGGGTGAAGGCATCCAATGGGGACAATTACATCATCCTGGCACCCATCAACCCTGGAAGCCAGGTACCACAGACTGGTGGAGGGCTGCATCTTTATCATCTTCTTCGTCCTCCTCATCCTCATTATGGTCATTTGGTGGCACAACCTAGATACGTTTCCTTACCTTACATCCCTGGCTCCGATAGATAGATTGATTGTCTGTTCAGTGTGTCTGTGTCCTGTGGATTAATGCTGTTTTGGTGATTTATGCATGTTTTCAACACATTTCATGTTGCACATATAGACCATTTTCTTAGATGTTAATAATACAGTATAATCAAGTTTTTGTGTTGATATTTGTTTTGTTACATTTCTACCAACCAGAAATTATTTTCATTTTCGAAAATAATGCTTTTGTGCATAATTTATCTACAAATATAATCCAGATAATTATTTTTGTGTCATTAATTACATATACATACCTTTAATATACATACCTTTAATTTTAATTTAGAAAATCCTCAAAAATATTTCTCTGAGGTATATATATTGAAATCAGTTAATTCTGTAACTTGCATGTACATTCACAACATGACATGTCAGTTATATTTTTTACAGAACATACTCCTTTTTGTATTTGAAGTAAAGTTTCAATCATAAAAAAATGAAATAAAGCGAATCAAATGAATCAAAAAGGCTGATCTGAATTCCTCAGCTAACACGATACTAACAAACATGTTGAATCAAAAATATTGAGGACCTGTTTAAAGCACTGCTGCAGTTCTTGTTGAAGTAAAATTTGCATCTCAGCTCGTATAAGGCTGTTTTTATTAAGCAAATCTCTTAAAAGAGCTTAAATTATCTATAATCTGTCTAACTCATCCTTTTCTTTTTGTTCTTACTTTTATGTCTGTCACTTGAAGCTGTCTGTGTGTTGTGTTACAAGTATCCCTCTTGCACTTTTCTGTATCTGTGCTTTCCAGCTTAAGGTTCATTAGAAGGACAAAAATGAGTGTTACCGTCTGAGTCATAAGAGCAGTTGGATGTCAGGAGATGAAGCAGACAGACTCACAGAAATAACAGACTAGTTTATTGAAAAAAAAAAGTGTAGCCTGAGGAAAAAGAGCCACATACTATCATTCTGAGTAAACCTTTCTCTTCAGACAGCTTAAAAATCAGTCTCTGTACAAAAGGGAAGCTTTGTTGGGTTTAGACAGGCTAAAAATAATAAAGGCCCTTTGGAAATGGGTCATGTTTGTGGCATCTCAAATGAACAAAGTATTGTAGTTCACAAAAATGCTTTGAAAGCGCACACCAACTCTTCTGTTGCATTGTACTTTTAGAGTAATGAAATATCTTAAAATGTTGCATCGCTTCCCAAATGTTACTTTAACTTCCACATAAATCTGATTAGTATATCTGGCAATGACTTCCCCTGATGCATATTGTATAACAATGAGACCAGCAATACCTGTCAGGGTTCACAGACTGATTAGATGGATGATCCCAAACTGCAGATAATTGCTTAAAAAAATCATAACTCAGCAACCCGAGTCAACAGCATCAATAGTTGCTAGAAGAAATTATAAACTCTTACAGCCAATTAGTGTTAAAATGTTTTGTTAATTACAATTAGCATAGTCTGTGGCATACATTAGCTTGGACTTTTTGAAAAGATCTTTTAATTTTATTGATTGTGACTCATAGCTTTGCTGATACAAACAATCTCAGTGTTATTTCATCCTGCTTGCTTTCAGATACTGAGGCCTGTGTATACCGACAACCAGGGTACATTAGGTAGGACATGCACTCTAAGTTATGCTTTCATTATTACTTTGAATCTAAAACTTCACACTTTATTGTTTTTTCAAATCTCTTAAAATTACAATGTCCTTTTGACTTGACTGTTTTCTTGCATTGGTTTAGTAGATAATAAATAAAAAAATGTGGTGATTTTATGTTTTTGATGTGTTTCTTGGTTTTAGGTTACAACAGATTGTACTCCACACGGCAGACTACTGGTCCACAGCCTCAGAGCAGTGCTGGTGGTAGTAATGCCTTTACTGGGGGTGTTACTGGTGGTGGTGGCAATGGTGGTGGTGGCTTCTCCAGCCGTACTGGGTTCCTGCGACGATCTAACAACTCCAAGGCGTCAAAAGGCTCGTCCACCTCCCCCACTGTCGGCCTCGCTAACTATCAACAACAGAATGCCAATTTTGCTAACTACCAGAACTGTACGATTGTCCGCTCACATACTCCACACGCCAATTATGGGTATGTCAAAGTCGCGCCGAAGATCCTCATCTTCCCCATATTTGTTCAGGTTAGTCAGTCTTACATTCTTTAATGTTTTAGTTGTGAGTTTTGACACAGCTTGTCTTAAATTTACATATTTGCTATACTGATAAATTGAATTTTACCATGGTAGTATTTCACATCTGATTCTTGTTCCTTGTTAGGTTTTTAACATCTGTGATGAAACAGATTGGGTTTTTTTAAGCCAATTTAACCCTGTTTTCCACTGTTTGTGACATTCAGTCAGAATGCATTTTTAATCAGTGAGCAAATCTTTTAGAGATTAAAAAAAAAAATGTTTCTTCAAATTCTGAAGAGACATTTTAATAATGTTTGTGAACATTGTCTTCGAACAATATGGCCAAACAATATGAGTATCCCTCCACAAAGTTCTTAGTTTGCTTTCATTTTGGCCAAGTCCTCATGACAAAACTACTTATAACTGATTAAAGATCAGGTGCTGCATTGCTTGCATACACCTTTCGAGCTCTGCCCATCCATTTTCCACTAATATGAGTGAGTTTAATTCCTTAAACCCCTTTTAACTTATTCAACTGTATACTCACTGTCATTGTTCAATTGGAAAAACCTTTTTTGCCCAAGCTCATTTCCTGGTTGACGTCCTGAAATGCTTTAGTAGTTCCACATAATGTCTCTTCCTCATTTTGCTATCTAGTTTTTTTTTTTTTTCTTCAAGTGTATCCGTCTTTTCTATTAGCAGCAAAACACACCCACAACATGCAGCTGCGACACCTTTACTTTAGAGTTGAGATGGTGTTTTCAGCCTTTCTTTAAATGTACCAACGGTCTTCATGGACACCAGCACATCAGCACAAGTCTCCGAAAACTAACTCTTAAAAATCTACAAAATTCTGTGAGCTTTTCTGTGTTCACAAGAGAAAGGTATAATAAATATAGCATGTGCAGGCTGTTCCGTGAATGAATTTGGCTCAGAGGAAATGTATTTAAAGTTTGTGACAAAAATATATTTTTGGCCTTTTTAGTTTAACTTCACTTTTTGAGTCATGAGTCATGAGTTTGCTATTTTCATACGGCATTATGCAAGAGTTGATTTTAAACACAATTTTAGCCTTAAGGCTACAGCAGTTGTATAAAGAGACTGCAGATCATCGTTAAGTGTGACCATATGGGGTAATAAACTTACAGTTGCCAAATAAATAAGCATATGGTTTATGTTAGAGTTGGCTTTGGAGTTTTTTTCAACTTTTCACTTGAATCACTGTGGATAAAAAAATGTGCTACTGAACTTTAGAGCAGGACTGAAAACTCCAAAGTCAAAAAGTAGGAAGCAGATGGGACTTTAGTGAAGTCATGTTTTGCTACTAAATAATTAGTTCTGCATGTAAAACACACCATGCTCTGAATATCAAAGACAAAATTTAGAAATATGGTCACAATGTCAGAAAACAGCTGCTACCACAATTGTTTTTTTTTCTATCAAGAATCCCTCTGAAATTTGTATCTTTGAAAATGTACACAGACATTGAAACAGGCCCTTTTCTCACCCTGGACTTCAGAGGAAGTCCCCCTCCTCCCACGTTGTGGCACTTGTGCATTTTTTGTGCCGGTCTTTTGTCACCGCACATTTTGCTTCTGTGTCATGACTCACTTTGATTCTCAGTAGAGTAACTTTCAGTTGTGGTGTTAGTTTAAAAAAATCATACTGGCTCTTTGAGATTGACCAGATCAGTTGGATTAAGGAATCATAATGGACTTGGTATTGTACATTTTTTTATTATTATCAGTTGCATGCAATTGCACTTGTTTCTTAGCAAATCCCTTAACATATGCTCATGTGTACAGCAGTGTTGACGGTTTAATGCTTCGTGGGATTTGATAATTGCTTTGCATATTGCTAATGTACTAAAGAATTTTTGCTAATTTGATTTTCTCCTGCAACCAGCCTCTGGATCTGTGCAGCCGAACACTCATCATATCCGAGGAGATGATTCTACATGAGAGCAAACACCACTCTTTAAAGGTGAGTCACATTGTTGCATTAAAAATGGATGCTGGAATGAGTGCACGTTTGTCTGGGTGAAATGTAAATATACGCAAGAATATCACAAACCTTTTTAGCGATGTAAAAATTAGTCATGTTTTGAAGTGGTTTACATGGAAAGCAATCTAAACCTCAAAGTAGGATGCATCACTTGGCCGAGAACAGTATTCACTTATTTTGGTGCTTCCCTGTTGCATGCAAAAAATACATCAGGACGTAATACTATTTCTGACTTTGGCTATCAAGGAAATTATTTTACCACATGTTTCTCAATCGCTCATATTTTGCTGGAAGAAGAAGGTGCTTATGTCATGCACAGAAAATTAAATTAAATGAGATTTTGTGGCACTTATTAAAAATTTCTGCAATGGACAAAACCAAATAGGAGGAAAATGTGCAAACATTTTGTGTGTATTTTTTTTAAATCATTTTTTATTTTGCATTGTACTAACCATGGCATACGCATTGTACAGAGAATAGAACAGATTCTTTTTATTTGACCAAAAGTTTTTCTCTATTCCACTGGTGCATATTAGAGTGGTTTTGCATGCATTTTTGCATCCACAAAAAATGTGGAGCATTTGCATAAGAGGTCGGTAGGCAGTAGAGAGATTCCTTAATACTTTTATTTTGTATGCTGAGCTGTCGCATGTTTGAGTCCAACAGATATCTACAGATATGATTCAGAAGAAATTATTTAGCAAATAAAAACCAAAACAGTTTTAGAATAACCTGCATTATGCAGCACTTAAATTAAATTAATGCAGTTCATCCATATGAAAAATGGGATAATCATTTCTGCCCCATATATGTAAAATACTCTTTATGCATCAATTGCTTGAATGTTATCATTCTGTGCTATCCTGTTTTTTCATGTCGGTGTGCAATAAAACTAATAAATTTTGGCCAGTGGAATGTGGGTAATTGGGCAGAAAAACCTGTGACCCATGTTCTGCTACAATTCTGTAGTCAAAGCTTTAATTGTGACCACAGTACCCAAGTAACATCTTTCCGCTTACAAAAACTCTAATGAAAAAAATGCATGGTTGCCTCAACTTTCATGATTTAAAATGTACAGGTAAAGTAAGGTCAGTGTAGGCTGGTCTGCAAAAGGTGTCTTTTTTTCTTAAAATAAATATTTTGGGTGCCAGATAGCTCAGTGGTAGAGGAGGCATACCATATGCAGAGGCTACAGCCCTCAACACAGTCAACTCTGGTTCGATTCTCTGCCACGAGCCTTTTACTGCATGTTTTTGTGCCCTTCTTTCTGTCCAGCTGCTAATAAATAAAGGCCACAATAACTAAAAAAAAAACAAAAACAGAGTCATTCACATTTTTGTAAAGTACATGTGATTTCTGGTATGCAGTGCAGTAGATTCTCGTTGGGGTTATAAAACAAATATTTTGCTGCTAATGTTTGTCATGAGGGAGTTTCTCTCCACTCTGCTTCTTTAAACAAGCTGTTTTGTGCTCTGTCTGTTGTTGCAGCTTTATGAGAGTTGAGTGAGTTTATGTGTGTGGGGGACAACTGTTCACACAAATTGTTGGCTATGCAAGGTCTGCTTGTGTATGGCAGTGGAGTTTTTATTGAAGAGAATTAGCTAGTATTTCTCTATTTTTTATTATTGAGAGTATTTATGAAACAGAAGAATGCAAGAATAA